>NW_026571070.1:33984061-34394005 GCF_026225935.1 Boleophthalmus pectinirostris
TTGTTGCACTTAATCCTGATTGGGAGAACAGTGCGCGCTTGGACTGAAGCCTGACTCCAATGCAAGAAAAAAAAAAAAAAAGTCTGAATGAGAGGGGGAGTCCAAACTTTTGACTGGTAGTGTGCCTGTGCCTACAGAGGTGGAGAAAGTAGAAAATATTGTACTCAAGTAAGAACACTGTCACTTCAAAGAAAAAAATCTGTTGTGGAAGTACAAAGCAATGGTCTAACAAATAACTCTTGTGTGAGTCAATTTCTGGGTTATACTTTTTGACTACTTTTGGGTTTTTTTGCAGTCTGCTTTTTTTTATTGTTTGTGCATTGCGTAACTGAGGGCCCATCAAATACTTTTCTTCATGGAGATGTTATTTCTATTCTATTATTTCTATTCATAAATACTGAGCTGCTTACTGGTCCTCAAGACCCAATGAGAGTTTTAAAGAGGCCAAAACTAAATATTCGCTTTCAAAACAACAGAGACTCAAATGCAGAGTAAACAACATGATAAATATAGTTAAATGCCAATTGACGTTTTAGCTGCAACATGTCAAACTGCAGATGGATTATTTTGAGTCTAAAGATCAACTATTTGAGTAGCTTTGTCTGACCAGAGCCTCATCAAGTGAGTATTTTAAGAACTCAAAATACGTTCCCTCGCTCCCCACATCTTATAGGTTTGTTTTAAAAGCTGGCAAATCCAAGCAGGTAGAGCATATACATCACAAGTCACAGTGCAATTTGATGAAAGAATCTGTGGAATGTGTTAAACATGGAGAAATCTTGTCTGCTTGAAAAAGGAGATGGCGTTCCCTTTAAGACATACTTCATGCATCAACATCATAGTTCATAATAGTTCACTTTAAGGTCCAGGACCAGTCCGTGACAGGGTCTTGCAGCATGATGAGATCCTGAGATTAGGGACAATCATGGACCCATTTGATCTTTACTTCTGAGTTTAAAGGGGGCGTCGGAAGAGCAGGATGTGGGGTTCTGGTTGGTGGATCATATAGTGAACCCATCCCTGGCTTTGCTGCACACCCAGGTTCCTCCACTCGGATTCAGACATTAGATGAGTTTTGGGGACACGTTTGGCAATATCTTTTGGCAACACAACATGCCAGTACTTGTATCTGTCATTGTCGTATTTGTCAGAATAGTAGATCTGATTGTGTGACATGATGCAGTCAGAAATGTGAAGATTATTCCAATATTTGTCTTCCAAAATGAGCAACGTGTTCGTGTCGCTGTTTCCCTCGGAGAAGTTATTTCTTTGTCTAAAATGTTTCACAGTAAAGCATTAAACCTTTCTATCTCCATGGAGACACAACCAGACCAAGTTCCAGTTCAGATCTGTGGAGAGGCGACCCCACTCACAGTCAGAATGTTGTTTTTCTAGGGATTTTTGAGCTGTAAAACCACCTGTAACTGAAAAAACATAAGATAGATCTGAGTAATGTCACACTGTGGAACATTCCAGGCAGAGCACTGACATTTCCATAGAAACAAGCAGATGACAGACTCCCAAACAAAAAGTTACATGGTCACTTTAAAGGTTCACCAAGTGTGTACAAAGTGACAGAAGTATGAGCAGCGTACATGTTTACATAGTTCTACTTCACATATCTGTGAATATAATTTTCAGTAAATATTTTATTTGACCTAGAATTTCTTCGTTGCCTCTTTATTCTTTTGATCACCCATCATCCTTATGTCTTTCCTTTTTTATTATCTTATTCATTTAGAGAATAAAGAATAGAAAATGTTAGGTTTTTTATTTAATTTTCATTATTTATACTTTACATTATTTTATATTATGTATTTGAATTTCATTATGTAGAATTGCTTTATATTAGAGACATTGATGGAAATTCCTGTGCATGATTATGAGGAAAGAGTTTAAGGAAAATAAAATATATATATATATATATATATATATATATATAATATATATATATAATATAAAAAACAACAAAACACACACACACACAAATCAATGACAGTTCCAATTCATCTGTCCAAATGAAAAGGCAAAAAGAATGACAAAAAACCCAAACTATTGCGAGCACTGTTCAGCCTTGTACATCATTTAGCAAATAAATTATAATTACTTTATATTCTTATTTATTACCTTTGAAAACCAATCCACCTTTATCCCCTGTTGAAATCAGACCTGGAGATTTGATGTTTTCCTTTCCCTCCACATTGCTGCACTTAAAGGATTAAAGGAATGTTATTGTTTTGTCTGGAATGTTTCACAGTGCAGAATTAAACCTTTCTATCTTCATGGAGAAAGTTACAGGTCAGATCTGTGGAGAGGCGACCCCGCTCACAGTCAGAATGTCTGTTTTTCTAGGGATTTTTGAGCTATAAACCCACCTGTACCTGAATAAATGAACATTCCAGACAGAGCTTTGACATCTCCATAGAAACAATCAGGTCAATCAGGTGACGGACCTCCAACCGAAAAGTTACACAGTGCATCTTTAAGCCTGACTGGGAGAAGAGCGCGCGGTTGGACCAAAGCCTGACTTCAGCACTTGCACGTGAGAAGCTCGCTCGAACCGAACCTGAACCTGAGAGTGGAAATGTGTTTACGATTAGAGCGTTTGAAGCGGGCGCTGTTCTGTGGCCTGGTTTGATATGCCCCTGCAGTATTGACACAAAGCTGAGGAACTGTTTGGAGAACCATACCTGCGGCTGGAGATTGATAGATGGAAAAAGCACGGAAGATTGAGATAATAAAGACTTGTTTAAAACCTCACTCCAAGATTACAGTTTTTCCCGCCGGAGCTGGCCGGGCTTCACGAGACGCTGTGGAAAAACCATAGAGCGGGATGACGGGGCGAAGCGGAGCGGCCGGTTCAGAGGCTTGGCGCGGGTTGCGGGTCAGGACAGAACCGAAATGGACGCCTCAGGACATGGAGTTTAAATCTGTCAGAAAGAAACGGTGATGCCCAGAAATAACTCAAGTAGTAATGGTAGGTTTATGTTACAGCACAGATCTCGACTGAGCGAGTACAACAAGAGAGCAAAACAATGTACTCCGCTTTTGTGGGTTCACTTTGTGGGTGTAAAAGGTGCCATTTCCAAAACAGACACACTAAATGATCCAAAAATGGTTTAAAAATCAGGTTACGTTGCTGTTCTCCCAAAAACATGCCCCAAGCAATGTTTCAGGAAACTTAAAAGCCCCATATTATATGATTTTTTTAAATGTATCTCTGTTCTAATGTGGTTTCCTCATCACAAACAGACCTGGAGTTGAGTTTCATTTCATTCACACATGTTTAATACACAAACGTGCACATTTAGGCCGAGTTCCTCTCTTAAACAGAATTGTCACGGCTCCCTTTTCACCTTTTGTTCTGTAGAGATTCGTTTGAAAACTACCATTTCGTGACATCACAAGGTGGAACAGAGCATTTTGTGCTTTGAAGGTGTAAACAAACTAATTATGAAGGATGAAACAAATGAAACACACAACTCCAAGTATGTTTTGATGATGTAACCATTAAAAGATGACTCACAAGGCTCACAAGGACTGGGTATCATTAAGAAGTTGCCGATACGATACATATCTTGGTACATAGGCCATGATACAATACATACCTTGGTACAGTGCACTTTTGGTTTGATACAATATATTTCAAATTGAAATAAAAGCTAAATCATGTCTGTGATACTAAAAATCTTTGTTAAACCACTTCTTGTGCAAAGTTCATATAAAACACAAACATTTTAATCATTAAAACAGTGAAAATGTCAAATGTGTCGCATAAACGAGTTTCCTTCATCTAGACAAACAGCAAAACTGTAGCTGTAACAAAATCATTTTGTAAAATATACCAAAAAATACTCATTGTGTTCTGCTGTATCAACATATCAGCAAATCAATACTGTATCATCACATTAAACAATGTGATATAAAGATATTTTGATATTTTTGCACACCTCTAACCACAAGAGTCCATTTTGTGTAATGTAGGAGCTTTAAAAGATGAGTCTGCCTCTCCAGACCTCAAAATGCTCGGTCACTATTATGTCAGCACGCTCCAGTCCAAGAAGCTCCTCTGTGTGTTTAAAGTTTTCAAGTTTTGTTTAAATTCCCTCCACAACACAGACTAGCAAATTTGACACTATGTACCACTCACTGACTCTGGGAAAAGAAAAAAAAAGTGAGTTTTGGCCTGTGACTCTCTACTGCATAGTTTTAGTGAAATACTGCATAAACTAGACATTTAAGCAACAGAGTACCTTTGAATTTGAAGTAATCATACATCTGTCTACAGAGGTGGTAGAGTGGTAAAAAAAACTGCACTCAAGTAAGAGTACTGTTTCAAAATAATATTACTTTAGTGGAAGTATGAAGTAGTGGTCCAAAAAATTACTCAAGAGTAAAAAGTATTTGGAGAAACTAAACTATCTTGAAGTGAATGTAATTTGAAGGACACAACACTAAATAATGCACAAATTCTCATATTTTCAAAGGAGAAAGAAAAATTAGAAACTAAGTCACATGTGAAGGAGCTGGAAGAAACACAAATGTTCAAATGATAAGGTATGGGATCTGAAAACTACTGTGAGAAGTACAATGTTTACAAAAACATGTTCTCAAACACATTTACTTGTGTAATTTCACTGTGTACCACCCATCTCTGTTTGCCTCACTGTTCACCAACGACTTCCTCTTCCACCTCGTGGTTTGTAAACGACACCTGGAGTAAACCTGTGCTCTGCTCTCAGGTTACAGCCCCTCAGAGCTGGAGGAGCTGGAGGAGCTGGAGGAGGTGGAGGAGGTGGAGGTGGAGGAGGAGGAGGAGGTGGAGGAGCTGGAGGAGCTGGAGGAGGAGGAGTGGAGGTGGAGGAGGTGGAGGAGGTGGAGGAGGGGAGCTGGAGGAGGAGGAGGTGGAGGAGGTGGAGGTGGAGGAGGTGGAGGAGGTGGAGGTGGAGGTGGAGGAGGGAGGAGGGGAGGAGTGGAGGAGGTGAGGAGGAGGTGGAGGAGGTGGAGGTGGAGGAGGTGGGAGGGAGGGAGGAGGAGGTGGAGGAGGTGGAGGTGGAGGAGGTGGAGGAGGAGGTGGAGGAGGTGGAGGAGGTGGAGGAGGTGGAGGAGGTGCACACACGAGAAGCCTCCACCACAGCTGCTGCAGTCACACAGATGCTGCTTCAGGAGCATGTGGGCACAGGAGAACAGCAGGAGCAGCCAACTGAGCCCCAGCACACACCAAGACACCACAGACACACACACACACAGACACACACACCACGACACACACACACCACACACACACACACACACAAGACACACACACCAAGACACACACACACCAAGACACACACCAAGACACACACACCAGACACACACACGACACACACGACACACACACGAGACACACACAAGAGACACACACACCACACACACAAGACACACACACACACACACGAGACACACACCAAGACACACACACCAAGACACACACACCAAGACACACACACACACACACACGAGACACACACGACACACACACCAAGACACACACACACACACACACCGACACACACACGACACACACACACACACAGACACACACACCAAGACACACACACGAGACACACACCAAGACACACACACGAGACACACACACGACACACACACGACACACACACAGACACACACACAGACACACACACGAGACACACACACCACACACAGACACACACACCAAGACACACACACAACACACACACACACAGACACACACACACACGACACCACACAGACACACACACCAAGACACACACACACACACACGACACACACACACACAGACACACACACACGAGACACACACACACACACACAGACACACACACCAAGACACACACACACACACAGACACACACACACACAGACACACACACAGACACACACACGAGACACACACACCACACACCAAGACACACACACGAGACACACACCACACACACACCAAGACACACACACACACACACGACACACACACCAAGACACACACACCAAGACACACACACCAAGACACACACACACACACAGACACACACACAGACACACACACACACACACAAGACACACACACGAGACACACACACACACAGACACA
Organism: Boleophthalmus pectinirostris; assembly: GCF_026225935.1. Classification (NCBI taxonomy): domain Eukaryota; kingdom Metazoa; phylum Chordata; class Actinopteri; order Gobiiformes; family Gobiidae; genus Boleophthalmus; species Boleophthalmus pectinirostris. The sequence continues at coordinate 33,990,198 of NW_026571070.1, forward strand.
CACACACAAGACACACACACCAAGACACACACACCACAGACACACACACACACACAGACACACACACCAAGACACACACACACACACACACACACACAAGACACACACACGAGACACACACACACACACACGACACACACACACCACAGACACACACACAAGACACACACACCAAGACACACACGACACACACACACACACAGACACACACACACAGACACACACACACACACAGACACACACACCAAGACACACACACCACAGACACACACACACACACACGAGACACACCAGACACACCAAAGACACACACACCAAGACACACACACCAAGACACACACACACACACCGAGACACCACACACCAAGACACACACAAGACACACACACCAAGACACACACACACACAGACACACACACCAAGACACACACACGAGACACACACCAAGACACACACACACGAAGACACACACACACACACAAGACACACACACGACACACACACCAAGACACACACAGACACACCACACACAAGACACACACACACCACGAGACACACACAAGACACACACACACACACAGACACACACACCAAGACACACACACCAGACACACACACACACACACACACGAACACACACACACCAAGACACACACACCAAGACACACACAGACACACACACCGAGACACACACACACCAAGACACACACACCACACACAGAGACACACACACCACAGACACACACACCGAGACACACACACACACACCGACACACACGAGACACACACACCGAGACACACACACGAGACACACACACGAGACACACACACGAGACACACACACAAGACACACACGAGACACACACACGAGACACACACACCACACAAGACACACACCAAGACACACACACCGAGACACACACGAGACACACACACACGAGACACACACACCAAGACACACACACGAGACACACACACGAGAGACACACACACACACAAGACACACACACACAAGACACACCAAGACACACACACACACACAAGACACACACACAGACACACACCAAGACACACACAAGACACACCAAGACACACACACCAAGACACACACACACACGAGACACACACACACACAACACACACACACCAAGACACACACACCGAGACACACACGAGACACACACACGAGACACACACACGAGACACACACACGAGACACACACACCAAGACACACACACGAGACACACACACGAGACACACACACACACACACGAGACACACACACGACACACACACGAGACACACACACGAGACACACACACGAAGACACACACACACACACACAGACACACACACGAGACACACACACACAGACACACACACAGACACACACACGAGACACACACACGAGACACACACGAGACACACACGAGACACACCGAGACACACCGAGACACACACACGAGACACACACACACTGAGACACACACACACGAGACACACACGAGACACACACACACGACACACACACGACACACACACGAGACACACACACGAGACACACACACGAGACACACGAGACACACACACGAGACACACACGAGACACACACACGACACACACACGAGACACACACACACACAGACACACACACGAGACACACACACGAGACACCACTGTCAATGAGAGGGACGTCAAGAGGACTGGAAATTTGATACAAATCGATACTGAAACTAACGTTGAAGCAGAAACAAACCGCACCTGAACAGTTGTAGAATGATGTTGAGATGTGTCAGAACAAGTGTAAGAGCAATGATACCTGATGTGGGATCACACACATATAAGCAGGGGTGTAGTGGGCGTGGTATGCAGGGGTACGCTGTCCACCCACTTCTCCCGAAGTGAGATTTAAAAAAATAACAAATATAAAATAGCTACAACTTAAATGTCAAACGGGAGCTATTGGCACTGGTGAAAACAAACCTGCATAGACTCATGAAATCTGCAAGACTGTCCTGTAGAGACCTGAGACATGAGGGACCAGGACTGAACCAGGACTGAAACGGGATTAAAACAGGACTAAACCAGACAGGACTAAACCAGGACTAAACCAGGACTAAACCAGAACTGAACCAGAACTGAACCAGGAGGACAGAACAAGGACTAAAACAGGGCTAAAACAGGACTAAACCAGGACTAAATCAGAACTGAACCAGGACTGAACTAGGACTGAGTGTTGGGACGGACCCAGAGGTGCTCTCTCTGGCTCTGAAATCCAAGATTAGTCCTGGTTTAGTCCTGGTTCAGTTCTGGTGTAGTCCTAGCGTAGACCTAGTGTAGACTAAGTGTAGTCCTGGCGTAGTCCAAGTGTAGTCCAAGTGTAGTCCTGGTTTAGACCTGGTTCAGTGCTGGTTCTTGAGGTGATTATAAATGGTGTTAATGTTAATAACATGATTCTGTATCATTTTGAGTAAAATAACATCAGACATTACTGATTTTTACTGGGCTGGCACCTTTATGTTTGCACTGAAAGTGTTTTTTTTTTTTTTTTTTTTTTAAATAAACAAACTATGTATATGACACCTGTGTATATTTTGGTCTGTCAAGTTGAGTACATGACTTTTGGGGTGATGAATCTTATATTCCCAATTAAAATATCCCCACTACACCATGGATATAAGGACATGTGGTTATATAAAAAAGTACTACATCTAAAAAAAGTGTTTTTTTAGTATTAACAATGTGGTATTGAAATCAGTATTGAGTATCGGATCTATCCTTTAGTATTGAAATGGAGTTTGACTGAACCACGAGAGGAAACAGTATCAGACACAGTAGACTCATGGTGTGGTACAGTGACCAAACAGTTTGGGAGAATCACAGAATCAGGACGACTGGATTAGGATAGAAGATTGGCAGGTTTTTCCAGCTCTAGTCGTTGTTTAATGTGTCCTTGGACCAACACTTCTGACCATGTACACAGTGTGGAGGGTTTTGGTCGTCTGGGAGGTTTTTGGTGAAGATTGGCAGCTCGATAACACCAAGTATAAACTATTAATGAATAAAGTGTGCAGAGATTTGGAGAGTAAAAAACACAACAATGGACAATATGCTCATTAGGCCTATCAACATTTTCCAGAGCCTAGATCACGATTGTGATTTCATCACAGTCTCTATATTGCCTTAAATAAACTATGATTTTGATTTTAAATTCCCTAAACATGACCCAACAGTGTCCCCACTTACAAGGCAAACATATTCAACTCAAACACAGCTTCTATGATAACAAGTGTAAAGCTTATTTATTCCTAACTATAAAATAATCAGACATGATGACCAAGTTATAATGTGGTGTTTTGAAAGCAGAATCAGCCTCACATGACTCTCATTTGAACTGCCAGTTTCAACATGGAAATCCAGTGTGTTTAAACCTAAAACGTCTCTCTGATCTGAACGGTCACTCCCCAAACCCCAGCACCTGCACCAGTCATTATGTATACGTCAGTGCTAGTGCAGCCTCTGCAGCTCAGGGAGGGAATTCTGGACGTTCTGAGCTTCACATGAGGCCTGAACATAAACTGGGAGCCGAAAGAGGCAGCTGCTTTTAGTGAGTCGAGCCAAAGGAGCCGGTTCTCTAAAAAGAACTGGAATCCCCATCACTAGTAGCTAGAATGTGATGCAAAAATGCCATTAGGCCAATCTACTGTATGTAAATATGACGTAAAGAGGCAGAAGAACAATAAATGTTGCCTAAATAAACCTAATTTAAAATCCAGGGTTAGGGTTAGAGCCAAAACCTAACTTTTTTAAACAAATTCAAGATTTACAGTCAATTTTTACATCACTAAATATATCGGCAGCTCCCACTCCCATTTTATCGGTATCATATCGGCAACAATAAAATCCATATCGGTCAGGCCCTAATATATACCTTGATACAAAGGCCACGATACGATACATATCTCGATATAGTGTACTTTTGATTCGATACGATTCAATACGATTCAATAAAAAAATAAAGTCTAAATCATGTCTGTGATACTAAAAGTCTTTGTTAAACCACGTCTTGTGCACAGTTCATGTGAAACACAAACATTTTAATCATTAAAACAGTGAAAATGTCAAATGTGTTTCATAAATGAGTTTCCTTTCACTGAACAAACAACAAAACTGTAGCTGTAACAAAATAATTTACTAAAATATACCATATCTTGGTGATATATCGGTACAGCATCATCACATTAAACGATACGATATATTGATATTTCAGTATTTCTGTACACTCCTAAATGAGACAAACTTGGACATGAAGGCTTTGGAGACACAGGGACACAGGGTCAGATACGATGATAGAACCTTTTTCTTTTTTTTTTAGAGTGCAGACTACATAAAACACCTTTAATGTCAACAAATGATCATTCACACTTTTCTGTGTTTGGTTAAATGCAGCTGTCAATCACTCAAAGCATGACCAAGGTGGACCAATAGGAGGAAGAGGAGGAGGAAGGAGGTGGAGAGAAGTGTGTGTGTGTGTGTGTTTGAGCATAAGGCTGTATTCAACAGAGAAGGTGCTGAATCACAATATAATGACCTCACCAAAACAGCAGACTGTCACAGATGGGATGAGATGATGATTTCAGATTAATCACCAAATCACCCAGAGCTAAAGACACTTTCACTTTCTCACTTTTGCAAGATCAATGTTCTAAAAGTCAAATGTACTATTGTAATATTGTTGGTACAGTTACATCCTCATCAAGCAGGTTCAACATCTCTCCATCTCTCCACCTTTCTATCCCTCCATCTCTCCACCTTTCTATCCCTCCATCTCTCCACCTTTCTATCCCTCCATCTCTCCATCCCTCCACCCCTATATCTCTTCCACTCTCCACCCCCATCTCTCCATCCCTTCATCTCTCCACCCCTCCATCCTTCCATCTCTTCATCCCTCAATCTCTCCACCTTTCTATCCCTCCATCTCTCCACCTTTCTATCCCTCCATCCCTTCATCTCTCCACCCCTCCACCCTTCCATCTCTCCACCCTTCCATCCCTCTATCTCTCCACCCTTCCATCCCTCTATCTCTCCACCCTTCCATCCCTCCATCTCTCCACCTTTCTATCCCTCCATCTCTCCATCCCTCCACCCCCTCCACCTTTATATCTCTTCCACTCTCCACCCCCCATCTCTCCATCCCTTCATCTCTCCACCCCTCCATCCTTCCATCTCTTCATCCCTCCATCTCTCCACCCCTCCACCCTTCCATCTCTCCACCTCTCCATCTATCCATCCCTCCATCTCTCCACCCTTCCATCCCTCCATCTCTCCACCTTTCCATCCCTCCATCTCTCCATCTCTCCACCCTTCCATCTCTCCACCTCTCCATCTATCCATCCCTCCATCTCTCCACCTTTCCATCCCTCCATCTCTCCACCTCTCCCTCTCTCCACCCCACCATCTCTCCACCCCTCCATCTCTTCATCCCTCCATCTCTCCACCCTTCCATCTCTCCATCCCTCCACCCTTCCATCTCTCCATCTCTCGTGGCAGGTGAAAGTGACATGAGCCCGTGAGTGAAGAGCCCTCCTCCTGATACTCCTGATACTCCTCATACATTTGGACCAATCAGACGCGGCCGTGCTAAGTGCGTGCTGATAGGCCATCTGAAGAGGAAGCGCTTTACTCCAGGAAGTGGCTGATGCGGTGGGTAATTGTGAGCGATGACACGGCCCAGGGCACCGCCGCGGACCAATCACCTCGCGGCGTCCTTCTGCAGGGCGCGTAATGGAGGACACGCGTTATACCCCCATATGTCTAATGCTCCATCCACTCGGTTTAACACGTCTCTGGGGCGGCGTCCGGTCTTTACCACGCATCACTTAAACACACCATCAGCGCTCAAGTACATGCCAACGTATGTTTCACTAAGTCATTTAAAAGCAAAGCCATTTCTGTTTGATCTGTGAATGTTAGGGCTGTCAAAAAGAGTCAAACTAGACAGTGAGCAGGTATCGATACTAAAAAGTATCACTGACAGAACAAAAACTAACCTTTCCTGAACAAAACACTAGAGTCTATTCTTTAGTAACAAAAGTGATGCAACAGCTTTAGTCACAGATGCAGATTTTTTTTTTATTGCCACTGGTACAAAACCATTTCAAATATCGTTCAAAAAAGATTAAACTTTTTTTTATTGTTTTGTTTGGCTCTTCCTTTGACCATATTTTGAATACAATTAAAGTGTGATTCTGGGTTTTTTCAAACACATCGATTTGAGCCAGGATTTGATGCCAATCTTTGCCCTGATAAGAGTTAGTGGGTCAATCCTGCTTCAATCTACATGAGCAGAGAAGAAGAGGAGGAGGAAGAGGAGGAAGAGGCAGAGACAGGGGCAGAGACAAAGGCAGAGGAGGGGGGCAGGACAGGGACGTCCTGGGGGCAGAGAGCTCCTCCTTATCAACATCCCCTCTCCTGTACTCTACAATCAGAGCGAGCAGAAGAGCAGGTGGAGGAGAGGAGGAGAGGAGGAGGAGGAGAGGGTGAAGGAAAGAAGTGGGTGGAGGAGGAGAGGAGAGCCAGGAGCACAGACTGAAGGGCCCTGATCAGTGAGGCACCACAACAGCTCACTGCTCTCACAGACTAATCAAAGAGCAACATTACAGCTCAATCACAACAAGTCAGCACTGATAAAAGATAAATGTGTTAGCAGAGAGTAACTGTGTGTTTAGCAGTGTGTCAGACTGGCCCAGAGCCAGGACATGATCACATGTGTGTTTGCCAGAGTTTTACAGAACAAACAGTCAGGAGATCACACAGCAACGATCTCCAATCAGCTTTAATACCTTTAAGCCTGGAGTCCAATGTTCTGTTTTTCCTCTAGTGACATCTTTGGACGTCACACTACACGACGTGAGGCGGTGAAACTATGAGACAGCACAAGACACACTGTCATGGTGCACACTGTGATGGTGCACACCGACAGTGGAGACTATGACCACATTTTGTCAGAGTGAATATGAGGCTCTAGGCTCTGTGTGGTAGTACAGTGGTTCTAAGTTTGATCCTGTCTCACTGTGACCAGGAGAGTCTGTCAGTGCAAGACAAATGAAATAAAATATATTTTCAAATGTCCATGATCTTTTTTATAATCTGAACAGTCAACAGCAACGCAGAAGCAGCAGTCACAGGAGACACACACACACTTACTGATCTGTTGATTGATTTGCTTTGGAGAAAAGTTTCCACTGTATTAAGTGAACCATACCGGCCTGTCCAGAGCCGTGCACAGAGCAGAGACACTACTGAGCGGGAGGTGGCCCCACCAAATGTGCACAGAGCATCCACTGCTGAAGCCAGCCTCAGCAAAATGACAGTATCGGTGAGTTCTCCAACAGTGGATGGAAAAAGAATGTGAGAGAAACAGTAACTACAAGATTGTGCTGGAGTCCACCTCAGACTGAGCCGAGCCCGATCTGTGCTCTGTAAACAGCAGTGAGATCAGACGTACGAGCGTGTGCACGAGCAGGTCAGAGCATTCGAAACGCCAGTCGGCCTAATGCTCACGGGGTCAGAGGTGAAAGGTGAAGGGGCGGGGCTTGGCTGTCTGCTGGGAGAGCGGAGGAGGGGGTACGCAGAGGCAGATTATCAGGTAAAGCTGGGGCCAGAGGTGAGAGCAGGGGGTGTTTACACAGGCGTGGGGTCAGAGGTCAGGGGGAGGACACTGGAATGAAGAGGAGCTGCTACGAAAACGCCAAACAACTGATGCACACTAAAACTGGACTCAAAACGAGACACTCATTTGAGCAGGCAGATACAAAAGGTGCAAACAATCCAGCTAAAGAGAGAAACTATTACTGTGTTAAGATAAATCATCTGAAGGCCAATGATAAACTTCAATTCCAGTTCAATTTGTACAACTCCAAATCACTAAATTCTCCATTTAAATCAGAGAGAATATAATACTGCATCAGATAACAACATACTGACAAAGCTATGCTGCTAATTTGTCTTTTGAAACATTTCACTCCTCTGTGTTGCCAGCAGAGGGCACAAGACACCTAACTCAACTTTGAAAGACAGAGCATGAGAAATGGCAAAAGGAGAAGACAGGAGAGAGGTGGAGCAGGAGTGAGGGGTGAGATGGACATAGAGGAGGAACAGAGAGTACAGGAGGGGGAGCAGAAGATGAGAGAGAGGAGAAATGAGGAGAGGTGAAAGTAGAATGAGTGACCAGAGAGGAGGAGAGAGGTACGGGACGGGGAGCAGAAGAGGAGATGGGGTGCAGAGGGGGAAGAGAGGAAGAGGAGGGGGGGGGGTGGAGGTAGAGCCAGCACAGGCCACACCCCCTCAGGTCTGAGCCCATCTGAAAGGCCACGATCTGGGCAAGATAAAAGCACATGGCAGGGGGTCGGGCCAGCCCACCGAGAGGGACATGTCCAGCAGCCATCCCCCCTCCTCCCCCCGCACGCACACACACACACACACACGCAAACACACACACACACACACACACACACACACTGAAGTAAAGTCATATAGTATCCTCGGTCTTTTGTGCTTGTGTCAGCTCTATAGTTGTAATTTATGACAGCCATGGATCATTGTTATTTTAAAACACTATATTGATCTCTACTATTGATCTAAACGAACTTAATAAAAGAAACAAGTGCATTGATTTCCATGTTAGAAAACTGTGGTGTCCAATGGGAGCGGACTAGGGACGGGCATTTGATAAAAGTTTCTTAATCGATCATCAGGAAAATTAACGATCGATTATCGATTAATCATTAACATTTTTATATTAAAATGATCATCATTATTATTACTATCTGCACTAATCTGTATAAATAAATTAAACTTTACAACATATAAACAGTAACCACTCTAGAGCCACATCAGCCCGCATCAGCACAACTCTCACAGAAACTAAACTTAAAACCACATGGCTCATTTGCATAAACTAAGCGAAGAAAAAAACAACAACTCTTGTGCGCTGATGCAGTGTGATCGTGGAGTGACCATTGCGTTTGTCAAAACCAGGACACTGTACGGGGGGTGGGAGTTGGGGCCTCGTCATCGACATTGAGCGACTCTCACCTGGTAAAATGTTTTCAGTGTTCTGGTGAACTTTTTCCGACTGGACACTGAAACATATGTGCTGCTTTATACACTGTGCACATGGACTCACACTTGTCCCGACCGGAACAGAAAGTGTGAAATTTCTTGTACAATTCATCGTTAAATACACATTTGCGCTTCGGTACGTTGCAGACTGTTAGTGTCTCGCTCCTTCTGAGTGCAGAGACACATGTACGGACCCCTGTTTGTCCCTGGACACGGACGTTTGGTCACCCTACGCTACGCACAGCAACCTACATTCGGTTTGTCGATTAAAAATGAACATAATCGATGAAATTCTTAATGATCAAGTATCGATTAATCGACTAATCATGCCCATCCCTAGAGCAGACATCGGCATAAACGTCATGACAACAAAGTGCTGTATACTGTGGGCCCCTCTGGTGGAGACCTGCATCATGCAAGAGAGCAGGAGATTTGTACAAACATGACTCAAAGCTGTTGTGTCTAACGTGTATCACAGATTACGAACATCAATTGGGAGAACAAAGTGCGTACAGAGTGGGCATGTAGTGGTGGCAGTGAAAAGGAGGGTAGATCTTGAATACAGGAGAATCAGGATTACTCAGATGAATCATGAATCACTCTAAATACAACCGTGACAGGGTCAATAAGAAGGGAAACAGTTCTAACATGATTAAGAGCTCTAAAAAGTATTTCTGCATTATAGGTCGACTTAAAATCTTAATTCCATTAAACAAAACCAGAAAGGTTTCATCAGTGCCATTTAACACATAAACAGACTCATTTGTTCCTCCACAGACTGAACTGTGCTCCACTTTTCCATTTCAAACACCTCAGGCTGATCTCTGACCACCTCAAATGATTGGACCTTGATTAGATTATAATTTGACTGTTGCACAACTCTATTCCAGATCCTTCCTTTCATAACACATAGTGAATCAACCAGGGCAGCATGGGTAAAAAAAAAAAAGTGTCTTGCATAAAAGGCTGAATTACTGCAGACACTTGGCTGAGATTTGAACTGGTGACAAACATCAACAAATAATGACATCTCTAGTTTTTATTAACGAATTGGACAAACGTTGTAGGGCTGTTAGCCTGATGTGTTTAGTCAATGAAGCAGCCGATGGAGTCTTAGTTGACCAAAAGTTGTATTTATTGAGTAATTATTTGATTTAGATGATCAGGATTTCTATGGAACAACAGCAGAAAAAAGAAGTTTTTTCATTCATTCATAAAAATACTGTATTTTCCGGGCTATTAGATGCACTCTTAAGCCTTTGACCCCATCAAAAAACGATTGCACACCCCACAATCCAGAGCGCGCTATACACAAATCCACTCAGGTGTCCCAGCACGACTTCAGTAAACTACAAAGACACCACCTGCAGCACACGCAAACACACACAGAGCAGACAGCGACCGCACAGCCAAAAACACCCACAGACACACTCATCACTCCACGACGAGGAACGGAACAGAGGAACGAACCGAAAAAGTGAGTGCAACGTGCCACTTCTTGACACAACTGAACAACTGAGTCACTGTGAACACGCCGACAATCCGTTGGTCCCAGACAGCACCCTCCCTACACACCACAACTGAACAAAGCCCAGAGTCACCGTGAACGAACAAACAAACAAAACCACTCACCCATCACACTGTTGGGTTTCTTTTAAAGTCCGGTGTGGTTTATTTGTGAAAAAGGTTCGAAAATAGACCATTTAATGACAGTGCACCTTATAATCCAAGAAAATACGGTACTGTTTCCTAGTCTTTTTTCTGCATACATAGTAGTTTTTGCATGAGCTCCCCCTGCAGGTGTAGTCTTGTGAGTGCAGTTTGGGTCAGACACACAGAGATTCAGAATATGTTTAAGAGCTTTTGCCACGCCCCCTTTGATTAATAGTTTGGCAGGACCTGACTTTAGTCCAACAAGAATTTCTTCAGTCGACTACAGCTCTCTTTTAGCATTTTAAAAACTCACTTGGACACATTCTAAGCATCGCAATCCAAAATATGAGTGAAATTCAGCATGAGACAACACTAAATTAACGTTGACCTTTCTACTGAATAATACAGAAACGTACGAAATAGAAAAAAATGTCTGTCGTGACAAGCACGTGAGCCCGTTTGCGTGTCAGGATGGCAGGAGTCCACGCAGCAGCATATGGCATTCAGGGCGCGCACAGTAAGTCATCCACTGTCACCTGAGCCAATCAATGCTCGCCACAGATCCATTCTAATTAGGCCGTCCCTGCTCTGCGCTGTGTGTTGTGTGCTGTTTGTTGTGTTGTTCTGCCTGTGTCTGTGTAGAACCAGGATCGATGCTAACTGCTCCGTAAAGCTCCGCACTCCACTGTCACATCCGATGCACATGTTGGATCGGTACGGCAACGCAAAGTCACATCCAATTAAACCTGGACCAGTAATTACTTAATACGAGACGTTGTGGGGAAGATTTAGGTATTATATGAATATCTGCTAAATATATTCTCAAATTTTTCAAAAAACGTTGCACAAAATGGCATAAAAAATCTATCCATGGACATGAAAAAGTTAAATTGGGCGTACACTGTGTGATTTTTGGCCCTTTTTGGGACGATTTATCACTTCTGCGACTGTTTTTAGGATCAGGCCAAGTTTTGGCTTAATCGTGTGTCGTGCTTTGTGTAGTAAACATGGGGTAACGAGAAGCGATTAATACCTCACAACCAGCTCCTGATCGGCAATCGTAGGTCACAAGAATATCAAACCTGTTTAAAATCCAGTCGCTTCTCGTGAGAGTTTCGCACCGGGATCCTGCATCAAGTTGGGTAACCGTGAATAATTGCTGAAACAGGCAGGTTTTAACGTTTTGGAATTTTATGCCAGGTATGCGGGCGGGTCAGGTGAATCAAATGAACGACGAACGGGAGAATAATAATTAAGGCGTGTCCAGGTTGTCCGTCGCCCTGGAAACAAGTGCCATTTCCCGTCTTTTCCTGGAACGTTGGACCAGGCTGAGAGAGTGACTTTAATGTTTTTATTATTTATCACGTGGATTAAACTTTAATATAATCACAGGTGGGTGCGGGTCTCCAAAACTGGACCCGTGCAGGACTCACTGTGTTTCACTCTGTTGAAGTTGTTTGTTTGGTATGAGAACGTGACAATTTCAATACTGAGGAACAGACTCGATACTCAATACTGATTTTGGTAGCATGATGATTATTAAAAACACATTTCTTTAGATAACAGAATGTGATTTTCAACATTAAATGGTAGTAACTGGGTCCGGTCAAGTGGTAACGGAGGGAAACAGAGGCAGATTTTTGACATTCAAATGTCTCTTATTCAGAAACTAGAGGGACTATTGAAATAAGTAAAGTATCAGAATGTAGGAAAGAGTTACACTCCAACAGGGTCAAGTTAAACCTGTGATATTCTTTCAAGTTCAAGACAAAAAATTAAAAAACTCATGTCAGTAACGGAGGGAATGAAATATGCAGCACTTTCTGGGCAATAAATCCAAACAGTGATAACTCTTGGTTCTCACTTCCATATCCTTAACAAACTGGTTTGAATATTTGCTTCATATAGTTTTCTACCATATGGTACAAGATTAGGTTGAAAAACCTCTGACTTTTTGACTCATGAGATTTTTTATTAAGAAAGGTCATGGTAACGGAGGGAAAATTGTGCAAGCAAGTAGAAGGTGCAGGATTTTGCATAATTTATCAGCTTTTTTCTTCTGAAAACTTTAATATTACTTCAAAATGAAAGGAAACTTTCTATAAAATATGTCAGTCCTTCCAAGCAAATTTTTATCATTTTAAAGAATTTTTTTTGGAAAAATCACGTACCTTCATCAACAGTTCAAAGATGGAATAACACAAGATATGATGAAATACATCCATTTATTGACATGATTTGCAGGTCCATGTTTCATACATGGTCTGTTTAAAAAGTATGGAACTTTAGAATCAAAAATGGTACAGAAAAAAGGTCAACAGTTTCATAAACTAGAGTACATATGTATCTGTTCAATACAATTTTATATCAGATGCATTAACTTGAATTTTTGATCTTGCTGTTTACTTCTGCTTGACCGGGCCCAAAAAACAATGGACTCCAGGCACTCCAAAGAAATAGAAAAAGTTAAAAATCGCACAAGGAAAAATGTAGTTAAAGGCCTTTATTTTATTCAAATAAAGGCCAAATAAAGTGCCTGGAGTCCATTGTGTTTTAGTTTTGATCCTTTTTTCAAGAGCACCTCTACCTGCTCCCACTGATTGGAACACCTGCAGTAAACAGCCAGTAGTATTTTGTTTTCTTTTCCCATGTGGTCTTATATGTGTGTAATCCAGGTCCAGGTAGGTTCCATAGTGGTCCATGGACGTATATACACAACACCCCCATGATGTCACTGCAGTTATCCATACGTGTCTATATTTAAAGCGCTCTTAGCACTCTTTCAGTATGGGCGTGGAGGTGCAGGTTAGGCCGGCGGTCAGTGGGATGAAAGCCTGCTCCTCTGCTCTTTGAAGGCAGGATGCTGTAAACCCTGGCAACCTGCGACCTCTGACCCCGCGTCCTACAGGCCATGTGCTCTCGACAGGAAGTGCGCGTCCTCAAATGGAAACGGGAAGGTAATTGGATGACACGCGCGCACGTCAATACAGTTCACGGCGAGGAGGCTTTTAAGACACGAGAAACAAAGAATCTATACATAGAACACCGGTCAAACGGTTAGCACTCTGGCCTCACAGCAAGGACGCAGGGTTGGAAGAACAGATCCAGAAGTCGAGATAAGAAAAGATGAACCTTTATATGTCCTACAGTGTTGTAACGTTATGGTAAGAAAAGAATCTAAAAGGTATGAAAGGCTGATAAACAATGGACAAAAGAGGTTAAAGAGCAGGTATTACACTTCTGTGAGGTATAGCATTTTCAGAATAATAAAAGGTATTAATATGTTTTTTGACGGTGATGCACGTCCGGGTCAATAAGGAAAGAGTTTCATAGGCACATTTTTACCAATTCAGATGGAACCCAGGTCTGATTTAGCCAAGGAGGAGCTACACACCACAGCCACGTGATAAAAACTGTAATACCACACCTTTTTCCTGTTTCTCAATGTACAGCACACAGTTAAAGATCGAATAAATGACAAATACAATGCATCACATAAAGAGATGTAAAAGTGACATTAAGGCTGTGCAATTAATAGGATTTTTAACAATTTCGATTTGTATGTCAAACGATCTCCAAACTCATATTTTGTAGTTGAAGGGTTGAAATAATTTACATGTCGGTGAAAGTGAGGACTGGTGCACAATGACTGTTGTTTTGCGAGGATTCATGTGGCGTGTAATGTGTGTTATGTGGCTCTACGGTTCTGATTATCTCCATAACTTCACAGAGGACTGTATCGCAGCAGGACTCATATCTGTCTCACTATTTAACAGATATTTCTGCCGCTGGACTTATCTTCTCCTCTAAAGCATTTTCTCTGCTGCCACATGTAAACAAACAGAGCAGTGTGACGTCATCAGCCGTGGCTCGGTTCGGTTGTGCAAGTGTGAGTGCAGAACATACAACCCACAGCAATCGTACTTGAGCATGGTACCGTTCTACAGACCTAGTGTAAGTGCGTCCTAAAGCCTAACAAAGTATTTTTTATATAAAGAAGTATATTTGTTATATTTTTTAAAATATAGAGATTGTAAAAAAAACCTGGATCTATAGTTTATTTTGGAGACATTTATGTTTTTTCTATGCCCTTATTTCATATTCAAAGTATATTTTATTCTTTGTATGTTTCATCGCAAAACTACTCTAAAGGTTCATATTTGTAGCCCATATTTATTTTCAGTCTGAAAGTTTTGCATACATTTTCAAGTTTTTTGTTTTTTAGAGGGAAATGCTGAATAAATGCATCATGTAAATAAAAAATAATCATTTGAATAAACGTGATTTCTATATTGACCAAAATAATCGTGACAATGATTTTTTTCCATAATCGAGCAGCTCTAAGTGAAATAAATAATTAAAAAGCAGACAATAAACCAAAGTAGTTCATGTTTAAGTCAGTGCCACAAACCTGAAATGACTGTATATCTTTTTTGTAAATTTCAGAGATCAGAAAAACATTTATTGTTTCCTAAAGTAAACCAAGTCTTTAGGAAGCTAGTCCTATCCAAGATACTGCTGCTGATGGGCTGCTCCATTGGTTGAAGGTAGGGTTGTCAAAAGTACCGAAGATCAGATACAAATCGATAATTAAACTAGTGTCAAAAGCAGACACTCATTAGAAAAAAAATAAAAAAAAAATAAAAATCACATTCACGGGACAGAAATAGAGCCTGGACCACTGAGGCCGCATGGTAATATAAAAGAAAGTACTATGATTTAATGTTGAAAATCACATTCTATTATCATGCTATTGAAATCAGTATTGAGTATCAAGTCCATTCTTTAGTATCGACGTACAAGTTGGAATATTTGTGTGGTGACAGGCCTAGTTGAAGGATGGGTCAAAGAGAAAAGTGACCTTGGTGCTTAGAAGAGGGTTAAACACACATGAACACTCTCACAGATGTCATGGCTGAGGGCTGGAGCAGAGAGGCGAACACGAGCAGCGGAGGTGACAGAGCCGCCTTCCACACCCCCACCCCCACCTCCGCCCCCGTACAGCTGTGAAAGCCCCTCTCACCCTCACGCTCACAAGACCAGCCAGGCCTCTGCACCCCCACCCCCTCCTCCTCCTCCTCACCCTCACGTTCACACGACCAGCCAGGCCTCCATGCCCCAAACCTTTACCTGACCTTTCCCTGCTCTGACATTTGGACCTGGGGAATAGGTCAAACAGCACTAAAGCGTGGAGCTGGAGGAGAGAGCAGGAGCAGGAGGGGTAGGGGCCAGCTGTGGGAGAGGGGCCGGTTGTGGGCAGAGGGTTGGGCTGCAGGGAGGTGATACATGAGAGCGTAATGGCAACATGGACTCCAGCAGGGACGCACGATCCAGCTTTTTCAGTTTGTACATATGCCAAATATGTTATGTAGTTGTTATTATCCCTCAAGTAACTACAGAACAACTTTTTATAAGAAACTCAAATATTATGAGACTAACTCGAACACCTACAACCAGTAAATAGAGGCTTTGCACCGTCATGTGACCCCTATAGCAACGGTACCTACGCCGCCATGACACTGGGCACACTATGTCATTGACTTCAGCAGCATCGGAGAAACATGGGCAGGTTTTGTTGTGTATTTGGTTGTTCTAGACGCTCTGAAAAGGATAAAACGATTCGTTTCTTCACTGTTCCTCTGGAAATGACTCATCAGGATCAAACAAGGGAACTATCGAAAAAAAGACGCAGATTATGGCTAGAGACATAAACCACGAAGAGATTTACCATCAAGACACCTGAAGTTTTATCAAGGTATTTGCTATTTAAATTGTTTCATAGCTTATTTAATGAAAGAAGCACATTTACTTAACCAAAATTTCATAAATTTATCCAGGAAAACCTGCACTAGTTTACGATTCAACAAACCCACACTGGGCTCCTGTGATCAACATGGCACACGAGTCGAAGAGTCTGTGAGCCGAACTTCGAAAGAATCGGCCATGAAAAGATCCTCGCGAACGTTAGAAAGATCCACTCACAAAAATTGATTCATTCTAGAAGACACAGTTGTGGATAAACAAGACAATAAAGAAAACATGGGTCCTATGACGAGTGACATGTTTATATGTGCTGAAAGATACAGTTTCTACTGCCACTCACACTGCAAATGTTTTCTTTTTACATTTTAGTTCAGTAAATGTGCTTCTCTCATTAAATAAACTATGAAACAATTTAAATAGCAAATACCTTGATGAAAGTGACATGAGTCTGTCTTGATGGTACCATTGGAAATCTCTTCGTGGTTTATGTTCTCTAGCCATAATCCACATCTTTTTTCCGATAATTCCCTTGTTTGAGCTCCTGATGAGTCATTTCCAGAGGAACAGTGAAGAAACGAATCGTTTTATCCCTTTCAGAGCGTCTAGAACAACCAAATACACAACAAAACCTGCCCATGTTTCTCCGATGCTGCTGAAGTCAATGACATAGTGTGCCCAGTGTCATGGCGGCGTAGGTACCGTTGCTATAGGGGTCACGTGACGGTGCAAAGCCTCTATAGCAGAGGTGTCAAACTCATTTTGGTCCAGGGGTCGTATCCAACCTACTTTGATCCTAAAGGGGCCGGATCAGAAAACTCATGGCATATAAACCCCAAAAACAGCAATAAGTTAAAATATTTGTGCAGAGAAATGCAAATCTATTTCAGAAATCTTTTTTAATTAATGAACTCTTTCTTTTACAAAATATTATAATATTATGAAAAAAAATGCAATTTCAACACAATGTTTTCAACACATGAACTTGAATGCAAACAGGAATAAGTCCATTTTTCTTGGAAAATCCTGCACTCAGCTCCACTTTTCTCCTGTTAGACATTTTGCTGATGAGGGTGTCACAGTCAACAGTCAAAACAATCATCTTTTAAGAGCATTTGGAAAGAGACAAGTCTTCATTTGTGCTGCTCTGGTGGGAGGGGCCACGTACAGAGACATGAGAGACACAGCTATGATAAGCGGAACAGAAAATTACCAATATTTTAATAGAAAATATGATTAAAATATTTTAGTAGAAAATCAGCCGAGGGCCAGATTAAAGGTCTTGGAGGACCGGATCTGGCCCCCGGGCCTTATGTTTGACACCTGTGCTCTATAGTCTTATTACACCAATTTATATACCAGGATATCAGCAGAACCAGCTTTTGGGAGCCAATACCTGATCCAGATACCCGATCCAGCATTTTTTTATGGATCAATACTGTGATTCAATACCAGTATGGGTATCGGTGCATCCTCTGACCTCAGCGGTGATGGGCGCTCTGCTCCTCAGCCTGTCATGATTGGTTAGGCTGGGCGTGTTTGTTCAGTGTGATTCAAAAGCCACTCATCTGGGCTCCTCTGGCACAGGCTCCGGAGCAGAGCACAGTCACTTGTGCTGGGAGGAAGTGTGACGAGAGAGAAACAGCAAGTGGCCTGAACTCACGTCTGCATTTTTACAGTGTCGGCGATGAAGGCAGGATGTGTCACCATCTTTTATCCTTACATAGAATATCAAGTAAACCGCACAGTGTTGTCATAATACTCAAATTTCAAACTTGATTTCGATACAAAGGAATAAATACACTCAAGCGCATTTTCTATATCAAACCATTAGTCAATTTTGTTATATTCACTGCCATTTGAATTTTGTAGCAGCATTCTAATGTAGGACAGTGTCAATAAATGTTAAAATATTTTTACTTAAGGAAAACTGACTCTTGTGAGCTTTAAGCCATGTTAGAATGTTGTTACCTCATCAAAAACATACTTTTGTTGTGTTTTGTTTCATTCACACATGTAAGGAAACAAAACACAACAATGAGTAATGCTGCACTATTAGTCTGTCTACAACTCCAAAGCTCAAAAAGTTCTGTTCCATCCATGTAGCCATGGTTTTCAGGTTACATTTTGTTTAGCAGAGATTCTAGGGGTGAAATTATCCAAATGATTCTAGTGAAGGTGTGTGGCAGGGGTGTCCAAACTTCTTTCATCAAGGAGCCACATATCTAAACACAGATGAAGCAGAGGGCTGATCGAGGGCTGTAGACTGGAGCTCAGTACAGAGAATAATTGAAATATGTGCATGTTTAACACGTTAAAATGAGCCATCAGTCTTTATTCATGCTAAGATCCTCAAAACCACACACTAAATATTACATATGAGCTTTATCAAGGCAGATTTTCATTAAACTTGCAGTAAAAAATTAAATTTTAATTGATGCAAGGTAATTTGGGTCAATTCACCTGGAAGCCTGAGGGACAAGAAAAATTTGTCTGAGGGCCACATTTGGCCCACGGGCCATAGTTTGGACATGCCTGATGTATGGAGTTAAAAACAGAGTGAGGCAGTTCCTGGATCACCACATGACATCATAAGGTGGAACAAGGTATAGTGTTTTCTGTTTGAGAGGAATATTCAGACTAAATATGTAGGATTTGTGTGATCCAGGTCTGTTTTTGAAGAGGAAACAACATTATAAACATAGATCAGAAAACATAACATGGCCCTTGAAGTGATTTAAAAGCACAATGCAGCTTTGCCTGATATGTGCCATAACCTGTGCATTTCAGAAGAGTAACATACACAGCTCCATGTCTCCTCCAGCACGAGTGGCGTGGTATAAAGGCAGGAAATGTAACCTGGTCAAATGAAAGGCAGGGCGGCGCGGTAATGAGCGAGTCCACGTTCAGTCACAGGCTCAGAGGAGCAGGCTGTGAGGTGAGCCATCAGAGCGCTCTCTAAGCTCAGGTTAATTGGTGTATATTACAGAGATGGGCAGTGCAGGGGGACAGGGCAGAGCGGAGTGCCAGGTACTGCAATTATGTGTGCTAAAACACTCACGGCAGCACAGCCCCTGCCACTCTGTGCTCTTCAGCTCACCGGTCTGCTCAGAGCTGCCGGGAAATTAAGGTGATGGGGCGACCTGGTGACAACTCCTCAAAACACAAGTAAACAAAAGCAGTTAATTGGAGTTAAGTGTTTAAGCTTCAGCCTGTCACTATAGAACATTTAGATGGATATGACTAAGAAAAGTCAAACCGATGTAGACGTATAATTAGCAATTTGCAAAGACATTTCAAAGCTTTTACCCATGTTCTAGTTGTTTCCCTTCAGTTGTATGTAATGATTCGTGCATGTGTGAGGGATCTCTATTCTCCTTCTCTTGAGACGTCATTGTTCCTCTTGTATAAAGCTGAGATTTTAGATTTTATTACTCATTTTTCCATTTTATTTTGATTTACATTTATATAATTATGTCTTATATGACGTGTCTCTTTTTGCTACTTATTTAAACTTTACTATTACCTTTTATATTTTTTCTCTTTGTCATTATATTATATTGTGATGTGTGAGTTACTGGGTCCAAATCATTTCCCTTGTGCATCAATAAAGTTTCTAAGTCTACGTCAAAGGCTGAATGCCATTACACCCCTTGGCTCTGCTACTTTCCTCTACCTCTCTGTTTTGCACGTTCACGTGTAGGGGTGGGGATGTCCTAGTTACTGTTATGGCAGAGGGGTAGAGGAAAGTGATAGGGCTATATACCCTCCAAACGAAGATTTTTCAGAGGCACACTCCAAACGGAGGGGTATGAGCAATTTCCCAGATTGCCTTGCGAATCAGTGGCAAGATGGCTGCTGACACGACCACAGAGACCAAAGAAGTTCACAAGTTGTAGATGGCATGTTGGATTTCTGGCAAAAGCTCGTCGCTTACGTTCGTCTGCTTATGTAAAAGTTGGTGGAGACGACTGATGACGTATGTGATTGTTGAAGAGTGTCCCAATTCGTACAGGTTTACTTTCAACCCCTACCCCCTGTTGCTCAGGTTCAAGGGGCAAGGGGAAGGGTTAGAAAGAAGAAATTAGATTGGCCCTGAGAAAGTTCCAATCTACCCCGGTACTCGCCCACTGTGATGTTTTACTCAAATTTTATTTTCTGAATCGGTGATCCAAGTAGGATTAGGCAGCGCTGCCATTTTGTACAAATAAAAGAAATATATATATAAATTTTAATCTCACTCGAGGGGAGGACAGCATGTGTCACATTGACGCTGACGTTTACAGTTATTTTTCTAATATGGAAGTCAGCTGACTTGTTTCTTTCACCATGAATTTATGAGAAGCACTAAAGGACTGGTGACCAATGAGCTCCTTTGTCTCACCATGTAAAACTTACCTACAACCTTGATTTATTTTACATTGTATTGTGTCATTGTAGAGAGCCACCCAACCCAATATTTGTTCAACTTAAAGTGTTGAAAATGCAGGATAGTGTTGACTTAAGTGTCCTCAAAATCATGTATAAAGCAAAGTGCAGAGTGTCACGTGTAAACATTCAAAGAGTGAGATGAGAACAAACCACTACAATTTAAAAGAAACCTACATGTTTAAAAAAAAAAAAAACTGATTCAGAACCAAGGTTATGGAGCGAAGCATCACAGTGAAAGGAGTTCACTTATGGAACAGTCTTGACAAAGAAATAAAAGAATCAAGTACAATGAATGACATTTAAAAAATACATAAAATCGAATGCAGTGTGTTTGTATGAAAAAGAAAACAAAGTTGTTGTGTATAAAAGTGAAGATTTCTGTTTGCAACTGATCAGTAATTGTGCCTGAACTGATTTGAAATGTTTAGTGACCATCAGTGTTGATGTTTTGTCTTGAAAAGGGGAAAGGGGGGCAGATAACATAAGATTTCTCTTCTTTCTGCTCCTTTTCATTCATTTCTTGTGTGTCTGATGTTGTGACACTGTCGATGTCTTTTTATACTTTATGAATGAAATAAATGAACAAATACAAATGTGTCACTGAAACAAAACACTGACAGTCACTAGGTAAATCCAACACTTTCTTTGACCATACTTGAGTGAACTAAACCTGAAATCACTTTACAAAACTACACCTTAAAAATCAAATACTGTCAAGGTCAAAAAGTTTCAAAACGCTAACAGAAGAATCTATGTCACGTCACGATTCTCCGTTCGAGTTAACGCATTTTCTTCATGTTTATTTAAGCACAGATCAGCCTCCTCATCCTCCCATCCAAACACTGTCAGGGAAACTGAGGAAGCACCTGCCCCTTCATCATCTCCTCTCACGGGGGAACTGTAATGGGCCTCAGACGGAAACGAGACAAGGCGACGGATGGAAGGATGGATGGAGGGAGCGATGGAGGGAGGGAGGGAGATGCCTTCTTGCTAATTTTAGTGTGTTAGATGAAACGCTGGAGGAGGCGGGTAACTTCTCCCTGACTTGGCGCCTCTCGTTACCCCCCGTGTCAGAGCCATCTCGCCGTCTCCTGGTGCTTTGATACCCCCAATCAGCCCGGCCTTTCTTCCTCGCGCTGGTACCTGGGTAAATAAACAGCGTAGCGTGCGGATGCTAATTAGCGCGGGGTTCAGGGACGTGACGGGCCCGGAGAGGAGAGCGCAGGCAGGGAGGAGAGGAGGAGACGAGGAAGAGGTGGAGAGGAAGAGGTGGAGGAGGTACACGCTCACCCAAGGGTACCTCGCGCACGCAAACACGAAGGACGGCGAGCAGAGCAGCAGGAGATCCAGCTCAGGAGCTTTGAACACAAGTGAAAGCAGGTGACGCTTCAGACACGACAAACTTCAGTGAGGATCAAAAATGTACTCAAGGAAAAGTACAGGTACTAGGAATGCAACCAGCCAGCTTTTTCAGATCCCAGGCCAACTTTGATAATTTGACTTTAAAGCTGCACTGTGTTATCTGTTATTGATTTGCCTGAGATGTTCTACAGGATGAGATTAAACCAGGGGTGTCAAACATACGGCCCAGGGGCCAGATCCGGCACTCCAAGACCTTTAATCTGGCCCTCAGCTGATTTTCTACTAAACTATTTGAATTATATTTTCTATTAAAATATTGGTAATTTTGGGCAGTGTTTAGCATATCAGTGTCTCTGTACGTGGCCCCTCCCACCAGAGCAGCACAAATGAAGACTTGTCTCTTTCCAAACGCTCTTAAAGGACGATCGTTTTGACTGTTGACCGTGACACCCTCATCAGAAAAATGTCCAACATGAGAAAAGTGGAGCCGAGTGCAGGATTTTACAAGAAAAATGGACTTATTTCTATTTACATATAAGTTCATGTTAAAACATTGTGTTGAAATTGTATTTTCTTAAAGTTTCAGGTTGTTCATAATATTATAATATTCTGTAAAAGAAAGAGTTCATCAATTAAAAAATATTTCTGTAATAGATTTGTGTTTCTCTGCACAAATATTTGACCTTATTGCTGGTTTTGGAATTCATATGACATGAGTTTTCTGATCCGGCCCCTTTGAGATCAAAATAGGTTGGATATGGCCCCTTGGATTAAACAAATATACATACTGCATTTATTCAATTATAGGAGTTTTACTTCTCAGAACTTCCACAGAAGCATGCATTATCACTGAGAACGGGCCCACTTCACCACAGATCTGACCTGTAACTTGACCTGCTGATGTAGCTGCTTGTATCTCCATAGAGATATTTCAACTAAATGATAATATAATTTACACTAGTCAAGTAGGTGGTGGACTGTTCACCAGAAAAGTTACTGAGTGCACCTTTAAAGATCTGCTGAAACCCAATATCGACAAATACCAGAGCAGAGACTGAAAACAGTTTTTCCTTTAAACAGAAATAAAACTGATCCAGATGTGTTATGGAGCTGTTAATTATCCTGTGAATAACCACAGAACAACTTTGTATGAAGCAAAATTCAGACATTGTAACATTATAAAAATATAGATAAAATAAACATTGACTGAGAGGGTGTGTCCACACTTCTGATGGGCAGAGTACATACTCAAGTATTATAAAGTGACTGTAGTAAAGGTGACTGTCTAAACATGCTTCTGCTCTGTTAAAGAACACTGTAGATCAGACCTGGGCGTTGTGCAGCTCCAGGTCACATACGGTCCTTTTCCCTTTAAGCTCATTTTAAATTACAAAATAAACATATTATAATTTTATCTCACACACGGACGAAAGCTGCACTGCTTTTATTTTAGAAGTGTTCTGGAAGTCACTATATAAATCTAGTACTTTATTTGACCATATTTAAGTGAGAACTAAATCTGAAATCACACCACAAAACAACACCTTGAAAATCAAATACTGTCAACATCAAAATGTTTCAAAACACTAACAGACCAATCTATGTCATGTCACGATTCACCGTTCAAGTTAACGTCGTTAACGACTCAAGTGACATTTCTTTTATTTTAGAAGTGTTTTGTTTTTTTAATGATTTTTTTTATAAAGAAACCTAATTTTTTCATTGCTTAGTTATAACATAAGTTATGAGTCTGACCAACTTATCAAAACAATGTTATTTACTGCTTTCTAGAATGGAATATAATTAATATTATCCACAATATTTTCTGTTTCTCATGTGGCGTCATGGAAAACATAATTACCCAGCCCTGGTGTAGAGGATCTGTGTATTTACTGAAACTCTCATTAAGAGACACGAGGTTTGTTTAAACACTGTTCTTTGTTATGAGACTTTATGCAAATGCCACTGCTGCCTGTAGGAACTAAATAACATAGTTTATACTTCCAATTTATCTTTAAAATCTTACATTTGTTTACATTTTAAGATGCTGTGTCTACAGGAAGAAATCCCAAAACACATTTTACCAGAGGTAAGTCAAACTGCCCCAACCACATGAACTGAGTCAGGAAGGGCATCTGGACTAAAGCATGGAAACCCCACTGAAGTTCAACGGCTTCAGACAAATATTTAGAACTTATGTTCGGGCTCAGGTCTGACTTGGACACATGAGCGCATCTGCTGTTTCCAGTCACCTTTTTACTTTTCTACTGGATTCACAGAGCAGTTCTGTGGACTGGATGTCATTATTTGTGGAAGACAATTTCTATGGATGAGATACTGTACTTTAAAATGACCATTTTTTGAGAGGTGAGGAATAAAGTCTTATCATTATTTTTGCTGTATCCTGAGTTTGTATCTTGTGTTTCTGTGTCTGTTAGAGGAACACAAACAATATCCTCTGTGTGTCATTAGGTCTGTGGAAATAGTGTGATTTTAATTGTGTCGGGTTTGAACACAAATATATTAATGCTTGTCGGGCTTTGGTTGGATACGATCACTGCTCTGTCAGACGCAGGCTTGGCTCAGACAGAAACATTCAGCCCGACTCACACTCTCATTTTTACCACTGAGGATGATTCACAGAGACGAGCAAAGGCTCCAAAACAACATTCAACTGAGGAACAATGTTGCCCTCCCGAAAGCAAGAGAAAGTGAAAGTGGCTGCAAGTCAACCTTCAGACGATGACAGCAGGTCTGGAGAAGATCTACAAGTTACTTTATGGACATTCCTTCTCCATAAGAGTCAGAAATAATCTGGAACACGACTCACTCAACACTCAGGAGAGCTCCTCATGACGACAGGAGCAGATCAAACAGACAGGGACCAAAACACAAGAACATGCAGTCAGTAAAAACAGGTCAGAAGAGCGTGCAGCCTGTGGGAGCTCACCAGAGAAGGTCCTATCAGGGACACATGTGATGAAGAGGAGGAGGTCAGGGCTACAGACAAAGAACAAACTAAAACCAACACAAACACACTCCACAACGAGCTGTCATATAAAAGCCAAGGGATCGATGTACCAAAAAGCTGACCACTGGAACTGTCCACTGCCAAAGTAACCAGTTGGTAACATGAGGCAGGGGTCGAAATGCAATTAGGGGCCAAAATAAATCTTAAAGACGTCATGCACTGGAAAAATAATATTGAAGTTTAAAAGATGCCTTAAATTAAGAATTTGATCTTGATTTGAGTCCATTTTGATTTCCACATAGATTGAACTTCTTGAACTTTTCCTTGACTGCTCAAATAACATTTTATTTAATATTCCTAATTCAAGCAACTTTCATTTATTTCAGTGTCGTGAATAACAAATCATTTTAAATAAGACCAGCAATTCTCCCTTCAGGCTGAGGTACGGGTCACACTTGTACAGCTTCAGCTCTCTCTGTTGTAGACCTGTTTTACAACTAATGTAACGCCTCAATTTTGGTTTTATTTACACATTTAAATGTGTCTCTTCCTTGTGTAAACTGCTCCACTGCTGTGAATCCCCCAGGAGTCACTGTGTGCTGCATTCTAAATAATAGACCTGAGCTGAGCAAAAGCAAATGAGTTTTTACAGCACATGCAGAGAGCGGCTCGAGTTTAAGTGTGACGGAGAAAATCAATTATTGAGGGTTGAAAAAGTTGTCCCTAAGCTCCACCTACTCTTTTAGTGGGACTGGACATTGCTGATCAATATATACAAGTCTTTGTTTTACAAAAGGATGATTGCAGTGTTGCAAAGGAAAAGTACAAAAAGAGAAGTGTCAGAAAGTACATGTGGGTCCGGTCAAGTGGTAACGGAGGGAAACAGGGGCAGATTTTTGACATTCAAATGTCTCTTATTCAGAAACTAGAGACACTATTGAAATAAGTAAAGTATCAGAATGTAGGAAAGAGTTACACTCCAACAGGGTCAAGTTAAACCTGTGATATTCTTTCAAGTTCAAGACAAAAAATGTAAAAACTCATGTCGGTAACGGAGGGAATGAAATATGCAGCACTTTTTGGGCAATAAATCCAAACAGTGATAACTCTTGGTTCTCACTTCCATATCCTTAACAAACTGGTTTGAATATTTGCTTCATATAGTTTTCTACCATATGGTACAAGATTAGGTTGAAAAACCTCTTACTTTTTGACTCATGAGATTTTTTATTAAGAAAGGTCATGGTAACGGAGGGAAAAGTAACGGAGGGAAAATTGTTCAAACAAGTAGAAGGTGCAGGATTTTACATCATTGTTGTTTTTTTCTTTTGAAAACTTTAATATTACTTCAAAATGAAAGGAAACTATTTCTATAAAATATGTCAGTCCTTCCAAGCTAATTTTTATCATTTTAAATAATTTTTTTTTGAAAAATCCTGTCCCTTCATCAACAGTTCAAAGATGGAATAACAAGATATGATGAAATACAAACATTTATTGACATGATTTGCAGGTCTTTGAAATTTGGGAAATAATTTTTGTTCCATGTTTCATACATGGTCTGTTTAAAACATATGGAACTTTAGAACCAAAAATGGTACAGAAAAAAGGTCAACAGTTTCATAAACTAGAGTACATATGTATCTGTTCAATACATTTTTATATCAGATGCATTAACTTGAATTTTAGAGGACAAATTTCACAACAGTGTAGCTAACAATTGTATTTAAGAGTACAATCAAGATCTTGTCTGGTTTTCTCTCGTTACATAATGTTTGTGTAGTTTAAACTTGTACTTTCTGGTTGTGGACAGCAGATATGACCTGTGTAAGGATAACTCCATAACAATTACCTGTCAATCATACTTGACCTGTAACCTTTAATACACTTAAAGGGCCTAAGCTCATCTGATTTACAATTTCGAATCTCGCTCTCAACATAAACATCATTGGTTGAGCTTCAAATCCACCGACCAACAGGTTGGCTGGTGTGAATCCAGCTCCCACACATGAATGTTGTCGTTGTGTCCTTTGGCAAGACCCTTAACGCACTTTGCCCCCAGTGTCTGCGTACACTGGTGTGTGAGTGTGTGTGTGAATGGTTAAGTGGTTCCTTAATGTAAAGTGCTTTGAGCCTTGAAGTTGGAAAAGCGCTACAGAAAAATGTGACCATTTACAGTGTTAAGTGTCTCTTTAGAAGAATTACAGTTTTGTGTATTGATGACGCGGGGGGCGGGGGGGCGGGGGGCGGGGTGTCTTTTGTACAGCTCAGTGCCAACGACTGTAATTTAAAACTTTTCCATTTTTTTTCACAAACTATAACAAATATTTACACAGGTACTATTCCTGTGCATATTGTCAAACCATTAGCCAGAATTTGAAAAACTCTGAGGATTTAAATTGTGTTGTCAACTCAGATTGTGAGAATATATAACAATACAGGAGAAGTTTAGGAAAAATTGTACTAGGAACTAGAATTGTCAAAAGTATTGAACATCAGATACTAATCGATACTAAAATTAATATCAAAACTAGATTTGAACAGGTTTCAGAATGATGTTGAGCTGCATCAGAACAAGTAGAAGAGCACATAGACCAGTATACACACATGGACACTATGAACCTACTGCACCACTGATGATCACACACATATAAAACACATGGGAATAGAAAAGAAAATACTACCATTAAATGCTGAAAATCACATTCTATTGTTATTAATTATTATTATTTTATCAATGTAGTATTTGAATCAGTATTGAAAATCAAGTCTGTTCCGTAGTATCAAAAAATCAAGTTTGAATATTACAAGGCCACAAGGAACTCCAAATATTTCAACATCTAATCCGCATCCCATCCTTAAATCTGACCTGCTGCCCCACTTTGACACATGTCAGCCCGGAGCCTCCTGTACGCCCTACATGTCAAACAGCGCACGTAAACACCATCTTTAAGGTTATCCGGAGATGTGTGCCGATTAAACCTCTGTATATGATCCTGGATTAGGCCTGGATTGGTGCTGGATTGGTGCTGGATTGGTGCTGACAGGTGCACAGGAGACCCTCACCAGCACCGGGACCGGCCTAATCTCTTAATCTCACGCTTAAATCTTACAGACAAGGTAGCGAACCAGATGAGATGATACGGAGGAGACAGGGCTGGCGCGATGATGGTTCCACAGATGAGCTATTTTTATAATGAGGTCAATGGACGCCGGGGGATTTGGCCCTCCTGGGATCTGCACCGATGTAGCGCTCCGATATGCTGGCTCCACCGACAGCCAGATCAGGGATTGGAAGGATTGGGCACAGGAGCGGTTGGATTGGTGAAGCGCTTGTTGTTTAGGCCAAAGTGGTGTATGTAAAAGATGAGAAGGAGGAGGAAGGAGTGAGAGGAAGAAGGAGGGGTTTACCGTTTGGATGACTCTTAGCTGCTCCAGGGCTCCTCCTCGGTCGGTGCGGTCCTGTCCCGTCCACGCTCCCCCTGCAACACACACACATTCAGATGAGCAAGGTGAACTAAAGTAACTACTGCGGATGGACATGATTAGTCAACTAATCCATGTTTGATCATTAAGAATTTCATCGATTACACTCATTACCTCCGCCAAGGAGGTTATGTTTTTGCCGGCGTTTGTCTGTTTGTTTGTTTGTTTGTTTGTTTGTCTGTTAGCAACATAACTCAAAAAGTTATGGACCGATTTTGATGAAATTTTCAGGATTTGTTGGAAATGTGTAAAGGAAGAACTGATTTCATTTTGGGGGTGATCTGGAAGAAATCCTGGATTCTGGATCACTTTGAAATTTTAGTTAACATTGTGGTAAATGGGGCCAAAAATTTTGTTTCTCAATATCTTGGTTAATTATTGACCAAACCCCATGAAATTTGACTCAGGGATGGACAATGGGATCATCTTTCATATTCCAAAGGCTGATCCGGATCTGATCCAGAAGACTGATTTTATCGCAATTTATATAAAAAAAGGGGGTAGTCCTTGGCGGAGGTCTGCGCTCTCTGACTGCTTTTCTAGTTTCTAATCCACAAACCGAATGTAGGATTCTGTACGTAGATATGAAGCTACGTCTGACACAAACACTGGAATTGCGGCCTCATAGTCCCATGTTTGGGCTCTGGCTCCTTGGAGACACTGTACCTCTCAGTGAGTGTGTTTACATGCACATCTGTATCCTGGTTTCGTCATGGTGCATGTAAATGCAGTATCCCGGTTACTACAACATAAAGAGCTGCCCTAAACCTGCACACGTACGATCTTTGAAAACATCGTGACACACACAGAACAGACTCACCATCATCATCAACATCCCTCTGTCACAGAGAGAACACTCATATTCCACTGAGTCGGGTCCTTTAGTCCGACAGAAGCTGAACTGCATCAGCCACAAGAGCATTGTTTTTTTTTCTTTGCTTAGTTTATGCAAATTAGTTTCATTTCTACTTGTGCAAAGCTGCATTAAACACATAAACACATTCTAATGTCAAACGGGCTGATGTGGCTCTAGAGTGGTGATGTATGTTGTAAAGTTGAGTTTATTTATGCAAATTAGTAATAGTACTAATAATGATGATACTTATTATATAAAAATGAAAATCGATCGATCGTTCTACCGCATACGGACTGAACCAGGACTGAATCACGACTAAATCAGGACTAAACCATTTTCAGCCCTGGTTTGGTCCCGGTCTCAGTCCCGGTCTCAGTCCCGGTCTCAGTCCCGGTCTCAGTCCCGGTCTCAGTCCCGGTCTCAGTCCCGGTCTCAGTCCCGGTCTCAGTCCCGGTCTGGTCCAGTCCCGGTCTGTATGCAGTGCAAAAGTCCGGCATCGCAGTTTAAGTTTTCTGTTTTTTCCATTATTCATTTAAACACATAATCGAAAACTGAAAAAACAAATCGTTATCAATTTTTTCATTTTGGTTTTGGAGACAAATAATGAAGAAACCAGTTGTTTTTTCGTTTTCTTACTTTTGGTTTTATATTGAAAAACGAATGATACACGGACTTTACATGATCATGGTGTGGGTTTCTTTTGGGTTTTTTTTTTTGCTATTTTGTCCATCAGAAAATCCTGTTCATAATATAGAGCCTGGCTCCAGATTCACTCCTGTAACTGTGAGCATCAGGAGCTGAAGGCTACTTTTTTATACAGTATGTTTCTTACTGAAGACATCAAAACTATGAATGAATGTGCAACCAAAGCTGCACACAGGCTTAGGAAGTGTGCAGTTATTAATAGAATATAAGACAGTGAAAAGCCTGTACAGAGTGACTTAAAGATCCTGTTGTTGCATCACTCGTGGTCAGACTTGGCCTCATATTTATTTCTGTTCTCTGGTGGATGTTTGTGTGCCGCTTATGTTGTTGTGTTGTTCTGTCTTTGTGTTGGAGCATGTGATCCTCTGCCCCAAGACAAATTTCTCCCATGGGAGACAATAAAACTTATCTGCAATGTAGTAAACACAAAATCAACTCAAAATAACTCAAAACTTGTTTCAGATTTTTTTAAAAATAAAACAGTCGCCCTTTGTTCTGACCCTGGTTTGCACTTCTGGAATTTCTTAACCGTGACCCAAACCACTTCAGAAGACTTCATCATGAGTGAGAGAAGGCCAAGGGTTTGCAGTGCTGTGGACAAACCAAAGGGTGGATCTGAACAGAAAATAAAATATATCAAAAATATTTTTATGTGTTATTTCACTGTTTTCTTTGCTACATCATTCTGTACAGTTTGCTTCATGTATCTGATGTTACGTGTGTATATAAAATGTAAAAAGTAATAAAAAACAACACTGAACAAGAGGGTATGTTTAAACTTGGCTGAAGTGTATCACATAAAGTACAATTCCCTCTGCTCTCCTCTGGACTATATGGTTGTACATTACATAAGTACAATTTCACATCAATTAAAATATTACCAAAGCACACGTTTGCTTAGTATTGATTTGCTACAAGAATGCATTTGGAGTTGCTTTTTGAAGCTCTAAGCACCATTTTGTTCTTTGACATTTCAAACTATGCAGGAATGGATTCATTTTCAACAGAACAGAACGAGTGCACTCCAGTGCAATGGTACATTTGAGTGCAGCACTTCCTGTTCTTGTCTGTTCAAACTTTTTGGACAAACTGCCACCTACAACTTGAAATCAGTCAAAAAAATATCAAATTTAAACAAACTTTCTCCAGCCTCACTTTGCAGGCTTAAGTTTAAAAAGTGTCCTAGAAATCACCATCAATTTGCTCCTTTTATCAAACTCTACATCTATTTACAATCTACACAACATTTTAAACTCATTACATTTTAGCTGACACAAAAAAAAATGTGCCAGAGCCGAGTCTGAGGTGCTGTGGCTGTGTCTCATTTCTCTTTCCTTACTTCCTCAATCAATCAATCAAATGTGTCAGTTGCGTCCCAAAGAAAACCACGGAATAAAGGAGTAAACCCGAGGGAGGCTTCAGGAGCAGACACCAGGGAAAAGAAGCAAACTATACTGGTCTCAGTGAGGAGTTTAGATCCTCTCTCCTCCCTCTGTCTCCTCTGTGGGCGGAGCTTCCTCACACATTTCCAGCAGAATCGAGGAGAGGAGTCAAGGAGAAGGAAGCGAGGAAAGAGAAATGAGACGCGGCCAGTGTGTGAACACTCCGGAGCAGCACTAAGTCCAGCCTCACTCCTCCTCGCTCCTCCTCACTTCTCCTTGCTCCTCCTCCTTGCTCCTCCTTCTCTCCTCCTCACTCCTCCTCACTCCTCCTCCTCGCTCCTCCTCCTCCTCGCTCCTCCTCACTTCTCCTTGCTCCTCCTCCTTGCTCCTCCTTCTCTCCTCCTCACTCCTCCTCCTCGCTCCTCCTCCTCGCTCCTCCTCACTTCTCCTTGCTCCTCCTTCTCTCCTCCTCACTCCTCTTCGCTCCTCTTCCTCGCTCCTCCTCGCTCCTCCTTTAAAGGTGAGGGTGCATCATGTGACCTGTCTGCTGACACGCTGAACACAGAGGGGCGTGATGTGTGTGTGCTACAGACCCTCTCTGCGCTTGGACACACACACACACGGACACACACACGCTGGGTTTACACGTCACGAGGGGACTTCACATTGACTTCCATTCATTTCTTGGAGGCTGATCCCAACTTAACCTAAACACCTAAAACCTTGACCTACTTTAACCCAGATCTAGAGATGGGACAAAAGACTAAAGACTAGAGACTTTCAGATCCATGAGGACAAGATTAGATTTTGACAAAATGTATTCACAATTTGTTCTCTTCACAATTTGTTATTTTTTTATTTTTTTTTTATTAATCTTCTCATATTATTTTGTATTTATTGCCGCATTCTACTTTTGTAACAGTTGCCACTTTTATCCGAGAGCCTTAATTCTGAATAAAATTTATTTCCACTTTAAAAAGACCATGTAAACACTTAATTATTAATGAAAATGATTATTCGGAATTTAACTTAATTCCAAAGTAAGTGGGTGGTTTATACAAATTTCAAAGCTGAAAAAATGAATTCCTGGATCATGTAAATGTTTATTCTTCTTAAAAATAATTGCGGTCGTTCAGTGCATGCTCTTTGGGTCGCCCTTCTAACATGATGATGGCTCCACCAATTGTCGCTTCAGACTTTGATCCACGTCTCTTTGGATTTGTGAGCGGGATGTGGGAGTGGGCTGAGGTAGAGCAGCCTCACACTCACTTTGTCTTCTTCCTCCTTCTCTGACACTCTTCCCTTCTCCTCCTCAGCTGACAGACGTAAAGAGTGATGAGACAATTCTCCAGCTGCTGTGCAATTATTATCAGAACCACTGCAGGAAAAGTTTGGATCATGTTTGTGTCCGTGACGTAACGACAAACCAAGATGAGAGAAAAGCCGGTAGCTGCTGAAGTGTGTGTTTTCTTCCAGTCGATATGTTGTATAAACATGTTGGTGTCTCTGTCCAATCAGAACCTTCCTTAACCCCAGGCTTTCAGCAGAATTAAATAAAGGCGATTTAACACAATTTTCTACGTAAACCTCAATTTGGAATTTTTATTTTTTTGGAAACTCGAAGGAGAATAGTTTCATTCCAAACTAGTTAATTCCGAACAATTCATTGGGAATAAAAAAACATCATGTAAATGTGGTCTACGACTCTTCCACAGATGTAATTGACATTACACAAGGGATGGGCTGGGAAAATTGAAGCTCATAGATAATAAAGATTTGTAGTGTCAAATCGTAACACACTGAGAGATTGGAACAGCAACAGCTAACCATAAAAGTTAGTACATGCAAAAACGATTTCTATTACCATGTATGTAAATGTCACTTGTAAATCTCATGTGGGACATTGTCTAAACAAGTGGGACGAGGGACAGGGGTCCAAAAGGGTGCACAGGACCAGAAGAGGGACACAATCTTGGCACTTCTTCTCAAGAGATCTTGTCCCTATGCACATCTGAACCCTAAATCATCTCGTTGATCCAATAATAAAGACATTACATTAGGTCTGGAACATTAGTCACAGTCAAATTGAAATTTTTGAGTGGATCAATCAGCAAATGGAAAAGGCTGCAGTTTTTGAAGTGTCATTATTTCCTCCACAAGCAACAAAATCTCCGGTTATTCTGCAGAAAAACAAAACAAAACTGTATCTTAGATCAGTAGTTTGTCTGTTCAGATTTCAGACTTTTTGTAAATCTAATCTCAATCACAGTCAGTGTCATTTTCTTAAGACACTTGTGATTTGGTCCAGAATTGAGCTCATTTAAGTTGATGTAGACTTTGTTCTGTTTGGTCTAGTCCAGGTTTAGTTGTAGGTTTGGTCCCAATTCTGATGACTTTGGAAGTGTATATGCACCTTCTGTCCTCTACGATTTTGTCACATTCATCCTAAATCATATCTCAGTTTAAAGAAGGGGTATTACACAATATTCTACTTTTTAGAGCCTTCTACAATGTTATAACCCTTTTCTCTCATCAAAAACATGCCTGAAGGGGATTTACATGTCATCCATGCATGTTTGAGTAATTTAGTGATCTTTTCCGAACCCTATATAAACCCTTCTTATGGTAAGCTGTAGGGATGGGCATGATTAGTCGATTAATCGATAATTGATCATTAAGAATTTCATCGATTATGTTAATTTTAATCGACAAACCGAATGTAGGTTGCTGTGTGTAGCATCACCAAACTGTGGTCTGTACATGTGTCTCTGCATCAGGAGGAGTGAGACACAAACAGAAACAGTCGGTGAGTCTGCAACGTACCGAAGCACAAATGTGGATTTAACGATGACTTGTACAAGAAATTCCAGGCTTTCCGTTGCGTTCGGGACAAGTGTGAGTCCATGTGCACAGTGTATAAAGCAGCACATATGTTTCTGTGTCCAGTGGGAAAAAGTTTTGCCAAGTGAGAGTCGCGCAATGTCGATGACGAGTCCCCACCTCCCTCCCCCCGTACGGTGTCCTGGTTTTGACAGACGCAAATCTGGTCACACTGAACCTGTATTCACCTGAGTCATGTCTTTTAATTCGACAGAAGTTGAACCACATCAGCGACACAAGAGCTGTAGTTTTATCTTCGCTTAGTTTATGCAAATTAGCGATGCGGTTTTAAGTTTTGTTTCTGTGAGAGTTGAACAAAACTGAATTAAACACATTATAATGTCAAACGGATTAATGTGGCTCTAGAGTGGTTACGGTTTATATGTCGTAAAGTTGAATTTATTTATGCAGATTAGTGCAGATAGTAATAATAATGATGATCATTTTAATATAAAAACATTAATGATTAATCGATAATCGATCGTTAATTCTTCCGACGATCAATTAAGAAAATTTCATCGAATGCCCATCCTTAGTAAGATGTAAGAATTCTATACACTGCTCCAACCACAAGCCTACATTTTCCTACGTCAGTCTTCCCACGCAGTGATTTTTCATAAAACATGATACAAAACAAGAGACTACAACTTCACAAACCTGATGTGATGTGCACTGGCTTCATTAGTGGGCACATGCTGATGTCATAAGTAAATACATCATTTTCAAGACAATAAAAGGCAACATGGTGATGTAAATTTGTGATGTGTAAGCAGTTAATGTCCCATAGAAGTGTAATAGCCCGTCTTTGTTGATCTAATAAGAATTTACGTCATGGGTACCTGATTGTGTGTGTACTGATCATGGTCCCCACATTGTACTAAATCCCTCTCCACACACTGGTCTAAAACACCCGTCTCCTCGGCCCCGCTCGGCCCCGCTCGCTCGGCCCCGCTCGGCCCCGCTCGGGCCCCGCTCGGCCCCGCTCGGCCCGCTCGCTCGGCCCGCTCGGCCCCGCTCGACAAACAGCCCTCATTTATCCTACAGGGTGTCTGGAGCGCCACAAGCTGCCCGCTCACTTAGATCCAGCCCTGTTCAATAAATAAGAAGCGCTCTTGTGTGTAAATTATTCATTTAACACGCCTTATCCTCTTCCAACAACCTTGTTAAGAGTGGCTGGAGAGTGGGGCGAGGGAGGGGGGCTGGGGGCGGAGTCAGGAGAAGCCCTGGTGCGTGGCTAAGCTCCCCGTGCCTCAGCGACGAGGGGGGGGCTGATTCTACCTGACGCCTGCTTTGTTTGGGGCAAAAGTACAGATTAGGGAGGTAAGATAGTCTCAGTTTGAATAGTTATAGCAAAAACATAAATGAGCATATGGAAAAGGCTGACGCACCATCAAGTTCCTCCACAAAAAACAAACGCTAAATAGTGGCATTCTTATATATGGAGCTTTTCCACCTACGAGGTTCAAAGAGGAACCTCAAGGAACCACCACTTGAAAGTCCCAGCTCGAGCGTCCCATTCTCTCAGCAGGAAGGTCCCCCTCCTCCCTCCGGGCACCCCCTTCTCTTGGGAAACACACGGGTAACTGCTGTGCCCAAGAGAAGGAGACGTTCTCGCCGCCGCGTCGCGCACTGTGATGTATCGAGTTAGAAAATCAGCTTCTATATCAGAATACCAGACCAAATGTGGGACCTTGTTTTGTCATTTTACTGATCTTCTTGAAGCGGCACACATTTTATCAGTTTGTAATATCAATATAATCCTCATTTGCACGCAGACGTTTACTATGAAATCATATTTTAAATCATTTTTTCTTGTCCTACAGCGTCTGTAACTGTTGATTTAGGAAGAAATATGAATTATGTCTTTACCTGCTGCTATGAACATCATTTGTAAGCAGAGCAACACAAGTTGGGCTGGGTATCATTAAGAAGTTGCCGATACGATACATACCTCGATACATAGTCCACGATACGATACATATCTCGATACAGTGCACTTTCAATTCGATATGATATATTTCAAATTGATTCGATACGGTTCAGTAAAAAAGGCTAAATCATTGCTGTGACACTAAAAGTCCTTGTTAAACCACTTCTTGTGCAAAGTTAAAATGAAACACAAACATTTTAATCATAAAAACAGTGGAAATGGCAAATCTGTCACATGAACAAGTTTCCTTCCATCAAACAATTGACAAAACTGTGGCTCTGTGACAAAATAATTGAGTAAAATACACCCAAAAATACTAAAATATTGATACAGCAGCTCACGATATTGATTCTGTATCATCAAGTTAAGTGATACGATATATCGATATTTTGATATTTTTGCACACCCCTAAAGACAAGAAACATAAAAAGCTGCAGAATTTGTTCAGAAATCAGATTTATTTTTAGAAAGGTCTTAACTAAAGCCCGACCGATATGGATTTTGTTGTGGCCGATATGAAACCGATATAATGGAGGCTGGAGCTGCCGATAGCCGATATATTTAGTGATGTAAAAATTCACTGTAAATCTTGAATTATTTAAAAAACTTAGGTTTGGCTCTAGTGGATTCTAAATTGGGTTTATTTAGGCAACATTTATTGTTATTCTGACTCTTTACGTCATATTTATGAGTGGCAGTAGCTCAGTTGGTACAGCATTCACCCACTGATCTGAAGGTTGGTGGTTCGATTCCAGCTCTTGACATAAAAACATCACAGGTTGAGTGGTCAGATCCACTGACCCACAGGTTTTTTGGCTGGTGTGATTCCAGCTCCCACAGATGAATGCTGCTGTTGTGTCCTTGGGCAAGACACTTAACCCACCTTGCCCACAGTGTCTGTGTACACTTATGGGTGAGTGGTTCCTTGTTGTAAAGAGCTTTGAGTGCTTTGAAGGTGGAAAAGCGCTATAGAAAAATGTGACCATTTACCATATTTACATAATAAAAACCCCCTAATGGCATATTTGCATCACATTCTAGCTACTAGTGATGGGTATTCCAGTTTTTTGGTTTTTTTTTGGAGAACCGGCTCTTTTGGCTCGGCTCACTAAAGCAGCTGGCTCTTTCGGCTCCCAAGTGACTCTTGAGATTGTTTTGCTGCAAGCAGGACTAAACCAAAACTGAACCAGGACTGAGTGTCGGGATTCGGTCTCTCCCTCACTCGAGCCCAAGATTAGTCCTGGTTTATTTATTTTATGCTGAACTGCAGCCAAATATGCACTTATATATATATATATAATATATATATATATATATATATATATATATATATATATATATATATATATATACATACATATATATATATATAATATATATATATATCCTATGCACACGCAGATTTCAGAAAGTTTCTTTTTCAGACGCTGTCGCTGTCAAACTATGGGTCTGCAAGCGGCTTGAAGAGAAAAAGTGAGAGAAAGAGAAAACACAGCTTCCAACAAGAAACATGCTCCCGTTGTTCGCTTCAAAGAGCCGGATCTAAGAGCCGCTTCGATCGCGACCGACCCATAACTAGTAAAGAAACTAGCGCTATTAGCCTTTAGCCGTAAAAACGTGCGCACCGCGGTAATTAAATATATGTATAAATGTGAATCATTCACACGTCTATTCACAGCTCATTTACATATCAATGCAGGTCTGGCTTCTGAAAGTTGTTAAAAGTTCTTATAAACTCATCATGGTGAGTAATTAGAAGATTCAGAATGCACAAGGTAAGTGAAGAAGAACTTTGGACCACTGCAAACTGTTTCAAATCATCTCGTTCTGTTGTTCAGGTTGTTAAAGAGGCACAGTGTTTTTAAATGTGCAGCAGAAATCTCAACTGTAATCACAAGGATCGTCTGGCAAATCTTTATTAGACATTTTCCTCAGGTGTCGTCCTCTGTTGTCGGGTGCACTGTGGAGGCAGAGGTGACGGTGTGCCGTGTGGGGGAGAGCGCTTTTTCTGCTGCTTCAGGTGAAATTGGACAATGCCAGAGTCAGCGACACAAGACAAGCTGATGCTAATGCTGATGCTAATGGGAAGCTAAAGCCCGGGGTTAACCTGAGTGCACCGGAGCGAACAGGAGACAGCCACAGTCACAGCAAAAGTGACGTACATGGCCAGACAATAATTAGATATTTGGTGTACCGTATTTTCCGCACTATTAGGCGCTCTGGATTATAAGAATAAGAATAAATGGTCTATTTTCAAACTTTTATCACAAATAAACCACACTGGACTTTAAAGGAAACACAACAGTTGGATGGGTCAGTGGGACTTTGTTTGGCACGTTCACGGGGAGTCTGGGCTCATGGAAATTCCATTATTTATTCGACAACAATGGAGTTAGCTGTAGTCTTTAGCCGCACTCCTCTGCTCTTCCTCACATCTGACACAAAAACAAGCAGCAGATGATTTCACAGTGGTTAAGTTAGGTTAGGTTTGGTTTGGTTGCTTTATTCGTACCCGTAGGTAAATTTGCTTTGCAGATTTGAGAGGCAGGCTCCACATTTCACATTTCATTCATCCACAAAACACACATAAAATCACAATTACAAAATAAAGTGTTACAGAGCTCCAGTGCAGAATGGTTTGTTCCATAAACAACCAGTTAAATTCATCCATCACACTTGGCTAAAATCACAATAAATATAAAATATGTTAAAAACACACAATCTTAGATAAATAGATTACAATTTATTCATAAGTACAACAGCAGCCGGAACGAAGCTCCTTTTAAAACGACTTGTTCTAGATCTTGGGACTAAAAGCCTCTGACCAGAGGGAAGCAGCTGAAACTCTGAGTTTAGTGGATGTTGCACGTCTCTTAAAATACTCTGGGACATCCTCTGTAACTGTCTCGAGTACAGAGAGTCCAGGCGGCTCTGAGGATGAACAATCACCTCACTCGCCCATTTAACCAACTGATTCAGGGAGTTCTTGTTTTGTTTCAGAAATGCTCCCAAACCATGAGACCAATGAAAACGTTAAAACTGATTCCATTTGTTTTATAAAACAGTGTCATCATGGTTCCGTCTACATGGTAAAAGGACAACTTTCTCAGACAGTGAAGGCGCTGGTGGCCTCTTTTACACACAGCAGAACACTTATCGTCAGTGATCCACGTTCATATCGTCTTCCACTTTTATGCCTATGTTTCAGTTTACACTAATGTACTGCCATCCGCAAATGTGTCATTAGGCCTGAACCCCGACAGGGCGTAGGGCCTATTGCTTCCGCTAAGCGGAGCGAATGGGGAGCGACGTGCGCATGTCCGAATGCGACAGGATGACATGCAACTATGTCCACCGTCGCCCCCGGCACAAACAGCAGTATCCCAGTAACCCACGCCCAAGGCCTGAGCCATATTTACTACTGCTAAAATGAATGGAAGTCAATGGGAGGTCGGGGGGCGACCCCGACGAGATGGTCCAGACGCGCCCGTCACTCACCAATGACCCCACGGTGACGTGGGGAAGGTCGAGAGCTTTCAAAAAATGTATAATATGTTGTTCTAATGTTTTCGGATATATTGTTTTTGCTAAAAATATATATATATATATATATATTTTTTTTATTATGCTCTTTGAGCTCTAATTTTACCCCCTAAAAACGTTCAAAAACTCACCAAACTTCAAAAAAAAAATTCGATAAAATATAGGTTTCGTACACGGGCATAAAAAAATGGCGACACAGCGCCACCTCGAAAAGTCAAAATACATTGCGCCTATGGGAGACGTCCCGACGTCAACTTTGTCATAGAGCCACGAAATTCGGTACACACATTCGTCACGTAAAGACAAACAAAAAATATTATTATGGCCACGCCCCCCGACAAACCAGAAGGCGGCCATCTTGGATTGAAATTTGAGTCCGCATTTTCGCTGACGTTGCGTTTGAACGAACTCCTCCAACCCACAGGGCTGAAAATCACCGTACAACATCTAGACAAGTGGAACATCTAAAGTTAGCCAAATTATTTTGTTACCCATCACGGTTTACGTGCGGCAAAGCCGCAAATTTCGATCAAAATTTTGATGAATTTCACGATGACATTATTTGCTCCTGTTCGCACAGACTTAGTCCGATTGTGCTGAAATTTGAATCACTAATGTGTGATCTCAGTCTGAATATAATACACTATAAAACATATGAAAAAACACTATAGCGCCCCCTACCATAGACATGAAATGTCAACA
This sequence comes from Boleophthalmus pectinirostris, assembly GCF_026225935.1. Classification (NCBI taxonomy): domain Eukaryota; kingdom Metazoa; phylum Chordata; class Actinopteri; order Gobiiformes; family Gobiidae; genus Boleophthalmus; species Boleophthalmus pectinirostris. The sequence continues at coordinate 34,030,983 of NW_026571070.1, forward strand.
TTATCAGATCTGCACCAAATTTGGGAATTAAATTCTATGCATGATTACGAGCAAAAAAGTATATTATGGACATGGGGAATTTTTCACTGTTGGCCAGCAGGGGCGCAAAGACTCCCCCCCAAAATATGAAATATTATATTACACGCACATGTTTAGTCCGGTTGAACTGAAATTTGAATCACTAATGTGTGATCTCAGTCTGAATATAATACACTATAAAACAAATGAAAAATTAACACTATAGCGCCCCCTACCATAGACATGAAACGTCAACATTATAAGATTTGTACCAAATTTGGGAATTCAATTCTATTAATGACTAGAAGCAAAAACATATATTACTGACAGGGGCATTTTTCAAGTTTGACCAGCAGGGGGCGCAAAGAACATTTAAAAACGCACTATGTAATTTCTTCATTTGTAGGCATGGAGTTTGCGGGCAGGGCGTTTAGGGTATGGTACTGGCGGGGCGCACTATTTGCAGGCACGGCGTTCGCGGGCGCGGCGGGCGAGGGCCGTTCAACGCCGCTTGGGGCTTTAATTAGTTTCTGTTTTTGCTGCTCTGAGTCGCCCCTCCCTTTTGCTCGTCGCACTAAGTCACTCCACCTTCAGAGCGCTATCACAACAGTCAGTGTGCACCCAGCTAATGAAACTACTTCATCAAACTACTTACATCAGGTTTGTCAAGTTGCTGTGTACAGTTTATCATGTTTTGTATATTTATGAAGAATACCGTATTTTCCGGGCTATTAGGTGCTCTGGATTATAAGACGCACTGTCATTAAATGGTCTATTTTCGAACTTTTTTCACAAATAAACCGCACCGAACTTTAAAGGAAACACAACAGTGTGATGGGTGAGTGGTTTTGTTTGTTTGGTGCGTTCACAGTGACTCTGGGCTTTGTTCAGTTGTGGCGTGTAGGGAGGGTGTGTCTGGGACCAACAGATTGTCGGCGTGTTCACAGTGACTCAGTTGTTCAGTTGTGTCTAGAAGTGGCACATTGCGCTCGCTTTTTCGGTTCGTTCCTCTGTTCCGTTCCTCGTCGGTGTGGAGTGATGAGTGTGTCTGTGGGTGTGTTTGGCTGTGTGGTCGCTGTCTGCTCCGTGTGTGTTTGTGTGTTCTGTGGGTGGTGCAGCTTTGTAGTTTGCTGAAGTCGTGCTGGGACACCTGAGTGGATTCGTGTATAGGGCGCTCTGGATTGTGGTGCGCAGTCGTTTTTTGACGGGTTGGAGGCTTAAGAGCGTCTAATAGCCCGCAAAATATGGTATGTTAAAAAGCACAACAGAAATCTGATCATCAAAAATACCTGATGTTTCTGTTAAAGGTCCTATATAACAAAAGTGACTCTTGTGAGCTTCAGCCACATTTTAATGTTGTTACGTCAATAAAAACATACTTGCATTTTGAATAAGTGTGTGTGTGTGTGTGTGTGTGTGTTTCATTCACATGTCTGAGTAATCCTGCATTATTAGTCTGTCCACATCTCCAGAGCTCAAAATGCTCTGTTTCACCTTGTGATGTACTGTAATGGAAGTTTTAAAGTTAACAGCTATTTTTATCCTCAGTTGAACTTTACAAAACACTAGAGTAACCTTAAGATGTTGCTGCCTTTGTTAAGAAAATGTTTTATTGTTTTACATTTGGATCAGTCGAGATTGCCACAGAAAGTCTCCAAAATCTGCTAGTGTATGAGAATCAAAAGAGTTTCAACAAGGCTAAAACAAAAGCTGTAATTCACAGTTTGGCAATTCCATAACTGAACATTTTCAAATGATTCTAATGAAGGTGTTTGGAGTTTAAAAACACAGTGGAGCACTTCCTGTATTACCACATGACGTCACAAAATTGATGTCAGTGTCAGTTGTCAGTTTCAGAGAAGAACTCAAAAAACAAAACAACTGCAGGTAACTCTGATGAGGAAACAACATTACAACAGAAATCTTTTTTTTTATCTTTTGTATTTGAAAGATAGTAGAATGAATTTTAAATTGCTCTCTCAATCTTTAACATTTCGCTTTTGTCCTTCATCTTCGTCGCATTAGTTTTTCATTACTTACATAGTTGCCCCAGTCAAAACGTGCACAGGTGTGAACAATCGAACAGACACCATCATGACATTTCAATAATCTGATAACTCCACAAATCGGATTTTTGTGTGCGCGCACGTGTGTGTGTGTGCGTGTGTGTGTATGTGCGTGTGTATGTGTATGTGCGTGCATGTGTGTGTGTAAACATAGCCACTGTTTAATTGTAATGTGGATATAAAAATGGCTGTTCCACTTTTCCATTTCAGCAACAACTCTGGCTTATTTCAAGATTTGTTTATAATTTACTGCAAGATGAACGGTTAAGGGTTCACAACGCGTTAAAGGTATAAAGGTAGTCTGCATTTGACCCATTCTTCAGTGTCTCTGGGGCAACCTGTCAGGAGCAGTGTCCAGGAACCATCTCCAGATCTCTAGAGGATTTGACCTATAGTGCAGGATTTGGATTGATCTGAAAAAACACTGGTGCCTCCGCTCAATTTCATTTCTCTCCAGCGACTAGGTCAAGAATCAAAATACAATAGACAGTTCACAAAAACCCCAGAAGTGCAAGTTCGGGCACCAGCCAATCAACGAAGAGCCATACATTCACTGTTGGCAATGGTTATCGTGATCGAGGATTTAAAGTCGGAACAAAGAGAATGTTCGGTGAATTTGATCAAGGGACGATAGCCCCATTAGCAGCACATTACATATTTCACAACCAAATAGCAGTGATTGGTTAAATGAAAAAGGTTCCCGCCCACTGTTGAGTGAACAAATTCTAACACTGCGACGGTTTCTAACAAGTGATAGCGGCTGATAAATCAGGCTAGAAAAACACAAAAAACAACAAACTCACCCAGACACGACATACAACTTTTGCACAGAAAGACTTTCAAAATTACAAATCGCATTATTATATTCTTCGGTTTCCTGGCTCCACCCACCCTCTCCAGGTGGTGGAGAGTCCCTGCCTCAAGTGGAGGAGTTCAACTATGTCAGAGTCTTGTTGAGTGAGGGAAGGATGAAGAGTGACACTGACAGGTGAACAAGAGAACAAGATGGTGGATACAAGTGGCGGAAATGAGTTTGTTCATTTCCAAGTGGAACAAAATGGATGGATTATTTGGGTTCCAATTTTGATAACAGGTTTAAAAAGGTCCTACATTACTCAAATTAGACTGATCTTTTGACCATGTTAGAATGTTGTTTCTTCCTCAAAAACATAGCTGGAGTTGTGTTTTGTTTCATTCACACATCTTCTCCAAACTTCAAAATGCTCTGTTCCACATTGTGATGTCATGAAGTGGTAGTTTTCAAGTGAACAGCTCGTTTCCCTTTAGTGCCAGGTTAACAATTCCAGGACTGATTTTATCCAAATGATTCTGGTGAAAGTGTATGGACTTGTATGGGGAAAAAAAACACAGTTGAGCACTTCCTGTATTACCACATGACATCACAAGGTGGGACAGTGTTTTCCATTTGAGAAAAGTGTGTTAAACATATAAACATGTGAAACAAAACACAACTCCAGTATTTGCGATGAAGAAACATTAGAAAAGATGAGAAACTAGAGGAATATATGAGCTCTTTAAACAGAAATTGCCTCCTCTGTTGAACCTTCACTGAACAGTTTTAGATTTATGATGATCCATACAAGAACAAATGGTACTTTTAGATTCTTGGATAAAATTACAAAAAAATATGTTTTTAATCATTACTGCAACCACAAAATTAGTACTGCACCCTTTCCTTCTGATCCAACTGGACTTTCAAATGTATCATGACAACACTACTAGTACTAAGCCTTGGAATTTCTGGCACCTGTTTCCTCTTGTCGTAATCATTTAACCCACTGACTCAAGGCTGCCATTTCCTTACACAAGACTCATTCCCAAACTAATATAACAGTGGATTAAAAAAATGTGTTGCTATTTCCCTGGCCATATGTAAAGAGAACATAAGAAAACAGCTGACAAGAGCAGTGAGACCAGCAGGTAAGCTCCACATGAAGTCCTGCTGAGAAGGTAAGCTCGGTCTTTGTTGGCACTGAGTGACAGATCATGCTGTGACAGATTACAGAGCAGTGATGTGTGAGATCAGGACAGTGGATGAGACTGCTACTGCACACTTGGAGTCAAATGTACATAAAGAGACAAACAGGTGTGTAACAACAAGCACCTGGTTTGGCCACATCTTTCCATTTATGACCTGTTGTCCAGCTCCAGTACGGCCCTTTGTTTGACTCTGACTGGCTCATTTAAGCTCGTTTGGAATTACAAAATAAACATATTTTATCGTTTTACCTCATTCATGGACTAAAGCTGCATTGATTTTATTTTACTTTTTTTTTTTATAAAGGCAGCCTCACTTTTTCATTGCTTAGTCTTACATAAACTCTTACTAGTCTTACAAACTTCTCAAAACAATGATATTGACTGCTTTTTATAAAGAAATACAATTAATAGGGATGTAATAATAACCAAAATATCGTGATATTGTATCAAAAGTCTCACAATAATATCATGGGCTGTCACAATATATTGAAGTTCTTTTGCTTAAATGCAGGTTTTATAGTAGCACAGCTAATAACCATAGGGAACTACATATCCCATGATTCATTTCAGCACAGACAATATGGAATAATGTTTTTTACTTGAATTCTTGAGATTAGGCTATGAATGGCTATTATGATTATGAATCATGTTAGGGTATTTTCAAAGTGTCCTTTCTACAATTACCTCAACCTCTTCAAAATATTGCAATAAACATCGAGATAATATTATATCAAATATTATGCAGAATTGAGTTAAGCATTTTCGCCCTCCACAATATTTTCTGTTTCTCATGTGGCCCCATGGAAAAGAGAATTGCCCACTCCTGATTTAGATTGTCGGTTTCAATTGAAAGCATCAAAACTATGAATATCACATTCCATATGTGTCCAAACAGAACTCAAAACTTGCTTAAGATTGATAAAAAACACACTCTTGGCATTTCTTGATCCTGACATGGCACAGCTGTGAAGTGAAAACCTTTTCAGGGTTCATCAAGAAGCTCAATGAGAGAAGACAAGAGTGTTTTCAGCACTATGGACAAAGCAAAGGGTGGATACTCGGAGGAATTACAATATGAAACATATTTAGTTGCATCATTTTACTTTTTCTTTCTTTCTCAACATTCAGTCAGAAGGTGTGTCCTTTGTCTGAGGGAATGCAAACACAAAATCAGGTTCAAGCTCTACTCATTTCCATGGAAAGGCGCTGCCCCATCGCCCACACTTCAACAACTACACGAGCAGTTTACATTTCAGCAAATACAGAAACAAACACAGCAAATTACAGTTAGACATAGAGAGGCATAAAAACAGATAACACTCTCGCTGTCCGTGTTCGAGTCCCTGTTCACAAGTTTGCAATCTGGTTAGGCCTTCAGGCACCTGGTTGCACAACAGGCCAACCTCCAGCTCAGTCCTGACCAAGACTAGTTTCAAGATCTGGAGATGGTGACGCCCAAAAGTTGCTCCTGATAAGATATTAAAAGAATATTGCTTGTTGTTTCAGTTTAAACAGTCTGAAACAGCTCTGATGTGGCTCCTCATCCCTGTGGCTCCAGCGTCCTGCATGCTCCGTGATCTGCTCCTGCTCTGATGCTCCATCAAGCCTGCTCCGCATCTGCCTCCGCGTCTGCGCTCATCACTGCTGCTCCGCGGACTCCGCATCCCAAATCTGCATTGTCACCTCGCCTCTTCTCTCGCAGATTCCTCCGGCCGCGATTCTTGCGGGCACACGTTTCAAAATTACAGCTCGGCGAAGTCTACTCTAGCATTAAACCCCCAATTAGCGCGCAACTACTCCAATGATGTCATCAGCGAGGGACCCAGAAAATAAGAGGCGCCCCGAGCTTTTATGGAAACCCAGTTACCTCAAAACGTTCAGGTGCTCTGTCATCACGAGTCCAGGTTGGGCTGAGGGGAGACGTGGAGACACAGAACCCACAGGCTGGTTTGGCAGAGGTGATGGGGACATTTAATCCTGCGGAGTTTGTACCCAGAGGCCAGCGGTCGTGGAGGTAGGAGCAGGAAAAGTGCTAAATGAGAAGACATTAGGAGCCCAGTGGAGGTTTGGCTGGTGGTACGACAATGACAGAGCGTCTAAGGACATGGTGGTCAGTTAGTGAGTGTTTTGGGCTGAGCTTCTCTAAACTCAGGTCTCGGGTCGCATCTGTGTCCAGGACGGTGTATGGATAGAACAGCTGCACATTATATTAGCGCTGAGAATCACAGGGTCCCTCATGATTCGATATGAAGCCTAATACATGACTCATGATACAATATTATCACAATATATCGCACACGATACTGACCAAATACATTTCAGCAACAATATTTCTTTGTTAAACGACTTACTAGTGCAAAGTTAATATGAAAAATATCTATTCTAATTATTAAAACAGTGAATATGTGATTCCTTGGTTTAGTTTGAAAGGTACAGTGTGGAGCTTTCTGGAGGTGGCATGTCACCTGCATGATTCCATGGAAATAGAAAGTTAAACCCATTAGGCCTGTGGTCAACTAAAGACGTACTCTCCAAACTATTCTGTATCTCTGTGTCTGGGATCCAAGCTGCACTCACTAGGAAACAATGTATTTATATAAAGACAGATTCAACCTGTGAATAATGACTTTAATTTGACTTTTTTTTTTCTTTTCTTTTTTTCATTTTTGACATAGAAATACCAACAAATACCAACTCTTCAACTCACTCACACAATAACTTCTCCTTTGTTCCGATCGACTACACAAGTAAAGGTCTACAGTCCTGAAAAACACTTCTAAAAATTCTCCATGGAAATAGATAAGTTTTATGCCATACTGTAGGATATTATAGATAAAGACATAACATTTCCATGGAAACGAGCAGGATGAGACTCTCCATCACGCCAAAAAAATGTCGGGTTTACAACCTTACTGTAAACCTGAAGGCTCACTGTAAGGACACATGTTTTCCATGTTTTTCAGAGCAATAAATAAGAAAAGAAAAAAAAAAAGGATTTTACTTTTGTATATTTATGGCTAAAAAGTTACATACTGTGGCATGGGTGGGTAAAGTAGCAGAGAATTGTACTAATGAGTAGGAATGTAACGATATCCAAATCTCTCGACAGGATATTTTCACGGTACACATCTCACGATATTTTAGTACGATATTTTGTGGAAGATAACAAAATTATGAATATGCTACTTTTCTGTCATAATCCAAATAATAAAAGACACAAAGGTCTTTGTTTTTATTGGATCATCATGTAGATTGGACTGAAACAGCAAAGGATCATGGTCTATATCAGGGGTGGGCAAACTACGGCCCCAGGGCCATATGCAGCCCTTTAAACTTTGTAATCCGGCCCACTGAACTTGAATAAATTGTAACAGTAAAAGTTGTAATGAATTGTAATGATTTGTAATTGAAATTCAAGCACAGGTTTTCTAAATATCCAATGTTAGTTTTTTCTCTTACGAGGTGGTTTACTAAAACACTTGATCCATCTGCTCCTGGTCCGGTCCGTCCATCAATTTTTAGAAGTCCTTTTTGGCCCACAAGTCAAAAAGTTTGCCCACCCCTGGTCTATATAGTTCTCGTGATTTTTGATTTCAGCAAATAAACTTGTAATTTGATATATTGTGATGACCCATGGTATTATTGTGAGACTTTGTACGATACAATATCACAATATGTCAGTTATTGTTACATCCCTGCTAATGAGTAAAAAGTATTTGGACAAACAAATTGTAAAAGTATAATGTCTAACTGTTCTAAAAAGTGCATTATTATATGAATTGTTACTAAAGTATGTGTATTTGAATTAATATAACAGTACTACACTCCTCCAAACATATATTTTTTAATAATACTATACATCTCATCTGCGGTGGCTCAAATTTAAGTCCGAATTAAAACCAATAATCCTAAAGTCTGATTTCTTTTGACAGATTTAAAATGTAACTCTTTGACAGAATTCAAATTGAACGTGTAAACAGTCTTGAGAACAAAGCACAATAGAAACTACACTGAGTGGCTGAGGGGTAAAAGATTACATCTGAGCTCATTTTGAAATTTAAATTGTAAAATAGTCCATGATGAAACTTGCGATTGTGAAACAAGATGTGGGATGAATAAAAGGCCGATATTTTACCCTTCAAATCCAACACAAAGTCAGCACTGCCAAACACATGTCCTGAAGGTTTTGGGTCATGTAAGAAAGAGGCACATTATAATTAAAACAACAAACTAACTTTCTCAAGCACAGCGGCCAAATGCAAGAATGCGATTTATACACACGGAGGAAAAAATATGGTAAACTGAGCAAGAGGTGATTCTGGAGTCAACAAGACCTCGAGTATTTGGGGAGGTTCTTTACTTCAGAATAGTCACGATACTAAAATGTCAACTCCCTTTTGATACTGAGGATCAGACTCGATACTCTATGCAGATTCTGGTACCACAGTGATAAGAAAAACATAAGGGTGAGTTGTTGTACAGTTGTAGGGAGTATTATCTGTTCCATAAGGGTGAGTTGTTATACAGCTGTAGGGAGTATTATCTGTTACATAAAGGTGAGTTTTAGTACAGTTGTAGGGAGTATTATCTGTTACATAAAGGTGAGTTTTAGTACAGTTGTAGGGAGTATTATCTGTTACATAAAGGTGAGTTTTAGTACAGTTGTAGGGAGTATCATCTGTTCCATAAAGGTTAGTTTTAATACAGTTGTAGGGAGTATTATCTGTGACATAAGGGTGAGTTGTTGCAAAGTTGTAGGGAGTATTATCTGTTGCATAAGGGTCAGTTGTTGTACAGTTGTAGGGAGTATTATCTGTTACATAAGGACGAGCTGATACACAGTTGTAGGGAGTATTATAGTATGAATGTAGTCCTGTAGCTCTGAGTGGATCATTCTTGGATCATTCTAAGGTTCATTTCTTTTCTGTGGGACCTTTTTAGGATCGATACTTGCCCAAATGAGTATCTAGAGTAGTTTCAATACTAACTTTAGCATCTGATTTTCCATATTTTTGATAATCCTACTTCAAAATGTCAAGAAAAATGAGTTCAGTTAAAGATTCTCCAGAAAACAAGCCCTCACTGAAAATCCTGTAGTCTCTGTAAATGTAGTTACAATTTGTCCGTCTCTGCTCGGGTCTCGGCTCTTGTGTTCTCAGACAAAGACCTGGCAGCACCACCTTCCACCTCCACCCCCCCGCGAGCCTGAATAATGCATGGCACCTCCTGGACACTTCCCACACATGCACCTCCTGCCCGGGGACCACCTCCACCTGAAGAGACCCCCCTCCGCACACGCACCCCCGTCTTCAAAGAAACACCAATCGCCGCACGGATTGTTCAGACCGCCCGCTGGCTTTACGCAACTTGGACTTAGCCTCTCGCAGGTGCTGGGAAACACGAAGGGGGCCCGCGTTTCGGAGAAAGTAGAACAGATTTTTTTTTCTCGATGCGAGCGCTGACAAAAACTTGGAGTGAAGGCAGGTGGGGAGAAGGAGTGGGGGCCGTGAGATCAAAAGCCTGTGTGTTCCTGGCGAGAGGAGCCAATCAGGAGCCAGGGCCAAGGAGAGGAGGAGAGACGAGCGATTCCCCTTTTAAATTGATCCCAGCGAGACCCTCAAGGTTCCCCCTCGCAGGACTCTCAGAAAAGCGATAGAAATCTGGCCCGCCGGATCTGAGGAGGAACCAGCAGAAGAATAAAGGCGAATTCTGAAGGGAGGGAGAGAACACAGAGGAGCCGTGGGTGAGAGCAACCAATTGAGGAAGATCAAGGGACCCGAAGAGGAGACAAAAGGGGTGGGCTGGATGGCGTGTGAGGGAGGGGGGCATCCAGGTAACTTGCCTGGGATTCAAAAAACATACTTCTCTAGTACTTTGCAAAGTGTGGTGACGATTGGATCTTCCAAATTCAGAGAGGCGCGATTGACAGCTGGATTAGTAGAGATGTATGGTCCGTCCGTATCAAGACAAATATGACTGCTTAAGAGGAAAAAGAAAGGCAAAAATATCACAAGGGACGAAATAACTTTGCAGATTTCAGCAACAATCAGTGTTAAAGACAATGTACCTGATTGGGTTTATAAGCACTTTTCACAACTCTCAGACACCAGAGTGGAGTTCACTGTGATGGGAAAGTTACAATTTGCATGCTAGCCACGCACTTGGATGCAGACAGGACACAGCTTTTGGTCAAATGTATGGGGAGAAAACAGGTACAGGGTCTTTACAGGGTCTGAGGTGAGAGACATTTCACTTAATTCAAAAGGATGGGTGGCCAAGGAGCTCACAGCTTCACATGTGTCACTAAAATAAACAAATCTGATTGGACGGTCGTGTTTAATCCTGCCTCAAGGCACGATGGAGGGAGTGGAGACCAGATGAGAGTTGTCTAAAGTACTGAAAATCAGATACTAGTACAACTACTATCAAAATCAGATACTCATTTGAACAGATATCAATTTAAAAAAATAAAAATAAAATAAATCACACTTTGGACAGAAATGAACCTTTCCTGAAAAGCTTTAAAATGATCTCGAGCTGTATCAGAGGTGGTAGTGGTAGTAGCAGTAGTAGCTAGGGCTGTGCAAAAATATCGGAATATCGACATATCGTATCGCTTAATGTGATGATACAGTATCGATATCGTGGGCTACTGTATCGATATATCACCAAGAGTATTTTTACATGTGTTTTACTAAATTATTTTGTTACAGAGCTACAGTTTTGTTGCTTGTGGAGTGAAAGGAAACTCATTTATGTGACACATTTGACATTTTGACACTGAGGATTAAAATGTTTGTGTTTCATATGAACTTTGCACAAGAAGTGGTTTAGCAAACACTTTTAGTATCACAGCCACGATTTAGTCTTTATTTTTTATTGAACTGTATCGAATCGATTTGAATTATATCATATCGAATCGAAAGTGCACTGTACCGGTATATGTATTGTATCGTGGCCTGTGTATCGAGGTATGTATCGTATCGGCAACTTCTTAATTATACCCAGCCCTAGTAGTGGCAGTAGCAGTAATGGCAGTAGTAGTCGTAGTAGCAGTCGTAGTAGTAGTAGTGGTAGTAGTAGAAGTAGATGTATATGCTCATGGATCATTATTAAAACCTACCTGGAGCACTAAGGTATTACACAGATATAAGACCACGTGAGACAAGAAAAGAAAGTACAACCATTTAATGTCAAAAATCACATTCTATTGTGTAATCAAAGTGTTTTTTTATCATCATCATCGTAGTACTGGGATCAGGATTGAGTATCAAGACTACGGGTGTGTAAAAATACTGAAATATTGATATATCGTATTGTTTAATGTGATAATACAGCATCAATATCATGGGCTGCTATATCGATATATATCACCAAGAGTATTTTTGGTATATTTACCAAATTATTTTGTTACAGCAGCTGCACATTTGACACTTTCACTGTTTTGTGGAGTAAAGTGTGTGTCTCATATTCACTGGGCACAAGAAGTGATTTAACTAAGACTTTTAGTATCACAGCCATGATTTAGTCTTTATTTTTTATTGAACTGTATCGAATCAATTTGAAATATATCATATCAAATTGAAAATGCAATGTATCGAAATATGTATTGTATCGTGGCCTATGTATCGAGGTATGTGTCGTATCAACTTCTTAATGACACCCAAACCTAATCAAGTCTTATGCTTAATATCAGAATAGTGTGAAATGTTGGTCTGGTGACAGCACTAGACCAGACTGAAATCCCTCTGTTTAAAAAATACATCACTAGTTGCCAGACGACCAGGTAGCAGACCCCGCTTACAACCTCCGATGATGGGCTTACCAGACCCTCGGTGCTCCTAAATGTGTCCTGGCAGCGGAGGGTGGAGGGTTTGGATGGTGCGGGTGGTGCTGGCCTCAGATCACACTCTGGCCGGGGCTAGAGTCATTCTCCACACCAGGCTGGATCCTCAAAGGGAGCCGTGCTATCAGAGAAGCCCAGAGACCCTGCAGCCTGCCAGAGCCCACCTGGACGCCAAGCACCCAGCCAAGGCTGCGCGAGTCCCCCGAGATACAAACAAGGATTAAGGGCACGTGCATCCTCCACCTCACTGTTCCACTGAGATAAAAGGAGAGATTTTCTGGACTCATTAAATTAAGTGGGTCTCCTGGCTCACGGACTACACACAAGTGAAAAGTTACGTGTAAATAATGGCCTGGAATTGGAAAACTTAAATTAGGTCTGATATGGGACCAAACAGGAACTAAACCAAGACTAACCTGGAACCATGGGCGAGGCAAATCCAGTTCTGATCCGGGTCTTATGTAAGGCGGACATTAGAACCAGCTCTGCAGAAAGACAAGCAACAACTATGGTAGGGCTGGGCGATATGGATCAAAAAATATATCTGGATATATTTTGCCATATCTCAATATACGATATATATCTCGATATCTGTCCAGGAAAAAAATAACCCCCTAAAACTGAAAACTGCAAAAATAAATATGCCAAATTCCACAAGGTCTTTTTTTTATTGAAGTGTAAGAGGTCGGCAGTTCATGTAGGAACATTTAAGATTACAAAAAAAAAACAACCTAATTACATAAATAATAATTTAACTGTAAAATAAAAGAAATATATTTCTTCTTTTCATTCATCAATAAAACAACTCAACTCAAGCTCATTTTTGCATAAACTCTTATCTAGACCAGAACCAGAACCATGAGCTCCTTCAGCACAGGAAGATCAGGAGGTTCATTATTTTAACAGATCCATGTTCCTCACCAGTGTGAGGAGCTGTGAGGTTTCCCACAATCCACTGCAGATCAAACCCAACGTTTCCAAACACTGTTGTACAAGTCACACTGCAGCAGATTATTCATTCAAATCTTCTGCATAAATAAACTTTACATGACTAAACTTTACAACATATGAACCATAACGACTCTAGAGTCACATCAGCTCGTTTGACATTATCATGTGTTTAGTGCAGTTTTGGACAGATTTGTTTACCTTTTACAGAAACAAAACTTAAAACCACATGGCTCATTTGCATAAACAGCTCTTTCCTTGCGCCGCTCATGTGGTTCAGCTTCTGTCGGACTAAAGGACACGACTCAGTGGAATATGAGTGTTCTCTCTGTGACAGAGAATGTGCTGTGTGGAAAAGGTTCGTGGTGCTTGAAGCTTCTCACTGGCACCAACTTTGGGCATTGACGGCGACAGTGAGGAGTGAATGAGACAAGCAGCAAAATCAGTGAGGCGAGGTACACGGGGCGACGACAGACAAGACAAACAAGCGAAGCGGTGAAATCAGAATTGAACATAAGCATTATATCGATATATACGATATGTCAGAATCCATATCTCGATATATTTACAATATCCAGATATCGTCCACCCCTAAACTATGGGCTTGCCAAAAGTAGTCGATACTAAATCTAGTATCAAAATCAGACTAATTTCAAGTATTGATTCTGAAAAAATCTCTTAAACAGGATTATTTTGGTTGTGTTTCTTGATTTTTTGACCACATAGTAATATTAAAGGGTTCATATTAGGCTATTCTCTGATATAATGTTGTTTCCTCATCACAATCGTTCCTGGAATTGTGTGGAATTGTGTTTTATTTCATTCACACATGTTTAACACACAAACCCTGCTCTGTTCCACCCTGTGATGTCGTGTGTTTATAAGTACTATGTTTTCAAACTCCACCTACATCTTCTCTAGAATCATGATTCATGTCTTCTTGGAATTGCCCATCTCTAAAAGTAATTTAACTTGAAAACTACAGTTCTGGTCCACCGGATCTGAGGAGGAACCTGCAGAAGAATAAAGGGGAATTCTGCGGGGAGAGAACACAAAGGAGCCGTGGGTGAGAGCAACCAACTGAGGAAGATCAAGGGACCCAAAGAGGAGACAAAAAGGACGTGTGAGGATGGTGTGTGAGGTTCAGTCCAGGTAGCTTGTCTGGGATTCAGAAAAAACACTTCTCTGATACTTTACAAAGATGTGAGTCTGGTCACATTAATCGAAGTTTAGGTGGTCGTGATTGACAGATGTATTAGCCAATCGGGGCACACATGGTCTGTCCGTATCAAAACAAATATAGCAAAAATGTAACTTGAAAACTAACTCTTTGTGACATCAAAAGGTGGAGCATTTTGAGCTTTGGAGATGTAGACAGACTAACAATAAAGTATTCCTCAAACAATTGTGAATGAAGGTATATTTATGATGAAGTTCTAACATGGCTTAAAGCTCAGAGGAAATTTTGCATAATATAAGACCTTTAAAGAAACTGCATTTTATTGTCGCTGTGATATCAAAATGGTTTGTCTTTTCCTTAGTGTCGAAATGAATGATTTTAGTATTGTGACATTACAACTAAAACTGGTCTGAAATGTAAAGTTTAACCAAATGTACGCATCAAGAATCTCGGACTTCCAGTCATTATGCAATTCATACTGGGAAGGATTTTCCAAAAAAAGTGAGCATCAAACCACCATGTTTGATTTTAGAGTGGGATTGTCTATTGACAAAGTTGATGTTTTCTAGTCTTTTGAACCATATCACTTTTGTTTCTGGTTCTGATATTGTCATATTTTAGTTTTGGGATTCAGACATTGTAATTGTGTGGTTGTTGGATCCTAACAGCGGAAAACGGCTCGAGAAATTTGTTTGTGAACTTCATAAATGCAAAAGGGAATCAGATGTGTGACTCAAACCTCTGTTCAAACTGTTTCTCTTCCCAACGGAATTGAAAAATAGTGAAAGGTGAAGGTGATGGGCAGGATTGATACTCAGGAAGGACCAAAAAGGAAACATTTGACTGCCTAAGAAATCATCCTGAGTTTGCAGTGAACATTTTGTATGTGGAGCGCCCATGGATCCATTCTACCCATCGCCTTTGAACAGTTTGAACAGAGGTTTGAGTCACACACATCTGATTCCCTTTTGCATTTATGAAGTTCACAAACAAATTTCTCGAGCCGTTTTCCGCTGTTAGGATCCAACAACCACACAATTACAATGTCTGAATCCCAAAACTAAAATATGACAATATCAGAACCAGAAACAAAAGTGAAATGGTTCAAAATACTTGAAAAGATCGACTTTGACAACAGACACATCCCACTGGGAAAACAAACATGGAGGTTTGATGCTCACTTTTTCGGAAAAACCTTCCCAGTACGAATTGCGCAGTGACTGGAAGTCTGAGATTCTTGATGCGTGTATTAGGAGCAGATCATCAAACTAAACCCCTCTTCTCTAATTGCTGCAGTGAGCCTCATCATTTTGGTCTAAAAATATTTATATTAACCCGCTCTACATGATCCTGGTGTTTTTATTTCTCTATTTTGTCCATAAATCTGTTCCATTCCTAATATGGAATTCAGCTCCACATTTGCCTCTATAACTGCCACGGTGAGCTTCATTTGACTGGAGCTGAGCGCTGTGGGTGACGTCACACTCTCTCAGTCCACTTCTGTATACAGTGTATGGAACAGACAGAAGGGGGGGACCTCACTTTGAGAAGCCTGCTGTTCGCTCTGGTACACAGTGCATTGATTGGAGCAGTTCCATTTCAGAGGACTTGCATGTTACAGCCATGAGATGGGCCCACAAATCACAGCGGGCCGCAGTGGTGTAAAGAGCAGAGCGCACAGGAGACATGAGGAAATGAACAGTGCAGTGTGAACAGTCTGGCTCCAGCTGCATATGATTTACATGTCTATATTAGCCATTTAAACCGTGAAGGAACAAAGGATTTATTGGTTAATTCAGTGCTTAGCCGCAGCAGAGTACAGTAAACAGGCTGCTCGCGCTGATGGATAGCCAGCATTGGCCATGAATAACTTAGAGCTTCATAAATAAGCAGATCTCTACTAATATCATTAAAGGAGCCCTGAGGCCAGCAGCGCTCTCAGCTCCTGCAGTCTGTGACAAATGCCCTGGAATCATGGAACCATTCACCATCAATATTTTGACATTTCATTCAGCTGACTCTCCCCACAAAGCCATTTATTTAATTAGCTCAGGCAGAATTGGCAGAGAGGCCGATGCAGAGGAGGGTGCGGGCTGCAGTTGCCACAGGTAACCTTTTGGGGGACTTAGTGGTAAATAGATTGGAGCGAGCGCAGACTCCTGATGAGAGCCGCACACAGGAGCAGGGAATAACACGCACTATTTATACCAGGAGAGGGGGATTAGCCTGTCATTAGAATAAAGAGCACACAACAAGAATCAATTTCAAGGTTTAAAAAGCTGACAAACACAGTTCACTTATCCTCCTCTGGCTCCAGCTCTGGCTCCAGCGCTCACAGCCCCTCACAGCCCCTCACAGCCCCTCACAGCCCCTCACAGCCCCTCACAGCCCACATAAGCTGCTTTAGCCCAGCTACATCAGCCGTCATGTCATTAGACCAAGAATCAGGCTAAATGTCCTCATCTTTAAGAGGAACAAGTGTGATCTTCTTATGAGCTACATATGTGCACATAGTGAAGTGAATACTAGACACAAGCAGAGGGGGGTTGCCCAAGACTGTACACAAATAAGTGTAACAGGACTTCAAAATAATATTACTCAAGTGTTATCTAAGTACAGAGTTGTGGTGAGTAGAAATGACTTAAGTAAGAGGGAAAAAATCTAACGGTCATGTGTGAAAACAAACACTTGGTCTGAAAAAACAACCTAATAACATAAATGATCAGAAGACCAAGTGAACCTCATTGGACTAAGAGTGAAAAAGTATTTGGGAAAACTGCTCCTCAAGTAAGAGTAACTTAAAGAGTAACTGTAACATCTGAATTTGAGATTACAGTAATTATAAGGACAAAACATTAAGTAAGTCACAAAATCTGGTATTTTTAAAGGACAGACACAAAAATGAGACAAACTAAATCAGATCTGAAGGAGCTGCAAGAAACACAAATGTTCAAATCATTTCAGATTGTCAATATAAAGCTGAGCCACAATTTAGTAGAGAAGGTACTCTGAAAAGTACAATTTCTAAAGAGTTACTCAAGTAAATGTAACTGAGACCATGTTTTTGATGTGGCAAGTGTCTGGAGGTGGGTAATACTCAGTTACATGTAATCACTCTTTGCGGTTCCTCCCCGTTATGTCACCTTCAGTCCACTCCCTGACTGCCTGCTTTTCATTTCCACAGATCTGACACATGAGTTTGTCCCTGCTCATGTCCAGCGGGGTGACACAGACCCACCCCTGACCTCTGACCTGCACAGGGTCTGCCCGCTGTGTGACTGGGCCAGCCGTGGGACAGGAAGCAGTGAGGAAGCGCCCCACACGGAGGAGGTGGAGAGGGCAGCACACTGTCCCAGCACACAGCACTGTGGGGGGGAAAGGGGCTAAAGCTGAGGGGGAGGGGCTGCAGTGTGATCAGCCAGGGCCTCTGAGTGCACTAAACTACTACATTCTAATGGTCTTTGTCCCAAAAGCAGTCTACAGCAGGTCAAAGTACTCAATAGGTGGAAATGGGGGCTATGAGACGTTCAGGAGCGTATAGTAATTTAGCATTATCTCTAAAACTTTACAACTACTAATAAAACAACTGTCATACATTTAACCACACTTTTGGCAGAGATAGATAAGCAAAAGTTCAAGCTGAGCATTTGATTGTCAGAAATTTTTTACGTTTAGGTCTGTCACAAAAATGACTATATCGACTTATCGTTCAGTGTATGAAAGCTGGCACGATATGTTTTGGGGCTCAAGATTTATCGTGTGCACAACTTTTTTGTAAAGGTGGAAAGACTTGAGGCATTTTTGTTGTAATATGAAAAGATCTGAGGTGTAGGGGTAAAAGTTATAGGTAACTCTGGGGATAATTAGCGCTTCATTCTGTTGTTTATTCACTAAAACTTAGACTTTTTTTTTTTTTTGCAATTTATTCAGTGCTTTTTTTTGGTGTCCACATAAGTCACAGGATAGATGCCCTGTTTCTTTTTTCACCCACACATAAAATCAATATAAATGTAGAAAGTTGATTTTTTTTTTATTAAAAAAAGAAAAATAACTAAATAAATAATAATACAATAAATAACATAATAGCAATGATGATGATCCTAAATAATGAAATGGATTATATATGTATGTATATAATACATATAACATACATATACTATACCTATATCACATATATATATATATATACATACATATATACATACATACACACACATATATATACATGTACATACATATATATGTATATATAGACATTTTTAAACTTTTAAAAACTTAAGACGTTTTAATGATATTGGTTTTCTGGGATTATCTTGTATTACTGTTATTGTGTCAGTGGTTTCAGTATGAAGTAGTTTCAGTATTATCGTTTATCGCAGTATATCTGTGTAGCAGTATATACTGTGCTTCAAAATGTGTTATCGTGACGGGCTTATCTGCTCTCCACAGCACAGACTGTATGCAGTGAAGCTCTGGTAGTTTTCACTTTAACATAGTGAACCAAAACAAAGCAACATGTGCTCAGTGGAGGGGACAGACTGTCATCTCTGCTCATTTAAAACAAATGACAATGCATCCAAACACATGTCTAATATTCTGCTGGCTGCTTCCTACCTCATGCAGTTGAATGCCTCTCCTAGTCTGCGCCTAAACTAAATCAGACTGCGCTCTTATATGCAGCAGGTATCGGCTTCTCCAGATGTGTTATTGGGATTCACAACACCTCAGTGGTAGTTCCAGGGTTTACAGCATATAGAAAAATCTGTTTAAATTGTTCTGGGCCAGTTATCCCTTTAGCCTGGTGTGTATGTAAATGTCCAAGTACTGACTGTGCTGGAAGAGGCAGCAGTAAAGGAGTCCTGTGGTTCAGGTCACTCTTCATATAGTGCATGACAACAGGAGGCCTCACATTTTACAACATGGTAACCCTACAAAACAGAGGACTCACCGCTGTGGTGGTTTTGAAGGCTCTGGGTTGTGACCAGATTTATCCTTCAGTCCTCTGTGATGTAAACACCAGGGCTAGAGTCATTCTCAACCTGAGCCAGGTGTGGTTCTGGCCGGGCCCACACCGTGAAGGCTGTTTGAGGGAGTTTTTCCCCTCTTAAAAAGCCACAAACCACCAGGCATGGACCATTTAGAGCTTTGAGCCTGAGATTTTCCATCTGCGCCCCAATCCTCACAGAGACCAGAAAGTCAGGACTATATAATGGAACTGCAGGCACTTGTGGTCTAATCTAACAATAGTAAACATCATATAGAGCCCTGGAACCAGCAGGTCCAACAAACCCTGTGCACCTTCACTGAACTTACACACCTCTTTGTGACACACTCACAACCTTAACGACCAGACCAACTGTTACTGGAGGAGTTCTCATTTGAACAGACAGAGAAAAAGCAACACCAGCAGAGGTGAACTCTGTGCCTCACAACAGAGAGCCAAAGCCAGCCTCACCACTGGACCTGGAACTGAAGAAGTATGAATCACATAGTGCTAATGTGTGTGCTCCCTGACAGGCACGCTGAAGCTAACCTCTCTTTAACATTCACTCCATGGGTTAGTGGGAGTGTGGCCTCCTCTCCTGTCAGGACGGGGCTGCACAGCCTGGGAATGATTAGGCCTGTGAGGCCCATTAGCATGAGCATCGCTGAGCTAAATATAGGTGCGCCTGGCCTGCTCTGTGCTGGGTCATATCCACCACGCTACAGCCTCATACAGGCCACTCACCGTGAGAGGGAGGCCTTGGCTGAGTCAGAGCAGGAGCTGTGATCAGCTGTCCCACAGGAAGTGAGGCGCTGTGGGGGAAACACATGACGTTCAGCAGGAGCACGTGTTACCTCCACATCCACACAGAGAGGAGGGTCAGGGGAGGAGCAGAGGGGCTGACAGTGAAACTGGTCTGTGTGAGACTCGCCTCAGTGTCAGAGCTCAGAGCTGTCAGTCATACACAGTGTGATGCCGTCTCATTGTTTGTCCATCATAAAGGCTAAAAGTGACAGGGGATTCCCATGGCACGCCGCCATATAAAGAGCTGGGCTGCGAGCCACACTCTTATTTTCTGTCATGTCACAGGCTAAAAATAACAATACAATACAAGTCTGATGTTCTTTCATGTTGGACAGGATTATGGCTTGAGTGTTTATATAAGGACAGTCTTTCCTGCAACAACAAAAGAGAGCAGCACGTGTATTTGAAGGTTACAGTTTTACTCTCTCCCACATCCTACAGATCATCTCTGAATCACATTATCTTCAAATCCTCCTCAGTACAAGAAAAGACCTTGTTACCAAACATTTGAGTGACGGGCTTCACTCACCCAGGACCTTCTTTGCTGTTACACTGTTTATTTGATCTGCACCAGTGTAAAACTATGTGAGAGCTTTTTTGGGAGAGCCCTGAGGGAAAACACTCTTTCCCACAGTCTGACCGAGCACATCCTAAACAGAGCATGTTTTCCAGCTCTGCTAATGCCCGGCCCTCCCCTCCCACCCCTGAGAGGGACACACTGCACCCAGCTCACCCCAAACCAGGACGCTCGCCCACACGCTCACCCACCCGCTCACCTGGGACCAGAGGTTACAGGAGCCTGGGAATGTCTCACATGAAGAAGGCAATCAGAGGCCAGGCAGCTCAGAGGGACCGGACAGGAAGCAGGCCGCGGAACCACTTCCTGTCTGAAAGGAAAGACGAGAGGAAGTGGTTTGTGGATATCCCTCTGCTGCACTGAGAGTACTGGGTGTAAGAGAGGGGGGTCCGAGTCAAGTGCTGAGGGGGCATTTAAACCCTAGAGCTGTGGTGTGGAGCCAACAGGTGGAGGGGCTAAAAGTGGACTTAAATGAACTATCTGCACAGTCAGAACCAGCCAAACACTTTCTACACTGTGAGTCAGCTGTTGTAATCAGAAACACATGGCTATAATCAGAAGAGTCATGTGTGATGTCACATAGTACCTTGAAATTGCAGTGACAGTAGCTGCAGTTTGTACTAAAGTTGTCACAAAAAGGACTAGGGACGTTAGAAAATGCTGTTAAAACCCCATATACAGTCAAGCAGCAAAATAAATAAATAATATAAGTTTGATTTATGCATGTGTTTTATATTTTAGATTCAGATTCCTCAGAATAGCGACACTTTACATTGTTGACAGTGTTGTAAACCCCTGACCTTCTCTCAATGAGTTTGGCCATTATATAAGACACTTTTTGTCTCCTAACCTATGTTCATTGATTATTTTGATGCCTTCAGTGAAAAATCTACAATGTAAACAGTGAAAACAACAACAAAAACATTGAGTGAAAAACAACTTTTGACTGGGAGTGTAATTCCAGTAAAAAAAAATGTCTAACACATTTAGAAAATGTGATTCAAGTAAACAGAGCTGTCCTCCACATTTGACATCACAAAACACAGTGATGGTCGAGGACGTGCACTGGACCAGGACTCAGTCTACATGGACTGTAAGGGTTTGAGTGTGGTTCAGCTGTGACGGCAGGAAACATAGTACCAGAGTGAAGTGTGCACTGGTAAAGTGTGCACAGGTAATTGCAGAGGACAGCTCAGGAAACGGGGTGAGCTGTGCTGCACTTATCATGAGCATGAACAATAAAATGGCCTGCAAACACTGACCAATGCAACAGTTTGATGTGTTTTTGTAACATTCACTATACAAAAGTCACTTATGTTCATTCATCTTCAGTAATGTCTGCACCCTCTTGGTGCTCCGCTCTAGTTGTCACATGACAGTGAACATTTTTTCCACACATTTTTATTCACAGCCAGGAACATAAAACTGCAATTTGAACCACCACAACCAGTGTTCCACATCTTCACTGTGTATTTGTTATGCCTAAAGCTAAATAAAACGAATTCATTTAAACCTTGGACATGTCTGTGTTCATTCCAGTCGGCCCAGATCTGCCTCAAAACCTCTCGAGTAATGACAATCTACAATCTCATTCAATCATTCACAGGACAATGACATCCTGCCTGGTTTTCATTTCTCTTCGTTCTCTTCTGTTTATCTGAGAGGAACCAGAAAATGATCCAGAATGTCTTCCCGCCATATTCCCATAACATTCTCCATCAGATCGCTTTCAGAGGAGACGTCCAAAGTCAACACAGGAGACCACCTACGCACTACCTGAAAACCCCCAGTGACCTGAGCCCTGCCAAGAACTCCAACCTGTGTGAGCCCTGCCTTTGCACTGGAGCTCCACAGAACAACTGATCATATCACAACGGTGCTTTTGGAAATGTAAATGGAGTCTATTGTCTGTAATTAAAATTACAGATTACAAATAACAAAATTTATATATATATATATATATATATATATATATATATATATATATATATATATATATATATATATATATATATATATATATATATAGCATAAACTGATTTTTGTGAGTTTTCTATAACATTGTTCCTCTCATCAGAAACATGTCTGAAGAGGTTTTAGATGTCATCCATGCATGTTTGAGTAATTTACTGAACTCTCCCAGGCCCTATCCAACCCCCCTTATAGTTAGCTGTAAGGTTCTGTACAAGGCTCCGCCCACAAGCCTACATCACCCATGCTCCCACACAACTACCGTATTTTTCTGGGCTATAGATCACGCTCTTAAGCCTTCAACCCCATCAAAAAACGACTGGCTCCGCAATCCAGAGCGCCCTATACACGAATCCACTCAGGTGTCCCAGCACAACTTCAGTAAACTACAAAGCCGCACCACCCACAGAACACACAAACACACACGGAGCAGACAGAGACTGCACAGCCAAACACACCCACAGACACACTCATCACTCCACACAGACGAGGAACGGAATGGAGGAACGAACCAAAAAAGTGAACGCAATGTGCCACTTCTAGACACAACTGAACAACTGAGTCACTGTGAACACGCCGACAATCCATTGGTCCCAGACACACCCTCCCTACACGCCACAACTGAACAAAGCCCAGAGTCACCGTGAACGAACAAACAAACAAAACCACTCACCCATCACACTGTTGGGTTTCCTTTAAAGTTTGGTTCAGTTTATTTGTGAAAAAAGTTTGTAAATAGACCATTTAATAACAGTGTGTTTCATAATCCAGAGTGACTAATAGCCCGGAAAATACGGTATTCTTCATAAATATACAAAACATGATACTAAACTGTACACAGCAACTTGACAAACCTGATGTGATGTGCAGTAGTTTCATTAGCTGGATGCACACTGATTGTGTTGTGATAGTGCTCTGAAGGTGGAGTGACTTAGTGCAAAGAGCAAAAGGGAGGGGCAACTGAGAGCAACAAAAACAGAAACTAATGACACATTTTTGTTGCGGCTTGATCATATAGTAGTGTAAATTGAAACATAGGTGTAAAAGTGACAGATCACTGAAATCATCTGCTGCTGGTTTTTGTGTCAGATGTGAGGAAGAGCAGAGGAGTGCGGCTAAAGACTACAGCTAACGCCATTGTTGTCGAATAAATAATGGAATTTCCATGAGCAGCTTAAACACTCAGCTCTGCAGATGCTAAAAACAAGAAAAATGACAGAGACATGAGACGTGGAGTAGAAGCTGAACAAGCAGTTAGAGCCACTAGAAATAGAGCACAGCTAAATGATGGGCTTTGTTTGCATTATATTTATTATATTATGTTTTATTATATTCTGCTCTCAGGTCTTTTTACTGGCATCATAATCAAAATAAACAGCTCTGCTGTGGCTTAAAAGATTGTTGTTTAGTAAATATTGTAGTGTACACTCTGCGTAGTGTTTTTTTTTAAGTTTACAAGTCCTGGAGTAAAGTCGTCTCTTTAAAAATGTAATATCAAAGTTTATGTCATTTATATCATCTATATTATATATTCACCAATTAATGGAGGTTTTTAGTCTCTGGTGGCCCCCCATGGTCTCAAAACAACATGGACTATATATATATATATATATATATATATATATATATATATATATATATATATGGCAAAACAAAATTAGACTTTGTTGCTCGTTGTTTTTTAAAGGTAAATAATGCAGTGATATGTGACAGTGATATGTACACTGCACAAATTGAAATAAAAATGAATGCCACCATAATCTTAAGTGTAGTATTGTTCTGAAATAAACTGAAACTGAAACATTTGCCGTATGTGGTTCATCACAATTAAAACAGCCATTACAGTCATAATCAGCAAACAATAAAGTGAAATACACCAAATTTAACACATTTCACTCCTGGTACATTATGAAAAATAAAATATCACACACACACACAAAAAAGGATGAATTTGCATCGCCCACTCCACGTCCGTGTGCAGTACCCAGGCAGAGGAGTGGGTCTGTGGGTATGTTTATGGAGCGTTTGGCCATCCATCATGTGCCAGGGGAGCGGTGAGATAACCATGTAACAATATGGAGCAGTCTGGAGCGGATTAGAGCACACAGGGACCCGAGCGTGTCCTTGCTCTGACATTATTTATTGAAATTTAAATTCACAGGTTGAAATATGTGTCGCGAGTGCATTATGACGGCAGCCGCTCTAACGCGCTGGAACATTGGCTCTTTGAACGCCTGTCCCTGGGGTGAGGGGGATAATAGAGTGGAGTAGGCCTGTTTAGGGAGGGCATCAGGCGCATTAAGGAGCATTTGTTTGCTGCTGTTGGGATGGTGTGGTTATCAGAGTGCTGTCTCTGAGTGGAAGTGAGGTGGTTACTCTGCTAAGTGAACATTACATTAGAATTGTATTTCTAAAATGTACAGCAAAGCTTATTGTTTAATACAGGAGATGAACAATGCATTTTGGGTTCTCAATATTTATCATCTGGACAGTTTCTAAGCTCATGTAGTACTTTCTCTTATATTTTTGTTGTATATTAATATTTGAGCTGTACTCAGGTTCCTAAAAAACTCCACAGCTTAGAATCAAGGGATGGAAGTTACTTCAGAACATTCTCCATGGAGAGAGAGAGTTTTATGCCATACTGTGGAACATTATAGGAACAACATTTCCATTGAACCAGCAGGAGCAGGCCTTCCTCCAAGCCAAATGTCAGGTTTGTGGAGGCGCAGGTTCACTCACAATTAAGAGATGCACTGATCTGATACTGGTATCGCACGCTGGCGCCAATACTGAAACATATTCTAGATCAGATATCAGCTTTTACATAACGATTCAGTCGACATCCTGGTTGGACATATACACTGATGTAATAAGATCAGTTACTGGTCGTAGTCCATCCAGAAAGTTTCAGAATGTTTGAACTTTTATTTATGTGTCGTTTTCAGTCTCTGGCACTGGTATCAGTTCTTATCGGGTATCGGCAGATTCTTAAAGCTATAATATGGGAATCATACTGATACTACTACATTTAAATGGAGTTAATATGATGAACTGAGATTCAGGAGCTGAACCACACCTCAACCTCCTCTGCAGCCAAACACAGCTCATCTCAACCACGCCTGCAATTACCCACAAGCCCTATTTACACGGCCATCCTGACAACACTGTCCAAGTCAGCGCTCTCAACCCCCTCCCTCCCACCTGTGTCTCTCATCTGAAGACATCATCTTCAAGGTTCTGAATCAGATGGATGACCATTTTGGCTTGGAGACCAAACCCCCACCCTGAGCCTCCTCCAGCCATCACATCTATCCACCATCAGTGAACATCTTTATCATCTTCTATTGTTGTGGCGTGGTCCTTGAAGTGAAATACATAAATGTAATGACCACAAAGATCAGAGCACATCTACATTTACACAAGTGAGTCTTGTGCCTGTACCAGACTGCAGAGCCCGTCCTCTCAGACGCTCTGATAAACGCCTCTTTTGATGGCCCACTTGTGTAATGAACAGAGTTTTTCCTTGGCACTGTGATTCCCATCTTAATGATGTTATTAATTAGCTCCGTTCACATGGAGCCCTGTGAGCTGAGGAGCTGAAGAGCTGCTCACGCTACACTCACACTCCTCTCACGCCTGACCCTGATTTGTGAGCGCGCGTTAGCTTAGCCAGGGCTTTTCTGTCAGCGCACAAGAAGAAGAGGAGGAGGGGGAAAGCGCCTGAGGAAGAGTACAGAGCCCCTCCTCCTCCTCTCCCTCGTGTAGACTCATATGACCAGGATGTACTGTAGATTTATGCTCATGGTTTTCCAATGAAAGCGCGGGCCAGGCAGAGCTCCACGCAGCTCCAACCCTGTGAGCGCTCAGGACGATCAATGTGACGCTTAGCTAATCACTGGAGAGCAGGACTGAGAGGAGGATGGAGCAAGACAAGGAGGAGGAGGAGAGGATGGACAGATGCTGGGCTGAGAGGAGGATGGAGGAGGAGAGGATGGACAGATGCTGGCCTGGAGGTCTGGAGGACTAAAGGGGAGAGTGAGGGGAAGAGGGGCGGGGTCTGGAGGTAAAAGGAACAGTGTGATTGATCTAACAGGTATTCTCACTTCAGACTCCGCCTCTGCAGCCAGTGTTTGTATCAGAAACACATGTCTGTCACTAGGGCAGTTCTGTGTGATGTCACCATATACACAGCTAAATGATGGGCTTTGTTTTATTATACAAAGTATAATATTTGTTATTTATATTGTATGAAGTCTTCATGTGTCACAATCAAAATAAACACCTCTGCTACTGCTTAAGAAATGGTGAGTAGTGAACACTGTGCATAGTGTTTTTTAGTTCTGGAGTAAAGTCCTGGAGTACAAGTTTTCTCTAAAAAATTAAGTTTGTCATTTACATTACATTACATATATATATATATATATATATATATATATATATATTATATATATATATATATATATATATATATATATATATATATTTATATATATTATATATATATTATATATATTATTATTATTATTATTATTATTATTATTATTATTATTATAGGAATCTATGGTGGTCCATCATAGTCTAAAAACAACATGGACTATAAATATTGGCATAACAACATTAGACTTTGTTGCTGATTGTTTTTAAAAGGTAAAAAATGCAGTAAGTGATGTTCAGGCATCCTCAACCTTTGTCCTCTGGTGAGCTGCTTTTACAAAACTAAAATGCCAGAGAGCTCCTAGATTTAGTGGTCACAAGAAATTAAGCAAATATAAGAGCCACGACGAGACTTGGATGAGGAACAGTTAGATGCCTATAAAACATGAACCTTTATCCATTTATTAATGCATAAAGTTAGGCATCAGAATGATACATGTGCAATGGTAAAAGGCATTTAATTCATCTAATTTTAGTTATACAGCATAGTACTTTAATTCAGAGCTACTTGGAAGAGGGTGGAGAGCTGCTGGTGGCTCTCGAGCTACAGGTTGGAGAGCACTGGTTTAGTTGCACTTTAAATTCTGCTGCTCTAGATCTTTCTATCAAACTGAAAGCTGCCTGACCCCAGCACTGGTCATGGAGTGGTCAGCAGTCATATCTTCACCCCGACACACGGCTAAGGTACGCTCCTATAACAGCTGGTTGTGATTAGGCCCTGGACCTCCCCCCCGGACAGGAAATGAGCGATCACTTAGTGGTGACAGGTACGAGGCCATCAGTGCCCCCCTCCAGCTCTGCCTCCCGGTGAGACGGGCTTTTCCACCACCAAACACGTGAGCTAATGACGTGTGACGCGCTGTGAGGCCGGAATAACATAAAAATCAACTAAATCTGAAAATGGAAAATATGATATTGAGATTTCTCTGACAGATTGTGTGGAAAAAGGAGCAGACATATTAACTGCTACAGTAATGCAGGCAACAGGAGCAGGTTCAGGCTAAAAGATGTTTCTCAGCAGAGGATTAGACATTCAATTAACATTTTTGATTTGCCAATAGTAAATTCATTAAACTCTGTTGCTCAATTTAGACTTTAATCTGAGTTTTCAAACATAATCTGACCATAAAGAACTACAACAGGTGAGATGATTTGTGCTGCTAAACAAGTCTCTCTCAAATAACATTACAGTCACAGGTTATCTAGAATTATCTAACAGTTTTTCAGTGAGTCACTATCACCTTTTTGTTGAAAATCAAACTCCTAAACAGAACCATGAAAACTGATCACAGGAAAATGAAAATGTGCTCTTTAAATCCATTTTATTTTGTTTTTTTCTTTAATTTTCAGACAATCTTAAAACATTTTTGTCTGTGTTTGCTAATGTGTGTGTCTCCATGGTAACTGCTGAATATTCCGCCAATAGAGCTACATGTAGAACACCTCCAGCGCGAGCCGATTCATTGTCCAGCCGTTAAAGGACACATTGTGCATTATTTGTATTGCTGTTGGCCATTAAACATGCTCTTGAGTGCCACTGCTTTATGTCTCATGTTTTACTACTTAATATCTGGGTTTATACACTGTCATTATTTCATTTTCCAGCCTGGGCGCTCTCCGGACTGGAATCTGGTGTGGAGCTCCAGCATAGAGCAGGAGGGGGAATTACCATCAGGGAAAAACTAATGTTATCTCAATAAGGACATGCCCCAACAGGCAGGCGCAATAAACGACATCTGACCACAGAAATGCTAAGAACGAGTCTGCTAATGATCAATGGACTTAAAAACTTTCTACACGTGACGCAACAATCCTGAGAATATTGAGAAAAATGTGTTTGATGACGGTCCAGAGCGAATGGACTTACAGCACAAGATTCAAACAAACAAGTGAAGTCAAACACATGAAGCAAATTACAACTGTAGGGAACAATGTAATTTACAGAATACATTTCTTTTATGCCGGGCGTACACTGTATGATATTTTCGGTCGTGTCCCCAGCTAAAACTGTACGACCAAATCGCAGGGTTTAAAAGTTCACAGCTCATGAATCATGTTCTAACACTGTACGAACCAATGCGACCTGCCTGCACACACTGTACATTCACATAACAACCAGAGTTATTGTTCCAGAAGTAGAAATCCACGGAATTACAAGACGTTAGACATGCGGAGACACAATGCTGATCCAGGCAAAAAAGAGACGCGCTGCCTTGGCAATTTGTGCCATTCTCTGCGCAGACAAGCCAAAAAAGAAGAGACGACGAATCTGGACAAAGAAATGGCTGCGTAGATGTGGGCAGTACGGGTTGTCAGTTCTTCAGACGGAACTGAGAGGTAAGTAGCATCAAGTTTTTCACCAAACTTGTGTTCTGTGTTGTTCGAATAGCTGCACCTCCATGTCCTGTGTCCAAAACACTCGACGGCGCCATTGTCCTCCACAACCTCATATCCTGCTTCCGCTTCTGTGTCCGCACATGCTCAGTCTGACAGATTCTGGCAAATCGGCTCGTGGAACTACTTCAGCAGAGTGAAACCCTCACGAGACGCGACTGGATTTCAAACAAGTTTGATTTTCTTGCAACCTACAAATGCCGATCTGGAGCTGGTCGTGAAGTATTAATCGGTTTTCATTACCCCATGTTTACTACACAAAGCACGACACATGATGAAGCCAAAACAGTCGCACAAGTGAAAAATCGGCTAAAAAAGGGTCAAAAATTGCACAGTGTACGCCCGGCTTTAGAGAATGGAGTATAGTTGCATGAAATGTAAATAGTTTGGAAGTGTTCAAATGTGTGAATATTAAAAAGGTACTACATTACACATACTTGACTCTTGTGAGCTTTAAATTATGTTAGAATCTTGTTTTCTCCTCAAAAACAGACCTGGAGTTGTGTTTTGTTTCATTCACACATGTTTGAGTCACTTTTTAGTCTGTCTACATCTACAAAAAAATCTAAATGCTCTGTTCCACCTTGTGATGTCACGAAGAGGTAGTTTTCAAGTGAACAGCTCCTTTTACCTTTAGTTCAGTAGAGATCGACAATTCCAGGGACGAAATGATCTAAATGATTCTAGTGAAGTTGTATGGAGTGTAAAAACACAATGGAGCACTTCCTCATTTACCACATGACATCACAAGGTGGAGAAGAACTCAGCCTAAATCTGCAGGGTTTGTGTGTTAAATGTGTGTGAATGAAACAAAACACAACTCCAGGTCCATTTGTGATGAGGAAACTACATTAAAGCAGGCCCTTTAAAGTCATCTGAGCAGATTTTTGACGCCAAAATACTTATCCCGATAATCCAAGCAAATATGGAGTTTTTCGTTTTGTCAATATCTCTCATTCCAGGTTAGAGACAGAGAAAAATGATCTTAAAATATTCCAGGAGTAGGACCAAACCAGCGGGATGGTTGGGGTTGGCTGTGATGTGAGGCACTCCTGTAGCAGACATTTAGAGGTCTCTGGTGGGCACTGAAGAGCTCCACATAGCCCTGTTTCCACTGACACTCCACAGAAGTTACACCACACCAGTCCATGCCAGGGCTTATCCACAGAGAAGTGTTCCAGCTCATTATGGCCTCTAACCCTTCTATTTAAACGCTGCAGTAAACATCAGGAAGTTCGGATTTATGGCTCAACAAATGCATCGAAAACAACTCCAGGATTTCAAGGTGAACTATGAAACTTTTCTGCTGGGGAATCCTCTACCTGCTTGTCTCCATGGAGATGTTACTGCTTGGAATGTATCACACTATGGCATTACAGTTTCCACTTTTACATGAGAGCTTTAATTCTGAATAAAACTTAATTACGCTTTAAAAAGACTGTGTAAACACTTAATTCCTAATGAAAGTGATTATTCAGAATTAAACTTAATTCTGAAGTAAGAGTTTGGTTTTGGTTTATTCCGATTTTAAAGCTGAATGAATTTATTCCTGGATCACGTAAACATATATTCTTGTTAAAAATAATGTCGGTGGTTCGGCGCATGCTCGTTGTGTCGCCCTTCTGACACGATCCGGTTGATCCAGCTCCACCAGTCCTGGCTTTGGACTTTGATCCACGTCTCTTTGGATTTGTGAGCGGGATGTGGGAGTGGGCTGAGGTAGAGCAGCCTCACACTCACTTTGTCTTCTTCCTCCTTCTCCTCAGCTGACAGACATGAAGAGTGATGAGACCAGCTCCAGCTGCTACTAATTAAATAAAGGCGATTTAAGGTGTTTTCCAATAATTCCAACCGCAATTCAGAATTATTATTTCCATGTAAACTCCAAGGAGAATATTTGAATTCTGAACTATTTAATTCAGAATTTAAAAAAACATCATGGAAATGTGGCCATTATGGTATCCATTTTGCCTTTATTCAATTATAGGCTTTTGTATGAGAAGTGTGCACTGTTCAGGCTCAGACCACATATCGGACTTTTGCCTGCTTGTCTCAATGGAGAAAGATATGTTTAATGCTGTACTGTGGAACATTATAAAGCAATAACATCTCTATGGAGAAAGATGATGGTGAACCCTCCAACAGAAACTTAACAGAAAGTTATGTTATACATATTATTGCATTATTGTATTTTTTATTTCAAGAAGACATTGTGCTTGTGTTTGCATATAGTAACAATCGATGACACCCGTGTTAAATCTGCATATTGTAAATGACAATATTGATGGGAGCTGCCGTTGCCGTAAACATCATTACAACAAATCAAACTGGAGAGCAAAGTTCGTACGTCACAGTGGAAAACAAAGGTTGATCGGCAATATGGTGTAATGAAAATCAGAGATTAAACTCAAACATGCACGAATGACTCCAAATAAAACTTTGAGTGAGTAAATGGTGAAGGAAAACAACTATAACATGATTAAACATCTGTTTTAACATGACCAATCATGAAAAATAAATAACTTGAGTGAGTAAAATGTAGGAGAGGAGTTACCCTTGGGTGTAGTCGCCGCACCAGTCACTGTGTGCGCCCTTCGTCCATGTTCACTTCTGTAAAAGACAAAACACAAAACGTTTCAGCCAATCAGAAGTGTGTTCTTGGTCTTAGTGTCCCTGGTGATGCACTGCAGTGCATTATTGCTCCTTGCAGGTTTAATATTAGCACTGAACAAGTAGTGCAGGGGAAATACCCATATTTTTCAAATTTTCAATTAGGTTAGAACTATGTTATGTAACCTGGCCTTTTGTGTGCGGTGCCTACATGGCCCTAAGTGCACCCAACAGTCCGGCGCCTCTAATCATTACTGCACAGGCCTGGGTGAAATGGAGCGATGTCTGTGTGACCTGCAGCACTCGCTCCTCTAAATGAACCTCTCAGATGTGAGTCTGTTT
This sequence comes from Boleophthalmus pectinirostris, assembly GCF_026225935.1. Taxonomy (NCBI): domain Eukaryota; kingdom Metazoa; phylum Chordata; class Actinopteri; order Gobiiformes; family Gobiidae; genus Boleophthalmus; species Boleophthalmus pectinirostris. Next base: position 34,063,161 of record NW_026571070.1, read on the forward strand.
GGAATCTGCATGTGGACAGTAAACACAGAGGAGCTCCAAACATGCCTCCAAACATCCTGACAGTACAGCAGCTGTCCAGGAGCACAGACAGGGTTTAGGGCCACACCGATGCCCACACCGATGCCCACACCGATGCCCACACCGATGCCCACACCGATGCCCACACCGATGCCCACACCGATGCCCACACCGATGCCCACACCGATGCCCCTCACACAGAGACACGCTAAACAAGCATTCAGCAGTGTTTTGTCTGTCACAGCAGGCCCTAAAGCACATCCTCCCCTCCAAATCTCTCTTTGTCCTTTTCCCTCACCTCCATCCCTCTCTCCCTCTCTCCCTCTCCCTCCCTCCCCCTCCCTCCTCTCCCTCCCCTCTCTCCCTCCCTCCCTCTCTCCTCCGTTGCACTGGGCCAGATGTCTCATTACTGTAAAACTACACAGAGATGAGGTGTGTACAAGCCAGTGGCCCTCTCTGCCTCCAAACACTCAATTAGCCAGGATGAGCCAGACTGGACCGCACTGAGCTATACGCCCTGCACTGCACTACAGACACACACTCCTCTTAGGCTAAAGAAGGTGGTGAGCTGCACCATACAAGGTGAAATGTAAAGTGTAATATCCTACAATACCTACAATGAATAATTACAATGAATATCAGAGCAATAATCTGTAGCTGATGTGGTGCTCAAACTAAGACAGATGACCTAAACATTCTAACGACCATAAGATGAGAGTGTCTGATCTAAAGCCTGAGCCTAAAGTGGCTTATTTGTCACAAAAAGCATCTGCAAGTGTTTGAAGTTGTAGACAGTGTGGTCAGGGATGGGACAAGACCTCGTGCAACAAGAGGAGATTGTGCACACATGTGCTAAATGATCTGGAGATTTCTGACACAAAAAAGCACCAGTGAGTTACAATCGATTGATTAATCGTTAACAATTTTATATAAAAATTATCATCGTTATTATTACTAATCTGCATAAATAAACTCAAATTTACAACATATAAACCAGAACCCTCTAGAGCCACATCAGCCCGATTGACATTAGAATGTGTTTAATGCAGCTTTGACACATTTGTTTACGTTTCACAAAACTTTAAACCAAATGACTCATTTTAATAAACTGTAAAAGCGGCTCTTCTGTAGGACTAAGGCCATGACTCAGTGGAATATGAGTGTTCTCTCTGTGACAGATTGATGTTGATGATGATGATGGTGAGTGTGTTCTGTGTGTGTTGTGTTAGAGATGGTTCATGTTTTCAAAGAGCAGACGTGTGCAGGTTTAGTGCAGCTCTTTATTTAACATCATTTCACACTCTAAATCCCTATTTATGTTGGTCACTTTATTTATTTTGTCAGACGCAGCCTCGTCTCCTAACGCTATAACACACAGCAACCTACATTCGGTTTGTCGATTAAAAATGAACATGATAGACACAATTCTTAACGATCAATTATCGATTAGTTGACTAATCATGCCCATTCCTAATCCTGAGTACTCAGGCTGTCATCAAATAAAGAAACTCTTGGTGGACTAAAGACGTTCTGCTGATCTTAGTCAAATAAAGTGGGCGTGTGCTGGTGGAGGTGAAAACAGAAGCTGATCGGCGAAATGGTGTCTTGAAAAGAAGCGATTAAAGATCGTTCAATCATGCACAAATCACTCCAAATACAACTCTGAGAGGGTCAATGAGAAGGAAACAACTATGACATGATTAAAAACACACTTTCTTGCAAGCAGGTGTGCTTTAAAAACTGTATAAAAGGTCCATTTTGGTACAGAATCTGACACCACATCATCCATCTCTGTCCAAAACTGTGAGGCTCAAACAAAGAGCTCAAACATAAGGCCGTTACCATCACCATGCCACCCAGGTATACCTAATAAAGTGGCCGGAGGGCATAGATTTGCAATCCAAGAGGAGTGAAACCTTGGCACCATCGAGAAGAGAATTAAGAGACTGTCCTAAAGCTTAGAGATGAGTTACCACAATCTCTTCTACAACGTTTCCTCTGCCAAAGCCCAGCACAGGTACTCCCCCCGCTCGCTCTCATACATTAGCTGTAAAAGCCCCGATAGCGCAGTAGATTTAGCGCTGTAACTGGGCCCGCATTAATCAGCCGAAGAAGCCGGGCCGGGGGAAATAGTGCCGAGTCATGGTGCGGGCGCGGCCAGCTGGACAGCCCCCACCCAGCCCATCGCCATGGCACCCGTCACCTCCTCCTCACCCCTCAGCCCCCCCCCCAGCCCCCCCTCAGCCCTCACATCAGTCACGTTCAGAGGAGCGCCCGCACGCAGTTTAACAAGACATTTATGCGTCAGGGAGCGGCGTTACATAACCATAAAAACATGAGAGCCACAAATCACAGAGGCTTCACCAACACCAGAGAAGTTTGTCTGTGTGCGTCTGTGTGTGTTCATGTGTGTGTGTGTGCGTGTGTGCGCGTGTGTCAGCTGTGTGCCTCGAGGATGGTGCAGACAGGAGGAGGAGCACGGGGACTTGAACATGGGCTTAATGGAGGTATTTAAAGTCCCAAAATAAAGTGACAGGGCTGTTTGATGCTGATAGGATGGAGTGGACGGTGCATACTGAGCGTGGAGAGAAGACTGGGAGATAACAGACTGAGAGGGGTCAGGCTGCAGACGACGGCTGGGGATCATTAAGATGCTGACATGATATATACCTCAATACATGGGCCACGAAACGATACAGTGCAGTATCCATTCAATATGACTTGATACTATACACTTCAACTCAATTCGATACAGTTCAGTAAGTGTTAATGATCAACCCCACAAACATCAGGAATGGTGCATTTATCTTCCATTTCTTGAAGATGAATGAACTTAATTGATTGTGTTTAGTGTCTGTGACTCACTAGAAGAACACATCAAACTGTTCAAGTGGTCAGAGTTTATTCATCTGTAGCTTATACAAGCTCAATATTTACTTGTATAAAAGGACATGTGCAGTTTAACAGCTTTAAATGCTCACAACAGAACTACAACTGTCATCCTAACAGTCTTTGTTTTGATGATGGGGTGTTTCATATGAACTTTGCACATGTAGAGGTTTAACAGTGACAAATATGTTGCATAAACAAGTTTCGCTGCTCGAAACAAGCAACTAAATTGTAGAGCTTTCACAAATTTTGGGACAATATACCAAAAAATACTCCTGGTATTGATATATCGATATACCAGCCTTGATATCAGAGGTACAGCCTTTAAGCATAATCAGTAACTTAGAGAAATGATGCCTATAAATCACTATCAGCACGACACTGACACATGTCAGGACTGAAGAGGCTTTATCAAAGATGGTCCTACAATTCAGTCTAATTTGATTTTAGATGTCAAGATTTATTTAACCTTAATCTGATTAAAAATGTGATGGTGCACTATGGAAATGTCTGTTGGAGCAGATGGAGTAAAATGCTGACAACAGCTGATGGTACTGTACATGTGGAGACCCTGACGTGTTGGACATTCTGTCCCGTAATTCAAAATAAATCATCTATTTGTATCATGGTATAGTGTTCTATTGAAAACAACTCAACATTTATCCATCTACCTGCCCCTCTCCTCAAAAGTGACGTGTACTGCCCGGCTCTGACCTCACTCCTCTCACTCTCCTCGAGACCGGACCCTCCTCCTCACCCTCCTCCTCACCCTCACTCCTCCTCCTCACCCTCCTCCTCACCCCTCCTCCTCACTCTCCTCACTCTCTCTCACCCTCCTCTCACCCTCCTCTCACCCTCCTCACTCACTCCTCTCCTCACTCTCCTCCTCACTCTCCTCTCACCCTCCTCTCACCCTCCTCCTCACTCTCTCCTCACCCTCCTCTCACCTCTCCTCTCACCCTCACCTCTCCTCACCCTCCTCTCACCCTCCTCCTCACTCTCCTCCTCACCCTCCTCTCACCTCCTCCTCCTCCTCACCTCCTCCTCACTCCTCCTCCTCACTCTCCTCACTCCTACCCTCTCCTCCTCCTCACCTCTCTCTCTCACCCTCCTCTCACCCTCCTCTCACTCTCCTCCTCACCCTCCTCCTCACTCTCCTCCTCACTCTCCTCCTCACCCTCCTCTCACCCTCTCTCCTCCTCACTCCTCACCCTCCTCCTCACTCTCCTCCTCCTCCTCCTCCTCCTCACTCTCCTCCTCACTCTCCTCCTCCTCACCTCCTCCTCACTCCTCCTCCTCCCTCTCCTCCTCCTCTACTCCTCACCCTCTCTCCTCCCTCTCCTCCTCACCCTCTCCTCACTCTCCTCCTCACCCTGCTCCTCACTCTCCTCTCACCCTCCTCCTCACTCTCCTCTCACCCTCCTCCTCCTCCCTCTCCTCCTCACCTCTTCTCCTCACTCTCCTCCTCACTCTCTCTCCTCCTCACTCTCCTCCTCACTCTTCTACTCACCCTTCTCCTCACCGTCTCCACTCCTCACTCTCCTCCTCACCCCCCTCCTCACCCCCCTCCTCACCGGCGCCCGGCTCAGGGAGGTCTGTGGTGGCGCTGCGCTGGAGCCCAGGGTCCGGAGAGGCCGGGCCGGCTCCGCTCTGCCCGACACGGAGTCTCTGCGCTGGGGGAACGTCTGAGTAATGGAGGGGTAACTGGAGCCAGCAGAGGGGAGGGCATGAGGCTTAAATCAGAGCGGGGGGGAAAAAGAGGAGAGAGGAGGAGGAGAGGAGACGAGAGAGAGGAGAGGAAAGAGAAAGAGGAGAAAGAAAAGGAAGGGAGAAGAGGAGGAGAGGAGAGGAGGAGAAGAGGGAGAGGAGGAGAGGAAGGGAAAAGAAGAAGAGGAGAGGAATAGAGGAGGGGAGGGGGAGAAGAAGAGGCTGAGAAGAGTTGAAGAGAAGAGGGAAAGAGAAGGAGATGGAAAGAGGAGATGATGAGAAGAGAAGAAGACAGGACAGAAGAGGAGGAAAGAAGGAGAGGAGGGGAAGAGAAGAGAAGAAGAGGAGAAGCAGAGAAGAGGTGAAGAGAGGCGGAGGGGAAAAGGGAAAGAAGAGGAGGGGAAGAGGAGGAGAAGAGGAGTTGAGGAGAACAATGAAAGAGGAGGAGAGGAGAAGAGGTCAAGAAGAGAGGAGGAGAAGAGGGAAAGAGGAGAGAAGGAGAAGAGGAGGAGAGGAGGAGGAGAAGAGGAGAGGAGGAGAGCGTGGGTGGGACTGGTCACGAGCAGAGGGAGTGCTGGACGGACACCAAGTCATCATAATAGTGTCTCCCACAGGACGGTAGAATATTGGAAAAGACTGAAATGTGACAAAGTCTCTTAGTCCTGTGATACATTTATATTACTGCAATATTCTACTCAGGCTTTGGACACAATCACTGTAATTTATATAATAATAAGATGCCTTATTATTATTATTATTATTTAAAGGTGTCTTGTATAACCTTTCTGGTGGAGGGTCCGTCAGATGAGGTTATTCCTTTGTCTGGAAGTTACAGATCAAATCTGTGGAGAGGCGACCCTGCTCACAGTCTGTTTTTGTACTATGAAACCACCTGTGTAAATGTAAGATAGAGCAGTTTAAGGTCACACTGTGGAACATTCCAGGCAGAACAATGACATATCCACAGTAACAAGCAGGTGACGGACCCCCAACCAGAAAGTTACATAATGCACCTTTAAAGCCCAATTTATGGTTGTGTGTCAAATGGTCTGCGTTGCCGTGAGCCCCCTCCAGAGCGTCTGCATCGACCAGCATGCACCTCGGAAATTTTGTAACTACATGTCGAAATGATGCAGACAATAAAGGCTGTGACTGGTCCTCTCTACATCCGCTCTACATACATTTTTGGTGTGAGATAGTATTTTGACCCCCATAGTATTATATTATATATTTCTTTAGTAGTTACTTATCTGATCATTATTTCTCATGTCATTTACTTTTATTAGATATTACTACATATTCACTTTCTTTTAAGGTATTTTAAGGAATGTTTTGATGGATAATGACTTGGTATTTTTTGTAAATGTAAAGTATGTAGGTGAGCTACTTGAATGTATCTGACTATAATAAACATATTGGGGGTCAGATTACTATAGCCGTAGGATTTTGACTTCCTTTATATAAAACAGATCATCGTCAATATTCAACTAACATGACTTCTTACTTTACATCATAATAAGTATAATAAACATATTGGGGTTTAAATACATCAATATGTTTTAATTTGAAGATATAGTATTAATATTCAAAGTTTTTCTATAAAATTCAAGTTCTTTATTAATAAAATATAGATTTTCATGGGGGGTCAATATTCTATTAGGGGGGTCAACATACCATAATCGGATTCTGACCCTGGGGTCAAAATCCTATATGGTATGTTGACCCTGGGGTCACTGCAATCCTATACCACACCGGTACTCTGCGTTCCAGCTTTTGTACAAACATTTTCACAAAAATGCCAGTTTTAAATCCTCGCCTCCAAGTGTTGTGGCACTGAATTATTTCGTGGAGAATAGACCTCGACACAGATCCATAAATCAAAAACAATGGCGACAAGACAACGGCAGCAGTGTGAGTTGAGTTGATGCAGAACTGTAATTCAGTTTTAAGATTAATTAAGGTTAATTTATGTTATTTTACTTTTTTATTTACTACAAAACTCCATTTATCTTATGTTTTGTCTTCTGTCTGTATCTACGAAGTGGAAACTAGTAAATAAAGACAAAACACTGACTCAGAAGGTGTGTCCAAACTTTTGACTGGTGGTGTCCATAAAAATAAATGAACCCTGCATGCTTCGCCCATATGCTCCTAGACTCCTAAATTATAGAAATTACAGTTTAGGGCTGGAAATGTACTTGAAAATCAAATTAGGAGATGCTCTTTGCAGATAGCTAAATGCCCAAGCTATTAAAGCCTGTAGGCTAAACCTCAAATACCAAGGAAAATCCATCCTTCATTTTCCGTAGAGCCAATATAGTAATGATTGTGTTTGGAGAATGGGTGGGCGGGCCCCGTGGAGCCTACGGCGTGGGCCTGGCTTCATATTCACCCGCTCCAGACACACTAAACACATGACGGGAGCCCAAAATGAGTTACACTGTCCCCCTCTACCCATCTCTCTACCTCTCTTCTACCTCTTTTCCATCTCTCAACTTCTTCCCCATCCCTCTGCTTCTTCTCCATCTCTCAGTCTGATCCACACAGCTCCGAGCACAGAGCAGGCATCAGTACACAGGCCATGTTTACCCAGCATTCATCTGTGCAAGTGTGACTTTGGGAGGTAAGCTGATTACACGAGACAAAGGCCACAGAAAGACAAAAACATGAGCAGTTTGAGGAGGGAACTGGAGGGGAACGTAAGACAACTACCAGCTGTCAGAGAACCTGCTAGGACAATGATACAGCAGGACGTTTAGCACAGGGTTTAAATTATAACTGAGGTACTTTCAGACTTTTATCATTTATTTACTTTTACATCAGATGGATTCAACATGTTATAGTCAAATACTGGTTTAATAAAAAAATAATCAAGTGTACATTACTGTATATCAAAACAACTAACCACCCAACCATCATGAGGGTCACCATATCCTCCTCTCTGGACTGACTAAAACACTGGAAAACACATCGACAGTGACATAATGAAATGTAATATCAGTACTCAAACTGTATCCACAGTAGTAGTAGTATTTCCAAATGTGTTTTATTTCAGACAGAGGTGTAGATGTCTTGATGTTGTCAGATAATGTAGTTAGAAACCATAAGAACAACTTATAAAGCTCTTCTGTGAGGCATTATGAAGGGTTTCAGTTTTCAACACCACAGCCTCTGTGTGAAATAGGGATGGGCATTTGATTACATTTTCATAATCGATCTTCAGGAGAATTAACGATCGATTATCGATTAATCATTAACGTTTTTTATATTAAAATGTATCATCATTATTACTACTATCTGCACTACTAATCTGCATAAATAAATTCAACTTTATGACATATAAACCGTAACCACTCTAGAGCCACATCAGCCCGTTTGACATTATCATGTGTTTAATGCAGTTTTGTGCAAGTCTCACAGAAACAAAACTTAAAACCACATGGCGAATTTGCATAAATTAAGCAAAGAAAAAAAACAGCTCTTGTGCACTGATGCGATATTTGCATTTGTCAAAATCAGGACACCGTACAGGGGGGTGGGAGGTTGGGCCTCGTCATCGACATTGCGCGACTCTCATCTCTGGACACAGAAACATATGTGCTGCTTTGTACACTGTGCACATGGCCTCACACTTGTCCCGAACGCAACGGAAAGCGTGGATTTCTTGTACAAGTCATCGTTAAATACATATTTGTGCTTCGGCACGTTGCAGACTGACCGAATGTTTCTGTTTGTGTCTCGCTCCTTCTGAGTGCAGAGACACATGTACAGACTCCTGTTTAGTCACGCTACACACAGCAACCTACATTCGGTTTGTCAATTAAAATGAACGTAATTGATGAAATTCTTAATGATCAATTATCAATTAATCGACTAATCGCGCCAATCCCTAGTGTGAAACTTTGAATAAAGTGTGTGGATTATGTCAAACACATACCTTTGAAAAACACATTTTGAAACAAGAGAAATTATCTAATGAGCTAATCAATAAATCGACCAGGCCAGAAACAAGTTCATCCATTACTGATAAATTAGTTGACATTATTTTCAATTTTACAATAAGTGTATGTAATAAGAGTACAGATTTGAGAGTCTCAAATCTGCCAAACAAATTCATCTACAGGTACGAATAAAGCAACCTAACCTAACCTAACCTAACCCTCAAATTAAATTTTGATGAAAACATATTTTGTCTGCACATTCACTCAGGATGTCTTCAAGCACCATCACTTGAGCTTTGTCTGGTTCAAACTGAGTAAAAATCTCACACTCACAGGCCTTTTTAGAAGAACTGCTACATTAATCAATTAGCAGATGAATCGTTAGTTGCAGCTCTACAAAATACACTCAGACTATCACGCTACAGTAAAGCCATTTGATCATTAAAACATTTGTCTTCTTCAGATCACTGCCTCAGCCGGGTTCAAACCATTCCAGACTTGTGCACTCTTTAAACTGCCTCAGTTCTGGGTTACAAAGAACCCTGCAGCTACATTATGGTACAAATGGCACCACTTGGAACATAGTGTTTTGCTCAAGGGCACCCCAGCAGCATCACAAGAACGACCTCGCCAGAAAAGCCCTGCTGCTCAAGGCTACATCCAGACCTGCTTTTTACTGGCTGATTTTGGACCTAGCAGCCAGTCCCACTTTTCTTCAATGTATTCACCCATAAAAATGAAGAGTAGGAACTGTGCTAAAAAGGACAGAAAAGAATACGACAGCATCTACAGAACCAAGGAGGGCTGTCGTCAAGTTAGGACTTGTGCTGCCGATCGATTAGGCTCTCAGTACTCTTCTGTATCTATCTGGCCCACACTGCGCTCACAAGACCAGACCTACAGGCGGAACTCTGCAAAAACTACTATTCTGCACACCACAACAACCACAACAACAACCGCCACATCATTTATTTAATTTTACATCAGATCCCCTTCGGTTTCCACTGCCCACCATTACCCAAAGATGAACAACATTATCAGTAGGGCTGGGTATCATTCAAAAGTTGTCGATATGATATATACCTCGATACATAGGACACGATACGATACATATCTCCATACAGTGCACTTTTGGTTTGATACGATGTACTTCAAATCGATTTGATACAGTTCGATAAATAATAAAGTCTAAATCATGGCTGTGATAGTAAAAGTCTTTGTTAAACCACTTTTTGTGCAAAGTTCATATGAAACACAAACATTTTAATCCTCAACACAGTGAAAATGTCCAATGTGTTCTGTCCTTCTGCTGAACAAGCAACAAAACTGTAGCGCTGTAACAAAATAATTTAGTAAAATATACCAAAAAATACAATATATCAGAGATATATCGATACAGCAGCCCCCGATATTGATACTGCATTATCACCTTAAACAATCAATATTTCAATATTTTTGCACACCTCTAATTATTAGCCAAGAGTAAGTATTGAACCAGCTACCTTCTGGTTTGAAGGTAAACTTGGAGTCAAATACTGGTCTAATAAGAAAAGAATTCCAAGTGTACTTTACTGTATATCATAAAAACTAACCACCCAGCCATCAAGAGGGTCACCACATCATCCTCTCTGGACTGACTAAAACACTGGAAAACACATTGACACTGACATCATCAATTGTAGTATGAATATTCAAAACTGTATCCACAGTATTAGTAGTATTTCCAAATGTCTTGTATTTCAGACAGAGGTGAGAGGTTGTCTTGATGCTGCAGTTAGAAACCTAATGCAGTTAGAAACCATTGCACATGCACATGCACCACAACTGCTGCACATCCCCTAACGAGATGTGCAGTAGTTTCATTAGTGGGATGCACACTGTTTGTGAAAGCGCTCTGAAGGGGGAGTGACTTAGCATGGAAAGTAAAGGAAGAGGAGACTCAGAGCATTCAAAAACTGTTAAAATGAATTAAACATGTTAATACGATGTTTTCTCTGAATATAACATTTTCAGAACAATAAAGGTAACATGGTGATTGAAATATGTGATATGTTAACCGCCATAGAAACTATCACCCACAATCGCAAGACAAATATCGGATATTGGTATTGGCTCAAAAAAATCCATATTAAGATCGACTGTAAATGAAGGTAGGTGCATTTTTGTTTTAAATTAACCAAATTTATGGAGCAATCTTTTTCTCATATTGTCCAGGACTACACAGGACTACACAAGACTACACAAGACTACACAAGACTACACAAGACTACACAAGACTACACAGGACTACACAAGACTACACAGGACTACACAAGACTACACAACTACTACACAGGACTACACAGGACTACACAAGACTACACAAGACTACACAGACTACACAGGACTACACAAGACTACACAAGACTACACAAGACTACACAGGACTACACAGGACTACACAGTACACAGACTACACAGACTACACAGGACTACACAGGACTACACAGGAGGACTACACAGGACTACACAGGACTACATACACACAGGACTACACAGGACTACACAGGACTACACAAGACTACACAAGACTACACAGGACTACACAAGACTACACAGGACTACACAGACTACACAAGACTACACAGGACTACACAGGACTACACAGGACTACACAGGACTACACAAGACTACACAGGACTACACAGGACTACACAAGGACTACACACACATACACAGACTACACACTACACAGGACTACACAGGACTACACAAGACTACACAAGACTACACAGACTACACAGGACTACACACACTACACAAGACTACACAAGACTACACAGGACTACTACACAGGACTACACAGGACTACACAAGACTACACAAGGACTACACAAGACTACACAGACTACACAAGACTACACAGGACTACACAGGACTACACAGGACTACACAGACTACACAGACTACACAGGACTACACAGGACTACACAGGACTACACAAGACTACACAAGACTACACAGGACTACACAGGACTACACAGGACTACACAGGACTACACAGGACTACACAGGACTACACAGGACTACACAGGACTACACACACAGGACTACACAGGACACAGGACTACACAGGACTACACAACACACTACACAGGACTACACAGGACTACACAGGACTACACAGGACTACAGGACTACACAGGACTACACAGGACTACACAGGACTACACAAGACTACACAGACTACACAGGACTACACACTAGACTACACAGGACTACACAGGACTACACAGGACTACACAGGACTACACAGGACTACACAAGGACTACACAAGACTACTACACAGGACTACACAGACTACACAGACTACACAGGACTACACACAGACTACACAGGACTACACAACTACATACACAGGACTACACAGGACTACACAAGGACTACACAAGACTACACAAGACTACACACACTACACAGACTACACAGACTACACAAGGACTACACAGGACTACACAAGACTACACAAGACTACACAAGACTACACAAGACTACACAACTACACAAGACTACACACAGGACTACACAGGACTACACAGACTACACAGGACTACACACAGACTACACAGGACTACACACAGGACTACACCGGACTACACACAGACTACACAAGACTACACAAGACTACACAACTACACAGGACTACACAGGACTACACAGACTACACAAGACTACACAGGACTACACAGGACTACACAGACTACACTACACAGGACTACACAGGACTACACCGGACTACACAAGACTACACAAGACTACACAAGACTACACAAGACTACACAGGACTACAGTCACAAAGTCTCCATTAGGGACGCACTGATATGATACTGGGAACAGCAGCGGCGTTGAAAACTATTAAGAAATTTAGATGGATCGGATATCGGCTCCAAGATATCAGTTCAACTGATATCCTGTTTCGTAGGGGTGTGCATTGCCTTGAGTCCAACGATATGATACATATCATGATTCGCATGTCACGATTCAATATATCACAATATATCCTGATACTAAAACAATGATGATATATTGCAATTTATCAATAATTATTTCTAATAATATAGTCAAATACACCTTCAAGAGGACACAATTCATGAGAACACTGAATATAACTAATGAATTTTTATGAAAAATATTATTTTAAAAATCAATTCGGATCCATTTTGAATTGATTCAAGAATTGTGCAATGAAGTATCACGATATATCACTATATCGAGTTTTTCTTACCCCCCTACTATTTTGTCTATAAATTGGTCTGATAAGTTGATTTACTTGACAATGTTGGCCCAAATCATCTCACAATATTATTAAAGGTAGTTACTTTAAATCACTGTTACAAACATTTTTTTTTACCATATGCTGTTTGTGTTTAAAAGAAAATGTATTATATTTTCACTCTCTGCTCTAGTATCGGTTGATATCGTTTATTGGCATACTTAAATCCACAGTATCGACATCAGGATCGAAACAGAAAAAGTTGGATCATTGTGTATAGTCTCCATTAGAGCCGATGTTCATTCAGACCTTCTTGGAACCAAGTGAAGACCTAAAGTTTGTTCGGAGAAGAGCTCTGCAGACATTACCCGACCACATCCCGGCCTCTCCCTCCACAATATGGCCGACATCCATTATTCAGGCTGGAGATGCACTTTCCCTGTTCCTCTTTTGCTTTTAACACAAACACGCCGGCTGCTTAGAATTCAGGTGCGGCCGAAAAACTCCAGCGACGCCAACTCCAGCCCGCGCTAATGAAGTGAATTAGCGGATGGACGTTTGTAAAACCTGGTAAAAGGCACGCTGAGGTGGCTCTGTGATGATGTGAGATGGAGGGGCATGCTAATTGAGCTGCTAATGCCTACGGAGCAGTGGTAATGACACAAAAGTAGGCCAAGTGGAGAGGAGACGGGCCTGCAAGAGGAATGAATGATTAAACATGCAAAAGGAGGAGAAGGGGAATAATAAAACACAGGGATTTTGAAACACACCGCTCTGCTCCGGTACAAAGAGAGCTGTGTCTCAGGTGTTAAGAGTAAACCAGAGGAAAAAGGCACTTTCACAGACAAAAGAAGTAGAACCTCCACATTTGTACAGAGAGAGACTTCAAATGTGGGGAACAAATAGTAGATATGTATTGTGTTATGAGCAGGACGATGGTCTCAGGACTGGCACACACTCACACACACTCATACACACACACTCACACACACACACACTCTCACACACACTCTCACACACACACTCTCACACACACTCACACTCTCACACTCACTCACACTCACTCACACTCACTCACACTCACTCACACTCACTCACACTCACACTCACACTCACACACTCACACACTCACACACACACACTCACACACACACACTCACACTCACACACACACACACTCACACACACACACACACTCACACACACTCACACACTCACACACACTCATACACACACACTCACTCTCACACACACTCACACACACTCACACACACACACTCACACACACTCACACACACTCACACACACTCACACACACTCACTCACACACACTCACTCACACACACTCACACACACACACACACTCACACACACACTCACACACACACTCACACACACTCACACACTCACACACTCACACACACACTCACACACACACTCACTCACACACACTCACACACAGTCACACACACTCACACACACTCACACAAGGATTCACCACAGGAACTAGGGTTGTTTAAGGTGCAACTTTTCTAGCACAGGGTCCATCACCTACTTGTCTCCATGGAGATGTTATCACTTTGCCATGTGGTATAGGATTTTGACCCTGCGGTGAGGTGACTTCCGGGGTCAAAATACTACATGGTATGTTGACCCCGGGGTCAGAATCCTATTCACGAGCTCAGACCACACCAACAAGGACATGGTGTGAAGAAGTTTATTGATAATGTACGAAGCGGGGCAGAGATGACTGGGTTGAGACTCTAGGTGGGGGCTCCGTCTCAATCTTCAATTGGCCCAGCTGGAACGGGACTGTTGAAGGGGTCTTATGACTGAAAGACAAAATAGTGGATGGGAGGGTGGGGTCCAGTTAACCGAGACAAACTGGGATGATGGGACAGGCTGCTACATACAGGCTTCTGGGAAATTCAAGGTGTGGTCGAGGTGAGTTGTGGTTCGCTTGGTGAGAGGAGAGTGCGGCTGAGGCGTGGTCCTGCTCCTGAATCTCAATTCATCATATTAACTACATTTATGGTATGTTGACCCCCCTATAGAATATTCACCTTCCCATGAAAATCTATACTTTATTAATAAAGAACTTGAATTCTATAGAAAAACTTTGAATATTAAAACTATATCTGCAAATTAAATCATATTGACATATTTAAAAGTGTTTTTTGAAGAACTCAGATGCATTTTTTATGTCGATTATAACTTTTGAATGTTAAAAATGACTTAGTTGTTTAAACATATTTGACTGAAAATGAGATAAGTAGTTATTAATTAGTTATATCAACCAATCAATCAACAACTTTATTAATCCCAAAGGGCATTTCAGTTTGCACATTTCTGGTTGTGCACAATCTATAAATAATAAAAGAAAGACAGACAGACACGGTACATTCACCGTACTGTATTACATACAGCGATGTATAATGATTTAGAATCTTGTTCAAATAGACAGGCTGATCAGTTGAGTAGTTAAACAGGGGAAACCTTTGACTATAATAATCTGACACCCAATATGTTTATTATAACACAACATGACTAAATTCATGGTCATTATTCTTACAAACCATTGCCTAAATTGACATTATGATGAAGGATTATCTGAACAGAGCAAACTAAAAATTAAAACTATGTAAAATACAATATAAAAGTGACAGGATTGCTGCGTATATGCAAGTTTAACTAGAAAAGCACTCAGAGAGCGCAGACATCCGCCATTTTTTATATAAATTGCGATAAAATCAGTCTTCTGGATCAGATCCGGATCAGCCTTTGGAATATGAAAGAGGATCCCATTGTCCATCCCTGAGTCAAATTTCATGGGGTTTGGTCAATAATTAACCAAGATATTGAGAAACAAAATTTTTGGCCCCATTTACCACAATGTTAACAAAAATTTCAAAGTGATCCAGAATCCAGGATTTCTTCTGGATCACCCCCAAAATGCAAATCAGTTCTTCCTTTTCACATTTCCAACAAATTCTGAAAATTTCATCCAAATCGGTCCATAACTTTTTGAGTTATGTTGCTAACAGACAAACAAACAGACAAACGCCGGCAAAAACATAACCTCCTTGACGGGGGTAATAAATACGTTACATTTACACAAAATACCAAGTCATTCTAAATCAAAACATTCCTTAAAATACCTTAAGAGAAAGTGAATATGTAGCAAAATATAATAAAAGTAAATGACATGAGAAATAATTATCATAAAAGTAACAACTAAAGAAAAAAAGTAAGGGGAGTCAAAATCCTATAGGGGGTCACTTTACTATAGCACTATGTTCACCCCGGGGTCAATGTACTATCTCACAGCGGAATGTTCCATGGCATGACAGATACAGTATGTTTACTCTCTACCGTGGAACATCCTGAGTCCTATTCACACAGGATTAGTTTGACCTTTGGACCTATGGTGAGTTGTAATATTTGCAGAGGATGTCTGAGATCTTAATCCAGTGCAAATGCGCCATGCTTTGTAATTTGTAAAAAGAAAACTTCCGCCGCATTTTTCACCAAACACAGACGTCTAGTGATGATACTAGTCCAGTGTGAATCTGCATCTCAGTGTTTGTTGTTGTAATTGCTCTTTTTCTATCTCTTTCTTTTCTTTCTGCATTCTTTTCTCTTTCAATCTCAGTCAGTTTCAGTAAAATAGAGTCATTTACGGACTTCGTGAATGTGCAAGTAACACAAAGGTGGGGTGGTAATTTGCAAATTACCAGACGTCCCCATGTTGTACTTATATCATGCGAATAGGGCCTAGACAAAGCAACAACATCTCTAGGAAAACAAGCAGGTGATGGACACGCCACTAGAAAAGTTGCACAATGCACCTTTAGAAGTATTGAAAATTAGATACTAATCAACAGGTCTGGGTATCATTCAGAAGTTGCCGATACGATACAAGCCTCGATACATAGGCCACATTACAATACATATATCGATACATAGGCCATGATACGATACATACATACAGATACAGTGATCTTACGATTTGATACAATTTAATACAACATATATCTCATTTTGATTCAATATGGTTCAAAAATAATGGCCAAATCACGGCTGTGATATTAAAAGTCTTTGTTTAATCTTTAAAACAGTGAAAATGTCAAATGTGTCGCATAAGTTTCTTTTCACTAAACAAGCAATAAAACTGTAGCTGTAACAACATAATTTAGTAAAATATACCAAACAATACTTGGCAATATATCGATACAGCAGCCCACGATAACGATACTATATCATCACTAGGGCTGTGCAAAGATAATGAAATATCGATATATCGTATCATTTAATGTGATGATACAGTATCGATATCATGGGCTGCTGTATCGATATATCGGCAAGAATATTTTTTTGGTACATTTTACAAAATTATTTTGTTACAGAGCTACAGTTTTTTGCTTGTGTAGAGGCAGGAAACTTGTTTATGAGACACATTTGACATTTTGACACAGTTTTGATGATTAAAATGTTTGTGTTTCATGTGAACTTGGCACAAGAAGTGGTTTAACAAAGACTTTTAGGGTCACAGTCATGATTTAGCCTTTATTTTTTATTGTCGTATCGAATCGTAAGCTCACTGTATCATGATATGTATCGTATCGTGGCCTATGTATCGAGGTATGTATCGTATCGGCGACTTCTCAATGATACCCAGCCCTAATCACCACATTAAACTATACGATATATCGATATTTCAATATTTTTGCACACCTGTACTAATCAATGGTAAAACTAGTATCAAAACTAGAAAAGCAGTCAGAGAGCGCAGACCTCCGCCAAGGACTACCCCCATTTTTTATATAAATTGTGATAAAATCAGTCTTCTGGATCAGATTTGGATCAGCCTTTGGAATATGAAAGAGGATCCCACTGTCCATCCCTGAGTCAAATTTCATGGGGTTTTGTCAATAATTAACTGAGATATTGAGAAACAAAATTTTTGGCCCCATTTACCACAATGTTAACTACAATTTCAAAGTGATTCAGAATCCAGGATTTCTTCCGGATCACCCCCAAAATGAAATCAGTTCTTCCTTTTCACATTTCCAACAAATCCTGAAAATTTCATCAAAATCGGTCCATAACTTTGTCTGTTTGTTTGTTTGTTAGCAACATAACTCAAAAACGCCGGCAAAAACATAACCTCCTTGGCGGAGGTAACTACTCATTTGAGCAGGTATTAAAACTAAAAAAGCAGGGATGGGACAAGATCTCGTGCAACAAGATCTCGCGAGACAAAACTGCCACAAGATTGTGCACACATTTCCCCCCTGAATTCACCTTTAGCTTGTACAGAAAAGAGTTAAGAGCTGGTGAGTTATACAATTTGAGAAGCTGCAGTTTCAAAAAGCAGGACTACATAACCGCAAAAGCCAAAATTGGGAAATGGATTGCACTACTTCTTATTTATTACAAATTATGTCAAATTCTTGTCTCATTCTCATAGACCCAGACTTCTGGTGTGTCGCTTCTCATGAAAATTGTGTCTCATCCTACCCCTATTTAAAAAAAACACTCATGCTAGTCTTTTGTGATGTTACAAACTACTTAAAAATGCAGAGGCCACTGAAAGCAGCACAAACTTAGATCGAGGCGTTTTTGACCAGAAAGTTACAGATTTACCTAGTTTGCACTAAAGTTGCCAAAAAAGTACTACCAACTGTAAAACTGCTATTAAAACAAAGTGGATTTAGAGTTTAGTTCCATTTTAAAGACCGGTATATATATAACGGTGTAAAAAGGCTCCAGCTAACTCACTCTATGCATTCTCTTTTCTGCTGCGCTCCATAGAAATCTTTATAATCTTAATAAAATAATTTGTTGACTAAGACACCACTGACCAATTAATGGACTCGCAGTAGATTCTTGAGTTATCTCTTAGTGGCATATAAAAACACAAACAGGTGCTTCTGGCATATTGTCCACATCAACACACAGAAACAATGCATCGATTTGTCAAACATGGTTTAGGTTCATGTCAGTTTGAAAAGACATAACTGAAAGTGTAAGATGATCCAAACAGTACTGGGAAATGATGTATTATTATAGGTTTACATGTTTTATTTTGTGTATAGGTTTATCTCAAATGTACATCTACCCAAAGATATGGAGGAGCAGGCAGACTTCTTACAAAAAATGTTCTTTGAGGTGTTCTTTTGCTTCTTGTGTGTCATTACATTATCCTCTCAGCTTTACTTTGTTCACTTCTTCCTTCAGATGTCCACAAAAACAACACATTCAAGTAGAGCAACGCCTGGGTTAGTGCTCACGCCTCATTGCAACACCATCCAGGGTTTAGGGGCAACAATATTTTTTAGTCAAAATGGACCTTTTGGAAGCTTTTGGTAAATGATGACGTCACGATCCCGTCATCGCCAGGGTCCTCCGATGCAGCGAAGCCTGCAGCCCTCGATCTAGCCTCCACAGACCACAAGAGCGTTGCCAAAATGGGACAGGTGTAGCCTACAGAGTTGCTCCCGTCACCCAGCAACTGAGACACGCACCACAGATTATGCACACAGATCAATAACAAAGATTACGTTTACACTGAAACAAATTCACGTATCACCGTATCAGAAACGATCTGCGTCCAGACACGTTGTTTCTGTGTCCGTAAATCTTCCCTATCCACACAGCTTTGTGCATATTTGTTTACGCTTTACAGAAACGAAACTTAAAACCACATGACTCATTTGCATAAACTAAACGCAAAAAAATTGCTCGCTCTTGTGCACTGATGTGGTTCAGCTTCTGTTGGACTAAAGGGCACGACTCAGTAGAATATATTAGGGGTGTGCAAAAATATGTGATGATACTGTATCGATATCTCACCAGGACTATTTTTACGTGTGTTTTACCTAATTATTTTGTTACAGCTACAGTTTTGTTGCTTGTGGAGTGAAAGGAAACTCATTTATACAACACATTGACATTTTGACACTGTTTTGAGGATTAAAATGTTTGTGTTTCATGTGAACTTGGCACAAGAAGTGGTTTAACAAAGACTTTTAGGGTCACAGTCATGATTTAACCTTTATTTTTTATTGTCGTATCGAATCGTAAGCTCACTGTATCATGATATGTATCATATCGTGGCCTATGTATCGAGGTATGTATCGTATCGGCAACTTCTCAATGATACCCAGCCCTAATCACCACATTAAACTATACGATATATCGATATTTCTATATTTTTGCACACCTGTACTAATCAATGGTAAAACTAGTATCAAAACTAGAAAAGCAGTCAGAGAGCGCAGACCTCCGCCAAGGACTACCCCCATTTTTTTATATAAATAGTGATAAAATCAGTCTTCTGGATCAGATTCGGATCAGCCTTTGGAATATGAAAGAGGATCCCATTGTCCATCCCTGAGTCAAATTTCATGGGGTTTGATCAATAATTAACTGAGATATTGAGAAACAAAATCTTTGGCCCCATTTACCACAATGTTAACTACAATTTCAAAGTGATTCAGAATCCAGGATTTCTTCCAGATCACCCCCAAAATGAAATCAGTTCTTCCTTTTCACATTTCCAACAAATCCTGAAAATTTCATCAAAATCGGTCCATAACTTTGTCTGTTTGTTTGTTTGTCTGTTGGCAACATAACTCTAAAAACGCCGGCAAAAACATAACCTCCTTGGCGGAGGTAACTACTCATTTGAGCAGGTATTAAAACTAAAAAAGCAGGGATGGGACAAGATCTCGTGCTACAAGATCTCGCGAGACAAAACTGCCACAAGATTGTGCACACATTTCCCCCCTGAATTCACCTTTAGCTTGTACAGAAAAGAGTTAAGAGCTGGTGAGTTATACAATTTGAGAAGCTGCAGTTTCAAAAAGCACAGCCATGGTTTAGCTTTTATTTTTTATTGAACTTGAATCGAATCGATTAGAATTATATCATATCGAATCGAAAGTGCACTGTATCGGTATATGTATTGTATTGTGGCCTGTGTATCGAGGTATGTATCGTATCGGCAACTTCTTAATGATACCCAGAATATATAGCTTCTTTCTGTGACTTGTGTTTAACTTTTGCCAAACAAAACGGCTATATTTCTGGGATACATCTAAAATCAGCTAAATTATCTTAAAGTTTAAAAAACAGTGATGAGATCTGCATTATTAAATATTATTATCATTGTTACAGCATCACGTACAGGTGTGACAGATGTATTACATCGTTTTCACTCAGTGCTCTGTTGTCGTGTGGATGTGAGTATTTACTGATCCGGCACGTGTGTGGACGCAAATTTTTTTCAACCCGTAAAGAAAAAAATCCAGGAGCGTTGTCGTGTGGACGTAGCCTTAGAATCTGCTTGTTCTGCTAGTGTCTGGGTGGGTACCTTGGTTTGCCCCGTCAACCTAAAACAGGGGTCTCCAACCATTTTCCTCCGGTGAGCTGCTTTTATAAAATGAAAATGCCAGAGAGCTGCTAGTTTTAGCAGTCACAAGAAATTGAGCAAATTCTCCATCAAAACATTCCTTAAAATACCTTAAAAGAAAGTGAATATGTAGTAATATATAATAAAAGTAAATGGCATGAGAAACAATGATCAGATAAGTAACTACTAGAGAAAAAAGTAAGGGGGGTCACTTTACTATAGCACTATGTTCACCCCGGGGTCAAAATACTATCTCACAGCGGAATGTTCCATGGCATGACAGATCCAGTATGTTTACTCTCTACCGTGGAACATCCTGAGTCCTATTCACACAGGATTAGTTTGACCTTTGGACCTATGGTGAGTTGTAATATTTGCAGAGGACACTTGAGATCTTAATCCAGTGCAAATGTGCCATGTTTGTAATTTGTAAAATAAAACTTCCGCCGCATATTTTGCCAAACACAGACGTATAACATAAAAGCCACGGCAAGTCTTAGATGAGGTCCAGTTAGATGCCTATCAAACATAAACCATTATCCATTTATTAGTGCACAAAGTTAGGTATCAAAATGTACAATGGTAAAAGGCATTTAATTAATCCAATTTTACTTATTGAGCACAATGTGTATGTGTAATTCAGAAATCCCTTGGCGAGCTACTTGGAAGGGGCTGGAGAGCTGCTGGTATCTCCTGAGCTACAAGTTGGAGACTCCTGACCCAAAACAACAGAATCCTGAGCAGGAAGTATTTTTTTTGTCAATCTTATAATGTTGTATTCTCATCCCATCATACTTTGAGTTGCGTTTTGTTTCATTCACATGTTTAACACACAAACCATGTAGATTTAGGCTATGCTCTTATACCCTATATTCCACTTTGCAATGTCATGAAGTGGTTATACAGGAGGTGTTCCACTGCGTATTTAACTCCATACACCTTCTCTAGAATCAACTGAATAATTACAGCCCCGGAATGGTCAGTCTCTACTGATCAAAATTTAAATCTAGCTGTTGACTTGAAAACTTTGGACTAAACTAATAATAAAAGGATTACTCCAATGTGTGAATGAATCTAAAAAACATTCCATACAATATTTTTGAGGAAGCGACTAAATGGTAACATGGCTGAAAGCTCACAAGAGTCAAGTTTGAGTAATACACGACCTAGAATAGAACAACGATGTGTCTCCATAAACTGACAGCGTTAGGATGCAGAGATCACTTGGAGCCTCCACCTGGCCTGTAGCGGACAGCCTGACCGCGCGGCGCCAGTGTGTGTGTCTGTGTGTGTGGAAACTGGAGCTGGCGTGTGATTGGCCGGAAATGTTAGACAAGCATCTCGGTTCCCTCCGCGCTGGTCCGGCCACATGTGAAACCGCGAGTGAGGAGCACACGGCCAGAGTCAACAGAGGAGCATGGCACGAGGAGGAGGCCCGGCCGCTCCAGAGACAGCCCCACACTCTCAGCACGTGCGTCGCTCTGTGTTTACGCTGAGCATACGGGGAGAGCCCAGTCGTCATACAGGCAAATATGTGCAAACTGGAAATGTCTGCATCAGCAACACTCAAATGAGACAACAGGATAAAGCCGCTGCTGAGTGCTGAGGCCTCCAAGAGCATAGACCTCCACCAGGAAAAACTTGAACGGTGTGCTCTAGTCACAGCAGAGAAGCTCTAAAACTCAAACCAGAACAAGAATGAACATAGCACATTGACATTCTATTGAACATCTCATTCGTACCAAACAGGGTTTTTTTCCTTCTGTTTTCAGTCTAAATCTGCACCCTCTGGGGCTGGGCATAGTCCACTTTGGTTAGGAGAAACTCCCAAAGCTCCAAGCCAGTACCTTCAAATGTAAATGTCTTCTGGATGAGAGTCTTGATCACAATAACAGAGTCTCGATGGCCACTGCTCAAACAGTCTCTACAGAGCACTAGGATAACTACACTCATTTGCTTCACACTTCATTGCACACGGTTAAAATTACTCTGTTAGAGTTTTACTGAGACTGACCGGCAGCATTGATCTATATTCAAACAAAAAGTTTGTGAATCACAATATGGATTTTACCAGAATAGTAGGTCGGCTCAGGGTAAGTTCTGTTGAAATTTTTGGGCCGATGTGTAGGGTCAATTTTCATTATTTTCCACAAATGAGGTCATTTAAATTTACAACAAATTGGCACAAACCTTTAAGAGAGCTGTGTAGTTCATGTTTTGTGTAGCCTGTGCTGGAGATTTAAGGCAGATAGCCAACACGTTAAAAAGTCCAAATATCGGCACAGTATATTGGTAAACCGATATGTCAGTCTGTCTTTGGTATAAAAGCTGTGCTGTTGGACTGCACGGTTGACTCATGATTATGAGTAACTCACCTAACAGTGAAACTGTAAAGTCCCAAACATACCTATAGTTTTCCCTCTCACACAAAAAGCTGACGCAGTGTCAGAAAAAAACAAACATGTCAGTAAAGATGTTCAGCTCTGACTGAGAGCTGGTAGTACAAATCCACAGCAGGTACAGTGTGAACACAGCAGGAGCAGTGTGGGCAGTTTCACTCTGAGTGTCACAGTGGAACAGAACTAAACACAGAGCAGCCAGAGCACTTACAATGACACATCACATCTGCTCTCTGCTCAGTGTACAGGTGAACACAACAGCTCTGCTCAGTGTACAGGTGAACACAACAGATCAGCTCAGTGTACAGGTGAACACAACAGATCTGCTCAGTGTACAGGTGAACACAACAGATCAGCTCAGTGTACAGGTGAACACAACAGATCAGCTCAGTGTACAGGTGAACACAACAGATCAGCTCAGTGTACAGGTGAACACAACAGATCAGCTCAGTGTACAGGTGAACACAACAGATCAGCTCAGTGTACAGGTGAACACAACAGATCAGCTCAGTGTACAGGTGAACACAACAGATCAGCTCAGTGTACAGGTGAACACAACAGATCAGCTCAGTGTACAGGTGAACACAACAGATCAGCTCAGTGTACAGGTGAACACATGGACCATGAATCAGCCTGGCACACACAGAACATATTACTTACATACCACTGGGCTGCAAACTCACCATGTCAAAACACTACGTATGTGGAAACAAAGACATTTGTAACACCCTCGCTGAAGTCAAAAGTATTGAAAAATGCAATACTAATAAACACTAAAACTAGTATCAAAATTAGATACTCATTTGAGCAGGTGCCAGTACTCAAAAAAGTCACATTCACAGGACAGAAATGAATCTTTCCTGAATGTGTTCAGAATGATGTTGATCTGTATCAAGTGTCAGAGCACAGACTATTAACTCACATGGACCAACATGAACCTACTGCAACACTGACAATTACACACAAACATTCAGGAAGTAGTGGAGAGTTCTAAAAGAGAATAAAAAAATGTTGGCCTTAGTTTACATTATGGTTGTTATGTAACACAGTTATGCATTTAAGACTACTGTAGGCCAATGTCAAACCTGACAGAAAGTAAAATGATAAAATTCACCAAAATTTAAAAATGCTAAAAACTAGGCAAGATTTTTTTGTAAAAATCTTGAATATAATGATGTGAACTATGTTTTAGTGAAATGTGCAGTCTAACCTGTCATATGCACTTTAAAGGTGCAATGTGTAATTTTCTGGTGGATGGTCCATCAACGGCTTTTTTTTCTCCATGGAGATGTTGTTGCTTTGTCTGGAATGTTTCACAGTATGGCATTAAACCTTTCTATCTTCATGGAGACCAAACCAGACCAAGTTACAGGGTCAGATCTGTGGAGCGGCGACCCCTCTCAGTCGGAATGTTTGTTTTTCTCTGTATTTTTGAGCTGTAAAACCACCTGTGATTGAATAAATGTAAAGTAGAGCTGCTTAATGTCTGTTCTGTGCAACATTCCAGGCATAGCAAATATCCATAGAAACAAGCAGGTGACAGACCCTCATCCAAAAAGTGACAGACACTCAGTTAAGCTCTGTCCTCAAGTCCCCAAATGTTGCCATGGAAATTTGCCCTCCAAGGAATGTAGACATCAAGACACGATACTTTTAAAATTATCACTTTATGAATAGAAAATGGTGCGTCTTTGTCAGTCTGATGGCGTTGCTATGACGACAACGTTATAGATCAGTTGCTCAATGTACTGCTCCACTGGGCCCCACACTGCCATGAAAAACCCGCAGTAAAAATACAGATCCATCCCCAAAGACGACACGCCGGCTCCAGAGCTCATGCACAAGTACAACTCAAGAATTTAAAACAATATTTGAGTCTGAAAATAAGCGCGCGTGGGTTTTGCATGTCGGTGCGGTAATGACAGTGGAGCAGAGAGCTTTCCATAGCGGCTTCTAGTCTGGTAATCCCCCGTGCTCGACTGTCTGTGGGCCAAAGCACAACTGAAACACCCAGAAGAACACACGACTGGAATGAGCTGGCACAGTTTGAAAGTGACACTGGAATACATGTAAATCGTGCACTGTGGAACTTTTGTCCATGATATTGCTTTGCCTAGAATGTTCAACATCTCTAGGACTGATCTTAAGAGCACATAGGCTCGTACACTCCAGTGGACCACTGAAGAACCTTCCAGAACCACTGAGCAATGATACATATGGTTATAAGAAAATACTATGATTTCATGTTGAAAATCACATTCTATTGTGACAGTGTTTTCTTATTATCATCATCATATCAGAATCAGTATTGAGTCTATTCTTTAGTATCAAAATTGAGTTTGACATGTTAGTATCAATAATAGCTTGTTTCCATGAAGACGTCAGGGCTTAACTGGAATGTTCCACATTATGGCATTAAATTTATCTCCGTGAAAACATGCACCCGTCAGATCTGTGGAAAGCAGCATGATGTAATGCCATACTGTGGAATATTCCAGGCAAGGCAATATCATCTTCCTGGAGAAGTTACTCTGAATGGGAGATGGTAGAGGCTCAAATCTTTGCGAGAAAAACATGTTCTCTGTAGAAAATGAACTGTCCCTGTGTCTCCACTGGCCAATCACAAAAGACAGTTTGCAAATCGCAAAGACTACGATTTACTGATAAAATCTCATTTCCAAACAACAGTGTGTGAAAGCTGCAAACATTCATAGTTTAGATTACGGATGTAACAATAACTGAAATATCATGACATCGTATCGTCAACAGTACTTAATTTCCTACATAATAAAATATCTGTTATTAAGCACTTTTAAATCTTATTTGGAATATGACAGTAATGATTCACACTAAAGACTAATCAAGGTAAAAAAGGAAAAATTTGCATATGTACAATTGTGTGAACCTCTCCACAATATCACAATAAATATTGTACCCTGAGATGCATATTGTCAGAATATTGTACCGTGAGATTTGAACATCATTATCTCCCTGGTTTAGATCTCTACTCACCCTCTAGAAAAAATTTCTGAAATGTCCATGTGCATCAGATGCCCTCCCTGTGCGTCAGATGCCCTCCCTGTGCGTCAGATGCCCTCCCTGTGCGTCAGATGCCCTCCCTGTCTCTATGGGGTCTTACTTTGTATGACACCTGCTAACCCTGTAGTTCAGATCTCTACACAAGTTTTGAAATGCATGTGGTTTTGTGGCTTTATTAAGTTTAGCGTTGATCTTTTAGTGTGCTCTCAAATAGAAAAGAAACCAGAGGTGTTTCAAATACACTGAGAACTTCTGTACTGACTTTAAAAGTATGAGCTATCAAATTGTGAATACTAAATCTGATCAAATGTTGTTAACCATTTGGAGTTGTTCAGGCCTTAGTATACAAAAATTAAGAGCATCATTTTAGCCAACAGTCACCAAAACAACTTTAGAGCTGAGAAACACTTCCTTCTTGAAATCACCGTCCAGGACCTTTTGTCTAATCAATACAAGAATCATATTTCAGAACAGGTTTATACAGATCTAAACTACAGGGTAAGCCATTTTCACCCACAGTGAGACAGGAGGCGTGTTGTTTGTGGAGGAAATGATGGGACTTGTGATTAATCTAGTTAGCTACTTATAATCCTCAAGAGATGATGTCACTTTCGGGTCCAACTGGCTGAACTGTAGTTTCGGTCTTTTGCCACAACGCTTCCTGTGTCAGACCCTGAAGTGACATTAAACTTAACAAGTCTAATTATGCTAATGAGGAGCGTAGAGTGGTCAGGCGTGTTCAGTTTACAACAGCAGCCCACCAGCACAGTGTGGACTCAATGTACAGAAGACACCAACAGAGCACTCACTCAGCTTTTTCAGTTTCAATACAGAGACTTTCAGTATCTGCCAATACACAATATCATCCGATACCAGTGCAGAGACTACAAACAGCATTTATTTCCAAAAATACAATAAGACTAAACTGATCCAAAAGTGTTCAGCATCTCTGAGGTAACTACAGAACAACTCTGTATAAAAGTTCAACCATTCTGAGACTTTCTGTGCCAACTCCAGTAAACAGTCTTATTACATCAATTCATGTCATACATACAGTACATCAAATTATATGTTCAACTGAAGCTCATATCTGATCCAGTATCAGATCTGCACATGCCTGTAGACGTTGGCTGGATTTTTATAGCGCCTTTCATTAGACCTTTTTTGCATATTTTCCACCAGCTTCATAAATCTGCCCCATCACCAAATCTTCAACCAACAAGCTCCACAAAGAATAAACGTTCTAACATGAAACTATCAAGGGAAGAAAGACGAAAGCTTAAAAGAAACAACGACCACACATTAGTGACACACAGAAAAAAACTAACCTTACGGTAAGCTCGAGATGTCTAAAACTGCACAAATCTGTCTGTTTATGTTAATATCTACAACATGAAATAGATTTTTTATTTTAATTCTAGAATCAGTCTGAGAGTGAATAAGTTACTTCTGTTTTAATTATTGCCATAACTTAACATTATTATTACTAAAAAGAACTTCTGAAAGGAGAAATCCAATGTGTTTTTATTACAATAACTTCAAAACGAGTCAAGGTTCCACAATGCTTCTTTACATGAACCCGATCAGCCTCCTAATGATTTAAAGCAAAAGTCATACTGGGCAATGTAAAACATCTTATAATCTGATTCACAAACTGTGACATCACTGTGTGCAGGTCAAATGTTGTCACTTGTGGCTGCCAGTGTTGGGGAGTAACAGATTACATGTACCGGAGTTACATAATCAAAGTACAAATTATGAGTAACTGTATTCAGTTACAGTTACTGTTTCAGTGAGTTGTAATTGGATTACATTTACTTTGTTGAAATAAATGGATTACATGGCGGTACTTTCCTGTAAACCAGGACTAAAACCAGGACTAAACCAGGACTAAGACCAGGACCAATTTGAAGAGAACAAACAAGAATGTGGTTTGTACATTCATGTAGTTTTAAAAAGCATGACAATATCAAGTAATCCAAAGTATTCAGATTACGTTACTCACTTTAAGTAATTTAATGGATTCCGTTACAAACTACATTTTGGGGTCTGTAATCTGTAATCTGTAATCTGTAGGGGAATACATTTTTCAAGTAACCTTCCCAACACTGGAGGCTGCACACTGTTGCACACTGTTGACAGACCAGTGCACATCAGCTCAGTCTCCTGTGACGTCCCTGTATGAAGCGGTCTAATGTCCACATGTGCACTGTCACCCTCTTCTGTCCCTGTATTCAACTGTCCACGCATGTCCTTATGTCCTCCTCTGACACCCACCCACTGGCCTGTGTTTACATGGACTTTTCAGCGGGAAACCCCAGTGCAGTGACATCTGTGGGCTGCAGAGTTAGCCCCGGGCCTTCTGCGCTCTAACCCCCGGGACAGCGAGTGCATTCCGCCGTCTCCCCGTGCACTTTCACATGCATTCACTCCCCGCGTCCACAGCTCCTCCGTGACAGCTGTGAGCGTGGATTTGGAGCCGTGTCCCCGGTGCAAACACGGAGCACAGCACGGGGGCTTCCTGCTGCACAGCGGAGCTAACGGGAGAAGCGAGCGAACCGCGTCCCCTCTGCGCTCCACGGCGGGCAGGAGCCGAGGGACGGGCGGCAGACGCGGGCGGCATCTCACCTGGATCCCCGGTGATGTGGCGGGAGCGTGTCTAAGCGGCACTCGGCCTCATGTCTCCAAAATCTGGACCAAAAGCGACGATCTTCACAAGTGTTTCTCTGCAGCCATTTTGAGCCGAGCCGAAGTCAGGAGCACGCGGGGGTGCAAAGTCAACTGTTGTTTTAAATTCACGTCTCACCATAAAATACACTTTTAAATTTTATAATATCCTGATTGAGAAGAAATTTTTTTATAAGAGTATTTATTTAAGTTTTTATTCTGCTGCAGTTAGCTTTAATTATATTTCCTACTTGAGCGTAGCACCCCCGCTGTACAGAAATGGTCTGGTCCCAAACGCTCTGGAGTCT
Organism: Boleophthalmus pectinirostris; assembly: GCF_026225935.1. NCBI lineage: Eukaryota > Metazoa > Chordata > Actinopteri > Gobiiformes > Gobiidae > Boleophthalmus > Boleophthalmus pectinirostris. The sequence continues at coordinate 34,092,798 of NW_026571070.1, forward strand.
GTGGAGAGGAGCAGCCAATCAGAGGCCGAGGACAGAGCTGTAGTATTCAACACTGAACTGAACACTACAGAACAGAGATGAACACTACAGGACAAATCTGAACACTACAGGACAGATCTGAACACCACAGGAGGACAGAACTGACACTGGAGCTGTCACACTACAGGAGGAAACGTACACCCATTTGTTTTGTGAATTGCTCATACACTCAAATCTTTTGGAATAGCATATTTTTGTTTGTGAATAGAAAGCTTGATATAAACCTACAATTTCATATAAAACATGTACTTTTTGGTGTCTTTGAGAAAGATATTCCTGCAAATAAACGTGTGCTGAACTTAATCTTATCTAATCTACCTAACTAAACTAATCTATTAAAATTTAATATCCCTTGCTTTAAATGTTTTAGTCAGAAACCCAAATTTGTTGTATCTCAGTGTCTCTTATATAAATTCTCAAATTAATTCACAAGTTCCAGAGCCATGAAATCAAAATCACTTTGTATGGAATTTGTATATATAAAGTATTTATTATATTTCTACATTTGTATAATGCATAATGCAGATATTACACATGCTGAGTTTTGTGGATATGAATTCTTAAGCCTCTAGCAATGTTATTGTTCATACACTGTATATTTGAAAAAAAATAAATAAAATAAAATAAAAATATGTACAGGAGGCGTATTGAGCTAGTATTTCTTGAATTCTTGCAGTGATAGTAGTAGTACAATGAAAGTTTAAAGTGTAGTACAATGAAAGTTTAAAGTTTAGTACAATGAAAGTTTAAAGTTTAGTTCAATAAAAGTTTAACTGTAAGGATTTATTGGCTAAATAAATGTGTAGTGATGTGGGTGGATGATTTAGATTAGGCTTTCGTTAAAACAATGATGCTCAAAACGACTGTGAATCATCACTTCATATAAGATAGATTATAATTAACAAATTAGTTTTCTTTTTTTTTTTTTTTTGCCCTTGTCTGTTTAAAAGAAAACATTTGATATTTGATTTGATTCATGCAGGCTAATGAGGCAAATATAATTTTATTGTTTTTTTTTTATACAATACAAACAATCCTGATTTCATCAGGATTTTAAGTTCATTTCCATATTGTGAGATTGACATAAAAGAAAGAATCATGTTAACATGGCCAAAACAGCCTGTATTGAAGTGTTTATGATGGATAAACACTTCAATACAGTATAGGCTACAGTTCTGTTTGTGTTCTGTAGGAGCAGGGAGTCATATATGCTCCAATATGATGTTGACACTTTATTTTTGATGTGTGATCTGTCTGCTCTTGTTTTATGTGTCTTATAAACTCATGTGGGCTGGGCACCTGAAATGGTGCATGACCCAAAATAAGAGTAAAATCAACTAAACTAGATTCTTTTTTCAGACCTAGGTTTCACAGTGGTCTTCCTAGCGGTGGTCTTCCTCACGGGGGTCTTATCTCATAGTGGTCTTCCTCACAGTGGTCTTCCTCACTGTGGTCTTATCTCATAGTGGTCTTCCTCACGGTGGTCTTGTGATGTTGCTGTGACGTGTCTGCTCAGCCCATTTAAACAGATTACTCCACTATGATCAATCTAAACAGTCAGGAATGAAAAAATCAAATAATCTATTCAAATCAATTATCGATGACCAAATGAACCTGGGCTCATTGAACTGGTCTCATATAATTATAATTTGTGTAGTGGACCTGCCTTTGGTCAGAGGTGAGCCCACAGAGGATGGACCCTGCTCCATAAATCTACTGTGACTGATGATGAGGACAGTGTAATGAGCAAAGCAAACAGAAAAGCAGAAATACATACATGTACTGCTTTTTCTGTGCATGTAACATCTAGAGATACATATTGTACTGACACTTTACAGCTGATGTCATCAACATTTCCCAGGGCTGTGATGCTAACTGTAAGCATGTTGTGTCTGAGACTTTGTCAGACTTTAATCTGATCTTTATTTTAACACTGACTAGAAAAAAACATATTTAACTGGAACTGGAACAAGTGAGCTGATTTTAACTGTCGAACAATCCATCCTTCATCTTTTTTACTCCAAAATCAAACTCAGGGAGCAGCACCAGGAAAAGGGACATCTGGCAGAAGAACAAACTCACAACAACTCACCCTTATGGAACAGATAATACTCCCTACAACTGTACAACTCACCCTTATGAAACAGATAATACTCCCTACAACTGTACAACTCACCCTTATGGAACAGATAATACTCCCTACAACTGTACAACTCACCCTTATGAAACAGATAATACTCCCTACAACAAAGCTGTGATTTTAGATTTTATTACTTATTTTTGTATTTGATTTTGACTTGTACATTTACATTTATATAATTATGTTTTCTTTGACACCTGTCTCTTGCTCTTTTTTGCGACTTATTTAGAATTTATTATTACATTTATATGTTTCTCTTTGTTATTCTATTATATTGTGATGTGTGAGCTGATGTGTCCAAATCATTTCCTTGTGGATCAATAAAGTTTAAGTTTAAAAAAAGGCTGCGCTCAGACTGCAGCCTGAAGTGACCCAAATCTGATTTTTTGGCTTCTATGTTCCTGTATCTGATCTTTTAATGACAGTCTGAACCACACAGATCCAATTTTTTCAAATGTGACCCATTACACTTATGGATCTGTGCTCCTGAAACTGATACATATCTGATCTTTTGACATGCGACTTCAGTGTGAACAGCCAAAGTGCATTCATCCACCTACACGTTATCAACAAGACACAAACGTCACTATTCTGCGCTGAAGTAGGCGAAAATTGTTAATGAACTCCGTGTCACTGAAGCGAAGCACATCACCACTCACCACTCTTGGCTCCGTCTCCACATCCACACGTTCCTTTCAACGGACGTCGCTGCCGCTGTCCCACAAAACACCACACCCAAAAACCTCGTCCTTCTCCTTCTCAATCTCCTCCTTAAAACAAGTAAGTTGTTCATGTTCTGACTCCGGTACAAGAGGAACTTTAAAATCTCCAGGTGCTCGATGCTGCGTCCATGTTTGGACAATTTCCATAAACACAGAGCACGCTCACTGCGGTTGACGTTGTTGTGTGCGACACTTTCGGGCCGTTTACTGTTCACACTGGAGTCACATACAAGTCACATTTAATTGGAAATGTGAACGACCTCAAAAAACATTGGATTTCACAAAAAAATCAGAATTGAGCGTTAAAGCCCTGCAGTCTGAACGCAGCCGAAACTCCTAAACAGGACACTGAATGCATGTACTGATCACAAGCTCCTGAAAATGTTCTCTTTAAATCATTTTACCTTTAATTTTCAGATTATATTAAAACATTTTTGGCAGTGTTTGGTAATGCATTGTGTCACCATGGTAACTGCTGAACATTTTACCATCCTCATATATGTATCAACTGGCAAGTCCCTGCTCTAGTAAACATTTTCCTTTAGCAAAATGCCATAAGTGAAAGCCACATGTTGTACCTGTTGTGCCAGACCACAGACTCTGCCTCCAGCTCCGAGTATAAACCATAAGACCATGATATCATCCGCAAACAGCGAGGATTTCTACCACTTCTGCTGCGTTCTGAGGAGCTGCGCACACAAGAGCTCCGGCATCACACTTCCCCTTCGCTCCTAAAATAAGCCCTCATCAGGTCAGAGAGCGGTCATGCGCACAGCCTTGTTTGTGGTGTTTGGGCTCGGGGCAGTTGCGCAGAAGCTCTAATGAAGTCCCCATTAATACATTACAATATATTAGCTGTGGATGAATCAGCCGTGACATAACGAGCCCCCGGAGCGCCCATATTTAGGCGTGCACACACTTCCTGTCACACGTGCTTTATTATGGTGGGGGCCGTGGAGCGTGGCGTACAGCAGTCACCAGGGGCCACACGCACACACACACACACACATGCACAGGGACAGGGTGTAACCGCGGTGACAGGTGGTGACACTTTCATTAGGTTAAGCAGCAGACACATTTAATCTCATTTGTGTATTTTATAATTTGCAAAAAAAATTAACCATGCACACACAAAGTCAAATAAATAAATAAATACATAAAAATACAGTATGTAACAAAACATACTACAAATACAACTGAACCAGAGTGTGGATTTTACCCTGCAGATAGAGGACATGTCCAAGTTTGTCTCATTCTCAGTTTATGTTCAGGCCTCATGTGAAGCTCAGAACATCCAGAATTCCCTCCCTGAGCTGCAGAGGCTGCACTAGCACTGACTCATGACTGGTGCAGGTGCTGGGGTTTAGGTAGAGACCGTTCAGATCAGAGAGACATTTTAGGTTTAATCACACTGGATTTCAGCATTGAACCTGGCAACACAAATGAGACTCATGTGAGGCTCATTCTGCTTTCTTGTCGGAGAATTGTCTTGAAAACAAAACAAAAATTTGAACATAAACATGACCAATAATGTTTTTGTAATGAAGAATAAATCAGTGTTACAAGTTATCAGTCCATCCATCCATCTTCTCCCACATTATCCTGGGTTGAGTCATGAGGGCATCAGTCTAAGCAGGAACTCTTGGACTTTCCTCACCCCAGACACTTCCTCCAGCTTCTCCCAGGCCAGCTGAGAGACACAGTCCCTCCAGCGCGAGGGTCGGCAAACTTTCTCCTCCAGTGAGCTACCTTTACAAAACAAAAATGCCAAAAAGCAACTTACTTTAACAGTTACGAGAAATTGAGTATAAGAGACTTAGATTGGGGACAGTTAGATGCCTATAAAATATAAACCATTATTCATTTATTAGTGCACAAAACTGGATGTTAAAATGTTAGATTTACAATGGTGATGAATCAAATTGTATTTATTCAGCACAATACGTATTGTAGCGGCTTGTTGACCAACCTTACAGCTGCTCGGGAAGATCAGAGTGGGTCCTAGGGTCGTAGTTTGTGACGCGCGCATGAAGGCTATTACAAACTAATACACTCAGATCCAGAATGCATTTTTATATTATTTAACAGACATACAGCTCTCCCAGTGCAGATGGATAGAACCAGTTAGAGAATAAAGGGTGAGTATAGAAAAGGAGTGGCGTTCAACAAAAATTACGGCTACCCAGCCCTGACCCTCAGTCAAAACTGGGTAACAGGTAAGTGCACACTTTTAAATCCTTCCACAGGCCCACATGCACACGCACCTGCCCGCGTGACCCCGCCCCCTCTGCACCAGAGCAATACACCCACACCCTGAACCACACCGTGCACCAGTCCTGTCTCCTACACGTATAATTCAGAAATCTGTTGGTGAGTTACTCGGAATGGGGAAGAGAGCGAATGGTAGCTCCCGAGCTCCAGGTTGGAGACCCCTGCTCCAGTGTGTCCTACATCTTCCCCGAGATCCTGTGGTTCCCAAACCGGACATCCTCCGGGGCAGTCTCTGGGAGGGGCGGAGTCTGTAGGACTAAAGGGTGAGAGGATTGGAGGACTTAACATGTATTGAACATTTAAACTCCTCACAGAAAGACCCTGCTCCAGCTGGGACTCGAGTCTGGGACCTGGTTGCTGTGAGTCAAGAGTGCCAACCTCTCAGCCTCTGTGAGAAAAAACACATTCAAGAAAACAGCCTTGAAATGACTATAAAATGTCCAAAATGAACAAAGTTTTATGTGTAGTGTCTTAATGTTGACTTTGTGATAGTGGTGGCGGGGCCTGAGCAGCTCCTGTTCAACACAGGGCTGCAGCCTCTGATAATGCTACATGACATTTGGCATTGGTCTTGTACAGGGGAACAAATGAGCGCTCAGGAACCCCTGACAGGTGTGTGTGCCTGATACAGCTCGTGGTAATCATATCAATATTTCATATCTGCATAACAGGAAGTGAGAGAGTAAGCAGCTCTACTCTGCTCCACTCACAGGTACAGCACACACACAGGGACACGTTCACACACTGGTCCCAGGAAAATGCCAGGTACAAAATGCCAGAACACAGCAGTGACTCTCATTCACACATGCACCAGTCCCAGAACATCACCGGGTCTGCTCTGTTCACACACGACCTGCAGTTTGACTCTCTGTACGCTCACAAACTTACCATATTTTTCGGACTATAAGTTGCACCGGATTCAATAATGTTGAATTCTCTCGTCTATTTTCATACATAAGTTGCACTGGATTATAAGGAGCATTAAGTGAAACAGACGACACTTGAGACTGATCCTTCGGCAGATCGTGGTGTAATTCGTCCGGCGTTGTCTCTCTGTCTTGGTGAATGTGGATTATGAACGTGAATGTGGGTGGATCATTTAAGTTTGTTTTTTAATTTCCTATGACTCAAATATACATTGAGTAATAATGTGTTTAATGCAGCTCTGCCCAATTTGTTTATGTTTTACAGGAATGAAACTTAAAACCACATGACTCATTTGCAAAAAATAAGCTCAAAAAAACAGCTCCTTGTGTGCTGATGTGTCAGCTTCTGTCAGACTAAAAGACACAGCTCAGTGGAATATGAGTGTTCTGTCTGTGACAGAGGATGTGCTGCTGATGGTGAGTCTGTTCTGTGTGCATGTCGCGTTGGAGGTGATTCAGGTGAAACTTTTCAGAGATTCTATTCCGTGAGGTTCCTGACTGCAGCAGCTGTAATGCTCCAACAATCCATCAAGCAGTGCGGCTTCATAGTTTACCAAAGGTATTCTAAAATGTACCACTTAAAATGATTCGAGGTCAGTCAGCACAACCAGAATTTATACATAGGGTGCACTGTCGAGTTTTGAGAAAATAAAAGGATTTTAAGTGTGCCTTATAGTCTGAAAAATACAGTACATACAGCCCCTCCCACCCACAGACGGTAGAACAGAAGTGGACAGAGTGACTGTGGTGACGTAATGTTTACCTCCAGTCAAATGAAGCTCACTGAGGCTGCAGTTATAATTGGCAACCAGAGACCATATTTGGCAATCCACGGCAAAACCAAAGAGTCAATCAGGAGCGAGGCTGTTGACAGTAAACACCTCCTGTTCATCATTTAAACTGAATAAACATGGAACATAACCAATTAGCATAACTAGGAAATAAAGACTGTAACTAAGGGAACAAAGACGGTAAACCTGGATAAATCATGTCACAGATGGATTAAGAAGATCCAAAGAGCACTTCCTGGTGGCGGTCCCGGTGACACTGGAGGGTTCTTGGTCATTACCTGCAGAAACGCTGTTGTAAAAAGGACCAGGTGAACAGAACTATCAACAAAGACAGTCCTGAAGTGCAGGGCTTTGACTTGGAGGACATCGGCTCCAGGGCTGTGTACTGCTGCTGCTGGAAGTCTAAAACATTCTCGTACTGCGATGGGGCTCATACCAAACACTTGAAGATACTGAGAACAATGCTGGACATCTCATCAAGAAAAAGGAACCTTAGTTAATGAATTTAAAAACCTCTAAATGCCAATAAACCTGCATTAACAGTGTTGCTGTTAGGATTAGAGTAACAAAATCAAAACAAAAAGTCACATATTTTTCATCTCACTACAAAGAAAATATTGTGAACTTCTATTTTCTTATGTTTGTCTGTTGATGTGAAATTAAAGATACAAAAAAACTGTAACCATGGAAACCAGGCTGTGGTACTAGCAATTTTCTGGCTTTATTTACACATGCATCCCTGATTATTTATTTATTTATTTGTTTAGTTTACCTGGGAAATTGCAGGTAAATCAGGTCTGGTTTTGTTCACACATGGTCCTGTTCTGGTTGAACCTCGGACAAACGGCTTTGTTAAGTGTTGTAACAGTATTGTGAATGGTCTTGGCTGGTCACTGCTCAGGCAACTGTTCTGGTAAAATGCAGGTACATTCCTGGGTCAGTCTGCATGTGTGAATGGAGCTTTACACTCTAGTCTTCTCCTCGTGTGGGTGGGTTTTCTAGGGGTCCTATCTAGTGTTTCAAAACATCAAAACATCGTCAAAAAAGGGCCAATCCTCCAGATATTGACTGCTCATTTATTCAATTAAAATTCAGTTTAAAAAAGTTTATTGCCAATTCTTCATATGAAACATATGAAAAATAAACATTGTGTATAAAAAATAATAAATGGAAAAGTAGACATCTAACCACTGAAGCCCCTCACTGGTCTAAACATATCAGTGGGACCCAAATTACAAATGCATTTTTAAAAAATATAAAAAAATGAAATTTTATGAAATTCAATTAAGTGAATAAATGTTTCCTCATCTCCTCGTCTCCTGGATTCTTCAGTTGTAAATCCCGCCCACACAGGAGATTAGGGGGGACTTTATGCTTCATGAAGCTCAACAGACCCACCCACTTACAATCCTGATCTCACTCAAGTGAATTTCTCAATCTTTTCCCCCCAAAAAACTTAAATCTTAAGTCTAAAGGTGCACTGTGTAACTTTTCTGGTGAAGGGTTCATCAAACGCTTTTCTCCATGGAGATGTTGTTTTGTCTGGAATGTTTCACAGTGTGGCATTAAACCTTTCAATCATCAGAGACCAGACCACACTGTCCAGACCAGACAGTCACAATCACTGTTTGTCGAGGTATTTTTGAGCTTTAAAACCGCCTGTAATTGGGGGACTCTCCTCACACACACACACACACACACACACACACGAGGGGGTGAGTAGCAGGAGAACAGAGTGTGTCACATGTCAGAACAATAGTGTGCTTCTGTTCTGGATGTGTGCTGGACAGTGCAGAGGAAGCACAGGACTCACACTGGCTGATGATGGGCTGTGGGTTTGTACTGGACACAGCTCTGGACCTCACCACTGTCACCTCTAGTTCCATCCAACATGAGACGTGGATCTTGCACACTGTACTGCACATCTTCTCCAACAAGTAAGAGTCATGTGAGGCTCGTTTTGCTTTCTGATTGGATAATCGTCTTAAGCCTCGTATCATGACAGTAGCTCAGTCGATCGAGCGTTTGTCCACTGATCCAAAAGTTGGTGATTTGAATCCTGCTCTCGACATGAACATCACTGGTTGAGCGTCAGATCCACTGACACACAGGCTGGGGGTGCAATTCCAGCTTGAATGCACACACACACACACACACACACACACACACCCAGTGTGTGTGTGTGTGTGTACAGTGGTGTATGAGTGTGTGTGAATGAGTGAGTTGTAACGTTCTGTGAGAGCTCTGAAGGTTCTCTGGAGACACAAATATGAAACACATAAATTAGGGATGCACCAATACAACACAGTCTATATCTGCACTGATATTGACTGTGTCAGTGTCAGACATCTGTTCCATCTGTTCCAAGATATAAGTCAGTGTAATATGCCATTTTGATCAATACACTGGTCTAATATAAGACAATTACTGGCCAATATTGGCCCAAAACATCTATTAAACGTGTATTTTTACTGTTCTGTAAAGATGTTCTCTAGTTACTGGGCAGTTCTTTTTTTCATGGAGCCACATGAGAAACAGAAAATATTGTGGAGGCCAAAATGCTTGACTTAATTCTGCATAATATGAATTTCTTTATAAAAGACAGTAAACATCATTGTTTTGATGAGCTGCTCAGACTGGTAAGAATTTATGTTTGACTAAGCAATGAAAAAGTGTCTTATAAAAAATGTCATAATAATAATTTTAAAAAAACTCCTCTAAAATAAAAGCAATGCAACTTTAGTCCATACATGAGGAAAAAATGATAAAATATGTTTATGTTGTAATTTCAAATGTGCTTAAACGGGCCAGTCACAGTCAAACAAAGTTCTGTATGTGACCCCAGAGCTGCACAGCGCCCAGGTCTGGTTTAAACGATAAATAACAGTTTCTTATTTCTCATTTCTTATTTTATTTATTTATAAAGGGACAGTACATATTAATGAACATTAAAAATGTAAATATGTAAAGATTAAAGCCAACGTGGCTCATTCCCATCTTCAGCCCCTCGGCAGGTCGATGTAAAATCATCTATAGGACGAGGAAAAGTACAGCAACAATCACACAAAAGTACACAACACCAGCACATTCACTGTACACACAATTAGTTTCAAACAGTTCATTTGAAGTTCAAAGTCAGAAGTTTAAGAATTAAACCAAGAGTTAAACCAACAACCCCTCAAAATAAAAGAAAATATAAATTGGTTAAACATGGTGACATACTTGGTGACATGGTGACCAAATATGTCACTGTTTGTGTAGTTTCTGCCCAAGTATCAGTCAATATTGAGTATCAACAAATACTTAAGGCCTCGGTATCAGGACAGAAAAAACTGGATCAGTGCAGCTCTAACATAAATTCCATAAACACTCGTGTGCTTCACCTGCTTGTCTCTATGCAGATGTCATTGCTTTGCCAACAATGTTCCACAGAATGACATTAATCAGGTCTACTTCAATAGAGAGAAGCAAATAAAGACACCAGCTCAAGTTAAAGCTCAGATCTGTGGAGAGGCAATCCCACTCACAGAAAGAATGCATGAATTTCAATGTATTTAGCATGAAAAACAGAAAAAAGATTGATATGTTTAATGCCATACTGTGGAATATTTCAGAGAAAGCAATGACATCTCCATGGAGACTAGCAGCAGGTAGCAGACCCCAGTAGAAAAGCTTCAGAGTGTGTGTTTAAAAAGCTGCTGTGTGTGTTGTGTCAGTTCTCAGGTCCACTGACGCAGCATGACTCTTACATTTCCACAGCCTCCATTGGTCCAATGATTTCCTCTCATATGGCCACAGGATCAGTGTCTCCTCCAGTGTGTGTGTGTGTGTGTGTGTGTGTGTGTGTGTGTGTGTGTGTGTGTGTGTGTGTGTGTGTGTGTGTGTGTGTGTGTGTGTGTGTGTGTGTGTGTGTGTGAGAGAGAGAGAGAGAGAGCGTTTACCACAATCTGAACACTCACATCTGTGCACAGCCTCTGAAAACCATCAAATAGACAAACAGTTGATTTGAAAGAGTTTGCAGTGGTCCAAAGTTTCTCCTCACTCACCTTCTGCTTTCAGAACATCCTAACGACTCACCATGATGAGGCTTTAAGCACTTTTCACAACTGTCAGAGAACAGTTCTGCAGAGACACAACGTTAACAACAGAAAATAAAACGTTTTATAATCGGACACACAGCAGAATTTTCCTCAAGTGGTGATATATATATATACTTCTATATTTTTACTTTTTTTTATATATTTATTAAGGTGTTTGTGTGTGTGTGTGTGTGTGTGTATGTCCCTGCATATGTGTGTCTGTGCGTGAATGTGTATGTGCGTGTGTTTGTGTGTCTGTGCGTGTATGTGCGTGTGTTTGTGTGTCTGTGCGTGTGTTTGTGTGTGTGTGTGCATGTGTGTGTGGTGGGGGTCGCTGGTCCGGGCCATAGCACAGGGCCCCACATTTCCAGGGTCCCCGGGGACACATTAAGCAGTTTGTCTGTGTATCTGTGTGAGGTGAGGTTGTGTGTGTGAGGGGAGATTGTGTGTGTGAGGGGAGGTTGTGTGTGTGTGTGTGTGTGTGTGTGTGTGTGTGTGTGTGTGTGTGTGTGTGTGTGTGTGTGTGAGGGGAGGGGGAGGTTCAGGGAGGAGTTGTATTGATCACCAATCTGTTCAAGTCATGTGACACCTCACACCAAGTGAAGAGGGAGTACTCCATTAGATTTACTCCAGTACATTTACTTATACTGTGTTTTTTGTTTGTTTTTTTTTAAATCAAATTGTACTTTATTTTCCAGAGTAGTTTTGAGATACTTTTGTTCCTGTGAGTGTTTTTGTGCGTTGGTGATGAGGAAACAACATTAGAACAGAAGAAAATCAAGTATATCTGGGCTTTTTCATCAGTAACAGTGAATTTTGTGTCACTCTGTTCTGTTTTATCACATGATGTCAGATATTTATCACATAACACTGAATAATGGGAAAAAAAACTATGACTTTTTGTTTGTCAAATGAGGTAATGAATCATCAGAAGTGAGTAGTACTTGGTTACATTTACTCAAGTAACTTTTTAATACAACATCACTTCTCTGAGTAATATCTGAACACCATACTTTTTCTTCAACTATTTTGTAACAGTTCTTTTACTTGAGTAATATATTATACAGTCTAACAGTACTCTTACTCGAGTAGTATACTGTACAGTCTAATTTGAGTAATATATTGTACAGAGTAACAGTACTCTTACTTGAGTATATTCTCCTGATGATGTCATGCAGACTCACACTGGTCTTCTGTTGTCCCGGTCAGATGTCTGGTGGACCACATGTGGGCCGCTGTGGTGGCCCCATCCTCAATTTCCACTGTCCCAATTCGAGCTCAGTGGACACTGTACAAGAGGACAACTGTCTGTGGAATCATTGTTTATTTTTTTGTTTTTTTTGTTTAGCTTTTTTGTTTAGTTTAGTTTAACAAGTATCAGTAAGAACAACATAAAGATGCACTGTGTCACTTTTCTGGCACTTCTGTTCATCTCCATGGCTTTGCCCAGAATGTTACATATACGGCTTTAACTTTATGTCCATGGAAACAAACAGCTGACACCACCATGCCCAGTTACAGGTCAGATCTGCGGAGAGGCAAGCCCACTTTTATTTGTTCTTCTTTATTTATTCTTCTGCAGTATAAACATCTGCAGTCCAATAAATGACAAACATGTATGAATAAAGGTACTTGTAATGCCATACTGTGGGATATTCCAGCTACAACATGAAAACAAACATACTGCACACCCACCAGCTCCTACCTGTTGTCAAAAGTATTAAAAATCAGCTACTAACCAATACTAAAACTAGATACTAGGGATGGGATGAGACACAATTTCCAGAAGATGAGACGAGATGTGAGACTGACTCCACGAGAACAAGACAAGACCAGATTTGAACGAAATTCCTAATATAGAAATGACATGCTTCAGTTTTCACTTTTGGCCTCACATTTTTTTTATTTATTTCATGTAATATTTGTGTTTAGATTCTGGTACTGCTTTTTGGAACTGTAACACACAACATGCAACTCGTTTTTGTCCAATCTGTCCAATAAATACTTGGAAAACAAGTGCAATCAGAGACAGCAGCCTGGTCCCATGAGGCGTCGGTGGGTCAGTTCATCAGCACAGAAACAGTTTATGAGGAGTCCGGCCCATATTACATGATCATTATATCCACAATACAATGTGTGTATGTGTGCAGGCCCATGAACATTTGTGTGATATTGTCACACATGAGAATGTCTGTGTTTACTTGTGTGGAACCAAAATGTCATTTTCATGAGTTGTGTGTATGTTAGTTGTGTGACTGTAGATCAGTGTGTCGTGTATCACCAGAAAAACAAGAAATGAAAATTATTTTCATTCGAATTAGAATTTTAACGGCTACACTCAAAGAGAAAGGAATTGTTAGAATTAGTGATTATCTGGAAAACTATGAATATTTGACTATACAAATGCATAGAATTATAAATAGATCATAATTTTTCTGAGATTCTGAGACACTTCTGTTGCTCGAGCTTCATCCTTCACGGAGTTATGACCAAAATCACATATTTGACCTTGGTTACCCTGTCCTTTAAATGACCTTGACCGGTTTCAACCTGTAACCTCCAGTATACCCCAGTTATGTGTGTGCAACTTGTGTGATGATTGGGTGAATATTTTAGGTCGCAGATGGTTCAGAAATTGCCAAAACAGCGTGACCTTTCAATTGATCCGTGTGACCTCAAATGACCTCAGATCATCACCAAACTTTTTTTTTTTTTTTTGCAGCATCAGGCACGGGGGCTTGACCCACATACCAAATTTGGTGACAATCAGTCCATAAATGGCAGAATTATCACACACAGACACACAGGGTGAATACAAAACCTGGTCAACCCTTCGGGGACCAGGTAAAAATCTCATTTTCTCATGTGTGCACGATTTCATGTGGCAGTTTTATCTCTCGGGATCTAGTGGCACGAGATCTTGAATAAAAAAGAAAGTACTATCATTTAATACTGAAAATCATATTCTGTTGTCTAACGAAAGAGTGATTTTTCTTATCATCATAGTTTCAGAATCACTATTGAGTATTGACTCCTTAATATTTCTTAAGATCAAAATTGAATTTGAAATATTAATATCATTTCAACACTAGTCTGTACAACATGAGTAATACTAGTACAAGTCATTTTAACCCTCCTCCTCCCCCACAGCACAGCACGCTTCTTTCTCCTGTAAATGTCGTATTATCTGCTGTATACATCCTCCCAGCGCAGTCATGACCTCCTCATTACATCATCAGTATGAATCACAACGCGCTCGGGGGAGGGGCCACACGCGCACGGGCCGGGGGGAGGGCGGGGCCAGATCCTCCGCTACATTAAGGGATCACGCCGCTCCCTGGAAATGAGTATTGATCCTCTTAGATGCTTCTCAGACGGACGCGGGGGGTGGGCAGGGCACCGCGGGCTGTCAGTGCCCGGGACGGAGGGGGCGGGGGGAGGAGTAGTGAGGGAAGAAGGTGGGCAGTGTTTGGGGAAAGAGAAGAGTAGAATCTGTTTTTTGTTTTTTGTTTTTTGTGGAACCATCTCATTATTTGTTTGGATCAGTTCCACAGACTTGCCATATTAATCTTAAGGTGCACAGCAATCACGTCTTTTGGGTTGAATAATGACGCCACTTTCTGAAGCGATTGTGAAGAAATAATTAGACTTTTGTTTATTTCTCCTGACAGAGAAGATGCTGAACTTTGTGCCAGTTTTTGTTTCATGTGGATAGGCCCAGGAATAACAGAGATATGAATCATAAACCCGGTCACACTTCTGCATCTGATAGTTCCACAGAAAACTCCACTTGAAGATTTTGATCTGTCTCCAACTCAGTTTAAACTACTTGGATTGTACAAATTTGTGAAGTCAAAGGTAAAAGTGGTTTATTGTGTAGTAGTGAGAGGGCATCTGGTCTGGTCTGGTCCGGACTAGGATCTAGTCTATGAACCATCACAATTGAATAAAGTCTGTTTCTGTAAACATTATAAACCACAGGGAGGAGGTTTCGGGGAAGACCCAGGACACGCTAGAGGGACTCTGTCTCTGGGCTGGCCTGGGAAACGCCTCGGAGTCTCCCCGGAGGAGCTGGAGGAAATGTGTGTGGAGAGGGAAGTCTGGGCCTCCCTGCTCATACTGTCAGAGCCCTGCCTCCTCGACCCAGCCCCAGATAAAGCCGAAGAAAATGGATGGATGGATTATAAACTGCAAAATTGTGTAAAAAGTTATGCCACATTATGCAAATTCACAATATGTATTTCTAATTTCTAACCATTTTACTTTTGTTTCTTTTGATTTGAATTAAATCCGTAATCACGTCACATCACCTCATCTCACGTCAGCGTTTTTAGCATTCATTACACTATTTTCTGATCTAGGTTAAATGTTTCCTCATCACAAACAGACCTGGACTTGTGTTTTGTTTCATTCACACGTTTTAAAGCACAAACCTGCACATTTAGACCCCATCCACACTAGTAAGTATTGGAGTGGTTTCTGTTGTGGATGCAGTATTCGTTCACACTAATCCAACTCAAAATGGCTCCAGATACGGAGCGATCTGGTGCCACCAGCTCCCACGAATTCATCTGAGTACAGATCTGATCCACTGTGTGGACACCTGAAAACACTGATACTCTGATGTAGGTCTGTGCTCCGCCAAGTAATTCACCACCAAAATGCTAAGAGGCAAGAATATGTGTCCATTCATATAAATGTGTGTCTGTGTGTACGACCTGCAGACGTATAAAAGTTTAACATGAACCATCTCCAACACGACAGAAGCACAGAACAGACTCACCATCAGCAGAACACCCCTCTGTCACAGAAAGAACACTCATATTCCACTGAGTCATGTCCTTTAGTCTGACAGAAGCTGAACCACATCAGTGCACAATAGCAAACTGTTTATTGAACGCTCAGTTTATGCAGATTAGCCATGTAGTTTTAACATAACAAATATGCTCAAAGCTGTGTGGATAGGGAAGACTTGTTGACACAGAAACGATGTGTCTGGACGCAGATCGTTTCCGATATGGTGAAATAGGTATGGTATGGTAAATGTAGCCTTAGACTCAACAAAAAACACTTGTGATGTCATGTGGTTACAGCTCCAGCTTTTTTTTTTTTTTTAACTCCATAAACCTTCACTAGAATCATTTGGATAATTTCAGTTCTGTAATCTCTACTAAACAAAAGGAAAAAGGAGCTGTTCACTTGAAAACCACCACTTCATGACATCACAAGATGGAACAGGGCATCTTGAGCTTTGGAGATGTAGACAGACTAATAATAAAGTGTTACTCAAACATGTGTGAATGAAACAAAACACAACTCCAGTCAAGTTTTTGAGGAGGGAACAACATTAGAACATGGCTAAAAGTTCACACAGTTCATTCTGACCTTTAAACATTATTAACACACATTTGAATCTACTTTCATATTTCTCCCTTGAAGAAATGTGATGCTTCTATTTCTTTCTTCCATAAACAGAGCGTCTCTCTTTTCATTGGCCTGAGTATCACTCCTAAACCTTCATATTGTAATATTTAGAGTTAGAGTAGTTCACAGTACCAACCAAATCTTTCCCAGAATCCAAATACAGAAACTCAACTGACAATATCAAACTGTGTTCAGCTGTCATTTTGTTTTCTATTAAAGCAAACAGTAAGAGATACAAGACTACGTTCATAATATAATACTCCCTACAACTGTACAACTCACCTTTATGTAACAGATAATACTCCCTACAACTGTACAACACCACACTCTTATGGAACAGATAATACTCCCTACAACTGCACAACGACTTACCTTTATGTAACAGATAATACTCCCTACAACTGTACAACACCACACTCTTATGGAACAGATAATACTCCCTACAACTGTACAACAACTCATCCTTATGGAACAGATAATACTCCCTACAACTGTACAACACCACACTCTTATGGAACAGATAATACTCCCTACAACTGTACAAAAACTCATCCTTATGGAACAGATAATACTCCCTACAACTGTGCAACAACTCACTCTTACGTAACAGATAATACTCCCTACAACTGTACAACCACTCAGATAATACTCCCTACAACTGTATAACAACTCACTTTTATGGAACAGATAATACTCCCTACAACTGTACAACTCACCCTTATGTAACAGATAATACTCCCTACAACTGTACAACAACTCACCCTTATGGAACATATAATACTCCCTACAACTGTGCAAGAACACACTCTTACGTAATAGATAATACTCCCTACAACTGTACAACTCGCCCTTATGTAACAGATAATACTCCCTACAAATATACAACCACTCAGATAATACTCCCTACAACTGTATAACAACTCACTTTTATGGAACAGATAATACTCCCTACAACTGTACAACTCACTCTTATGTAGCAGATAATACTCCCTACAACTAGACAACAACTCACACTTATGTAACACATAATACTCCCTGCAATTGTGCAACTTTGGACCACTGCAAACTGTTTAAAATCAACAAGTTCTGTTTCTTTTTCTCACGTTTTTAAGAGAGTAAAAATCGTGTGGAGCGCACTTGAAGCGACCCCGGGCCCTCTTACAGCAGCTTGTTAATAAAATAAGACAGCTGCTGACTTTACACAAAATCCATCGACTTATTTCAACAGATTAGCGGATGTTGCTTATTTTTACAGATCTGTCTCATCACCTGAACGCGTCGCTGGGGAACGGTCGTTAGATATGATCCGGTTTATGACTATTGCTTTTGGACGGAGCCTGCCACGTTCAAGAATCAGATCAATGAGTTGTAATTGACTCCGCTGACCCGACATTCAGTCACATCACACACGACAGCGCAGCGTTTAACCCCAAAACCACTCGCGCTTCTCCAAGATTGTAATTTTCCACTGAGAATAAATCAATTTGTGCAGTATTAGCGTTCGCCGTGGTCACCTTTTTGTAGAGTGTCCAGACGTCCCTGTTTACCCGAGACAGTCCCAGTCTTGAGCCTGTGTCCTCTGTCCCAACAGATTTATACAAAACCACTGATTTGTCCCAGTTTTATACAAGAAATGTCCCAGTGTCTCTATTTTTGATCAATCAGGTCTAAACCAGGACTAAGCTAAGACTAAACCAGGACTACATCTAAACCAGGACTCTATCAAGTCTAAACCAGGACTAAACCAGGACTACATCAGATCTAAACCAGGACTACATCAGATCTAAACCAGGACTAAATTAAGACTAAACCAGGACCATATCAGGTGTAAACCAGGACTAAACCAGGACTAAACTAAGACTAAACCAGGACTACTTCAGGTCAAAACCAGGACTACATCAGGTCTAAACCAGGACTACATCAGGTCTAAACCAGGACTACATCAGATCTAAACCAGGACTACATCAGGTCTAAACCAGGACTACATCGAGACTAAAACAGGACTAAACTAAGACTAAACCAGGACTAAATTAAGACTAAACCAGGACTACTTCAGGTCAAAACCAAGACTACATCAGATCTAAACCAGGACTAAACTAAGACTAAACCAGAACTAAGTCAGATCTAAACCAGGACTACGTCAAATCTAAAACTAGGACTAAAGTAAGACTAAACCAGGACTAAACTAAGATTAAACCAGGACTATATTAGGTCTAAACCAGGACAAAATTTTGACTATCACAATTTTCGACTAATCTGATCCGTGTCAACAGTAAAGTGGAACATAAATTGTCATTTGTTTTGCCAAAATACAGAAATCCATGTTTACGAACGACCATAAACCAAAAAAAAGTTCCTCAGATCATGATGGACACGAGAGTGAATCATCTTACACTCTCGTTTCACTATTTTATTTCTACCAACCATCCCAAGCCGAGTGTTTGGATTTTGAAACTCTGGTCACTCTACCTTTTTGCTAGTCTTTGTTTTCCAGCGTCTGAGAAATGACTTCATGCTAATGCTACTTTAACCCCAGGAACATGGCACACGTTGGACTTTCCACTGGATAACACAATTTTCCAGTTTTCCATGCTAGGAAAACAGAGCATACGACCGCACGGCGAGCGAACCGTCTCATCAATGATATCTGCTGATGTGCGCCCATTTGGGGAGCTCTCTGATTGGTCGTCTTAAAGGGAGCAGGATGGTGATTGGTGGAGAGCGTACCTGGAGCCGCTCTGGAATGTTGCGATGCTAATAGTGTGGATGCTAGCACAGTTGGGCGGCGTGTGGGCAGCCGCCGTTAGCCTTGGACCGCTCGCCTGCTCCTGAATTATTCAAAACACAAATCTGTCGGTACAAGCTGTCACAGAGCCCGTCATGCTCTCATTGTGGTGGAAATGTTTAGTGTCACTTCAAATTTCATAGGTTCTAAATGTTCTTTGTAAAATTAAGTTAAGATATGTCATTTGAAGCACTTTGATGAACTTGGACGAACTACTTGGAAAAGTCGCCTTCCCAGAATAAAACAGCATATATTTAATGATTCTGTTTCAGGTCAAAGAAGTTACTGTTAAGAAAGTGTGACCAGATTTTCAAAATAAAAACCTTAGAGCAGTCGGTAATCATAACATTGTGAAACAAGAGCATTTTTTTTTTTTTTTTTTCATTCATCAAGTATAAAAAGACATCAGCTGTGTCACAGCATCAAACATACAAGAAATGAATGAAAAGGAGCAGAAAGAAGAGTCGTCTTCTGTTCTCTGCCCCTTTTCCAGACAACATTGATGTTTCTTCCAAACATTTCAAATCAGTACAGTTCATTTCAGTCACAATTATTAATCAATTGCAAACAGTGATCATCACTTTTATGCACAACAGTGTAGTTTTCTTTTTCATACATACACACTGCACTGGAGTTGATGTGTTTTTAAAAGTGATTATTACAGAGTCCTGCACCGGGTCAGATACCTGTGGGTACTTGATGGGTACAGGCAGATGGTTGCTGAAATGGGCAGGTTTTAGTATTTAAGTGGGTACCTATATGGGCAGGTAGTAATTACACGTGGGCGGGTCAGGACAAAATCAGGACTACACCAGGACTAATCTTAGAGACAACCCCGAGCCCGAGGAGCAGGGTGTCTGCAAAGTGTGATCAGGCGACAGCTGCACTTACCTCCATGCGGCGCAGAGCTCTGCACCGGTCCTTTCACCAACGGTCACCTGACGGTCTACGCAGGCACTCCTCTGATCCCCTCCCGACAGTGAGTCCTGGTTCAGTTCCGGTTTAGTCCTGATTTAGTCCTGTTTTAGTCCTAGTTCAGTCCTGGTTTAGTCCTCCTGTTTCAATCCTGGAATCAGTCTTGGATTAGTCCTGGTTTAGTCTTGGTTCAGTCTGTGGTGTGTGCGGAGCAAAAGTCCGGCATCTCGATCAGTGTTTCTTCTGCTCAGTAAATAAAGCCTGTGAAGTGAGGACAGTCAAGTCGCGTCTGTGAATTTGTGTTCATAATGAAGAAAGTGTAACCGTTTTATTTTATTTCGTAATTGTAATTCTTGAAGTTTTAACTTTTCAGTCTGTATTCTCATGGATGTTTCAGTTAGAATGCTTTTAATTTGAGTGTGATTTACCACGGGCACGGGCGGATAACGGGTGGAATGTTAACGGGTCCAGGTGGGTCTGGGTTTAACTTTGATATAATCACGGGATAACGGGCGTGTACTGCCTGGATGCGTGTGGGTCTCTAAAAATGGACCTGTGCAGGACTCTACATGATTGTACTTGATCCTTTGATTTCTTTGTCAAGACTGTTCCATAAATGAACTCCACTCACACCAATAACATGTTGGTTCCTTTAAATTAAGGAAAACTGTTCTGCACTTGGTCCATTAACGACTAACATGTAAGTTAGTAAGTATAGTCACATTTTCTTTGTGTTTTAGTCATTTTTAAGCAGCTTTTCTGTAGTTTACCAAAAGGAATGACAATGTATGTCTCTCTTTACTGCTGGCGATGATCAAATTGCTAAAAAATGGGGACACTTGGGACATTTCTTATATAAACCTGGGACAAATCAGTAGTTTTGTATAAATCTGCTGGGACAGGGGACACACGCTCAAAACTGGGACTGTCCTGGGTAAACAGGGACGTCTGGTCCTCTACATTTGACCCATCTCCAGATCTTGCACAAGTCTTGGTCAGGACCTTAGCTGAAGGATTTTACCTACTGTGCATGTTTTCAGTTGAACCAAATCTGGACAAACCAACTCTCCTCCATCATCTCCTCAGAACATCTGACCTTCCTCAGAACATCTCACTCTCCTCCATCCCTCTTTTTCAAACATCTCAGTCTCCTCCATCACCTCCTCTGAAGTTCTTGCTCTCCTCAGAACGTCTGACTCTCCTCCATCACCTCTATGGTGGTTGTCGATGTGGTCGTAGGTCAGTAGAGGTCTGGTTTCTTGGTTGTTGCTGAGGCAGTGAGGGGGACAGCAGTATGGTCTTTCTTTAGAACATTTCAGTCTCCTCCATCACTCTCCTTAGAACAACTGACTCTCTTCCATCATCTCTTCAAAACAGCCTGCTGTCCTCCATCATCTCTTCCTCACAACATGCCACTCTCCTTCACCTCCACAAAACAGTACAAGCTCCTCCATCATCTCCTCAGAACATTTCACTCTCCTCAGAACCTCTCCTCCATGATGAGTGTTGATGTGGCAGTAGGTTAACAGAGGTCTGGTTTCTTGGTTGTTCCCAAGACAGTGAGGTCTTTATTTAGAACATCTCAACATCCTCAGAACATCACACTCTCCTCCACCACCTCCTTAGAACAACACAAACTCCTCCACCACCTCCTCAGATCATTTCACTCTCTTCCACCTCCTCAGATCATCACAAACTTCTCTATCACCTCCTCAGATCATCTCACTCGCCTCCATCTCCTCAGAACATCACATACTCTTCCACCACCTCCTCAGATCATTTCACTCTCCACATGCTCCTCAGAACATCACAAACTCCTCCACCACCTCCTCAGAATATCACAAACTCTTTCATCACCTCCTCAGATCATCTCACTCTCCTCTGAACACCTCCCCCTCCTCCATGGCGATTATTGATGTGAAGGTAGGTCAGCAGAGGTCTTTATCCTGATTGTTCCTGGGGCAGTGAGGAGGAGGCGGAGGCGTAGGAGGAGGAGGAGGTGGAGGAGAACAGGAGTATCTTTCTTGAGGTCAGGACTGGAGCGCTGATGAGAGTCCCATGACCCTCTGACAGACACACACACTGTCTGTCTGACTCTGGAGCATTCCTCTCTTTCTCGCACAATCACACGCACCAACCTGAAAACACTCTCACAATGTCAACTGGAAACGGGGAATTCTCTCCTTTCAAACTGTAAATAAAAAGTCGGTCAAAATGTGTAAAAACATGTGACAGTGACGTAAACTCCTCACATTATTGAGCACAGTCCGTATCATCTGTCTGGAACTAAACTCCTAAAAACAGTCATAATCATTCACTGAAGTCATTTCTTTTTTATTTGTTGCTTGTCCTCAAACATTAAAAGTACACTGTGTACATTTAGTGGAGGGCTTGTCACCATGGAGATGTAACTGCTTATTACCTGGAATGTTCCACAAGATGGCATTAAAGACATCTCCCTTGTATTTACACAATTATGTTTGTATTGCTAAAAATATTCTGAAAAATGCAATCTTACTACATGTGGGATGGCTCGCCTCTCCACAGATCTGACCTGTAACTTGACCTGGTGTCATCCACTTGTCCACATGTGAGTAGATAAAGTTTAATTTGAAACTGTGGAACATTCCAGGCAAAAAAAAGAAAAACATGTTAGAAAAGTGCCATAGTTTACTTTAAATAATTACACTAATGTAAATTGCATTATATAAACTACATTATTCATTATTACTAAACTGAATAATGAATAATGCAGTTTATATTCTGTTTACTCGCTATTATCTATACATCTATCCATCCGTCTGTCTGTCCATCCATCTATCTATGTATCTATATCTATATCTATCTATACATCTATCTGTCCAAAAACTAATTCATATTTCCTTCTGTCCATACCTTGTCTTTTTTTTTCAGCGCCTTTGTACTGGATTATTTGTTCATACTTCTGCTTTCATATGAATCAATACCCAGCAACAGTCTTATCAAGTGGAAAAATGTCATTAAAATATTAATCTGCAGAAGTACACCTGCACTTAGTAAATGGTAATGAGCCTATTACATTTTTACATTATTAATTTGCCTATTAGCCTATTGTTTCCTTATGACCTCTTGTATAACTGTGATATACTGTATTTATATTACAGTATTTGTGTTTTACTTACTGTACATACATTTATATCATTTATGTCCAGTGTTGGGGAGTAATAGATTACATGTACCGGAGTTATGTAATCAGAGTACAAATTCTGAGTAACTGTATTCAGTTACAGTTACTGTTTCAGTGAGAGGTAATTGGATTACAGTTACTTTGTTGAAATAAATAGATTACACGGGCGGTATTTTCCTGTTTTCATATTTTGGGCCAAACCCCCCCCTTTTTTTTTTCAGTAATTCCACTCATTGCTGGAAACTAAACCAGGACTAAACCAAGACTAAACCAGGTCTAAAACAGGACTAAACAAGGACTAAACCAAGACTAAACCAGGTCTAAACTAGATCTAAACCAGGACTAAACCAGGTCTAAACCAGGTCTAAATCAGGACTAAACCAGGACTAAACCAGGACTTAAACAGGACTAAACCATGCTTCGTGGACGTGTCTCCTCGTCTTCTATCAATAATATTTTTAATACGGTTAAGTAAAGTCTGGGATTTTTTGTCTTTCTTTTAGCAGATAAAACATCTTATGTGAAGATATCCTGGTCTTTGCTTCTCTACAGCAAATCAAGTAATCCAAAGTATTCAGATTACGTTACTCACTTTAAATAACTTAATGGATTATGTTACAAACTACATTCTGGGGTATGTAATCTGTAATCTGTAGGGGAATACATTTTAAAAGTAACCTTCCCAACACCGTTTATGTCTTGATACCAGTCTCTTGCTATTTTTATTGCTACTTATTTAGAAATTTTATAACATATAATCTATATACATATATATATATATATATTTACAATCTGTTATTATATTATATTGTGAGCTACAGTGTCTAAGTCATTTCCCTTGTGGATCAATAAAGTTTGTCTAAGTCCAGAAAAATGCAGAATATTATTGGTAATCATTTATTAATAAACGAAAATGTAGTGTATTAAGGTATATTTATGATATCATAAATGTTTGCCAAGTTCAGCTCAAAGCTACTTTTAGATCCCTGCTTTTAGCTAAAGTAAGCCTACACTTCCTGTTTGTGCCGAAAACTACAAAATGAGGTAAGCGGTCCGTGCGTGACGTCATGACGCAAAAGGCGCTCACTTCTCTACACCTTTGTTTGTGTGTTAGCAAAAGTGTTGTAGGTGCTCAGGTCCGGCCCGCGGAGCTCGGCCCGGCCCGGAGAAGCACCTCACAGCGGGACAGAGCCGGTACCGAGAGCGGGCAGCCCCTCTCCGCTCCCCCCCGCTCTCCGCTCGCTCTCCTCCGGCTCTCCTCCGTGCGGATCTAGCCCACTACTGGCGGTGCGGTGAACCAGGTGCAGCCAGGGAAGGGGAGGTAAAGGGGAGGGCAGCGCAGGAGGGGGAGATGGGCTGCGAGAGGAGGTGACTCTCCGGCAGCATTTAGACACAGCGAAAGGATCATGGCGGATGGCCCCAGGTGTAAGCGGAGAAAGCAGGCGAACCCGCGGAGGAACAACGGTGAGTAAAACTACTTCGACGCTCCGCTTTTCTCCGGGGGAAGGCTCGCGGGGGCCGTGGGGTCGCCCGGCTCTCTCCGCGAGAACTTTGGCGGCCGGGAAGTGTGTTTTTAGTGAGTGGAAGTGCGGTGAAGTCGCGGCAGCCCCGTGTGGTGTACCGTTATACGCTTATACCTGGGTCCGTGCCTGTCCGCCTAGTGGTCCTCCGCGCACACGAGGGACCGTTAGCTCAGCGCGCCGCACCGTGACTCCCCGCGCCCGCTGTCCGGCTCCCCGCGCCCGCTTCACCACTTCCACACACTTTTCCATCATTTATTTACATTTTGGTCAGTTTGGGGGGGCTGCTTTGAAACTCGGACCTGTTTTTTTTGTTTCAGTGAATGAGCCTCGCTGCTTTGTGTTGTTATGGATAAAAGTGTTTGGCGTTTGGAATCTCACGCTGTTTTATCGCGCGTTTATGATTTAATCGTTTTGTTGATTGGACAGCAGCGCGTTTGTTTGTTCTTTACGCTGGGGCTAAAGGCTATTCTTGCGTGGACACTCGTGGCAGGTAGCTTTAACACTGTTGCTGCTCCGGGGACGCGCAGAGAAATATATTTTTGCGTAATTTTCACAAACGAAATCCTGTTTGGAAGAGGAATACGGCGAAAGGGACGCAAATATAAGCTCGGGTTCGTTCTGTTTTTACTGCTCCAAAGTTATTATCGCGTTTTGCCCGTGTGTCGCTCCGCACGCGTTGGGTTTAGGAGTGGGGTTTAGCGATAAAGCGAGGTCGGAAATCTGCGGATCAGGACAGAACGCCTGATAAAACACGGATGGGGCAAGTGAGGTTCCGGAGGACGAGGGAGCGCAGCCCGTATAAGGAGAGCGGATCCTGGCCAAGCGTGTGTGTGTGTGTGTGTGCCATGCCGGGGGGACTCCTCCTGCCTGCCTGCCTGCCTGTCTGCGGAGGAGCGGGGCCGGGGAGGACACGGCTCGGACGCTCGGTGGTGCATGCACGGACTCCCCTCTCTCTCTCTTCGCCGTCTTGTGTTTGTTAAGCACTCTTTCAATTCGCATCGCGTTCTGTGTGCTTGTTCCGCTTTCCTCTCTCTCCCCCTCTCCCTCTTTCTTTACCCAGCTCACACAGTCCCATATTTAGATTTTTTTGCTTGTTGCTCAGGAAATGCTCGCGTTGCCAGAGATGTTGTTTAGGAGTGTTGCTCAAAACAAGAATTCGTGGGAGGACTACGCGAACGGGCGGACTTTCTGTTACCGTGGCGCTGCGTAAATGTGCTTAGCCAACCTGACGGAGGGGTTTTTCGGTCGATAGCGCTGTTACCTCACCCCGTGCGCTGCGCTCCGGAGAATGCGAGGAGGACACACCTTAGATAACGGTTCTGCTGTCACGCTCCGAGCACTTTGACGGGGTTTCTTAGCGATTTGGTACTAATGGCCCGCTGGTATTGATATTTAAAGTGACTTCCCACGTCCTGACAGATGCGCGCTGCTCATTTGCATTCGGTTTTGGCGTGTTTAGGGTTACGTTTCCTCGCTTTTCACAGGGATCATGCAAATGCTGGGAGAAAGTGCTGTGGCTAGTTTGGGCTTTATTCTAAGATGTGGATTCAAACATGTGGATTAAAGCAGCTGAAATAAAGTGTTTTGTCGAAAGTTTTACTAAGTTTGTTGATGTTTTTGGACTATTTTGTGATTTGAAATTATGCTTTTTAACAAATATTCTTATTTTTAACTTAAGAAATGTACTTTTACTTTCTTTATCTGACTCTGCAGTACATATTTGAACTATTTATGGTCGTATATGCAACATTTTCAGCACTTTTCCAATTTAAAAGATATAATATGAAGTTTTAAATCGTTAATCACTATGGCAACGGTCCAAACTTCTCTTTATTTTGAAACCCAAGGATAACGCAGTAATATACCTGTATATACAATGTAGCTTAGCTTTGTTTTTAGTTTTATATTATGTAATAATTACAATTTAACACACTGGAATACTCAAACATCAGCTCATATTAAAGTTGGTATGTTCACTATGTGAGTACTAACATTTTGTAGTAGTAGGATTGTCAGAAATACAAAGGGTTGAATATTTCTAGACAGTATTAATGTATAGTAAGTCGTTATTCACATGTCAAACTTCAGCTCATACTAAAGTTGGCACGTCTACACTTATAGTCTTAAAATACTAATATTCTGGAGCAGTGGGAGGGTACAAAGAGTTAAATCATTCTTGGCTCGTATCAGTTTCCTTTAAGTCATCGTCCATATCAGTTTAATAATAAAGTATAATATTATCCGTCAAATCTTGTAATTGCTTTTAAAGTTGGTGTATGGTGCGGGGGCGGCGGGGTAAGCAGAGCCGGGCACTGGGCGCTCTCCATTCCACGCTGTAAACAGGGAGGTGTTAACAGCCCGCCGGACGACAGGTGTTTGCAATCGCTGGGATACTCTGGGACACTGCGCCCCCTCCCCCCCGCGCACCCCCCACGTACACCCCCCTGCTGCCCTCCCCTCCCCTCCGGCCCGCTCCCCCGCTCCTCCGCAGCAGCCATGGTAATCCAACACAGCAATTTGGGAATACAGGAATGCACGCCGCTTTAACATTCTGGGCCAAAATAAACAGCGCGAGGACAACTTTGGGTGTACCTGATGAGAACGAGTCACTTTAAACACTCACTATGTAACTTTTTAGCCAAAGAATAGAGCTTTTTTCCATTTTTGTTTTTGTTTTATTGCAGCAAAAAGCTTTGAAATACGCGCATCCTTGTTGTGAGCTGGCTTGCATCTCCACAAACCTGACTCTTACTTGGCCCGGCCTCTGACTGCTTAATAAATGTTGTTTCTTTTGCTATAATCCCCCACATTATGCCATTAAACTTATCTTTGTCCATGGAGAATGTTCAGGAGGATGGTTTCAACTGTGTTTCAGGAGACGTGCCACCTCCAGAAAGTTACACACTGTACCTTTAAGCAGGACTGAGTAATCGCAGTCGTATTGAAATCACTATTTAAATGGACACAATTAGTAAATCCCAAAGGCTGTTTTTAGATCTGTACTTAAACATGTTCTCAAATGTGACTCTTGTGTTAGTTTGTCAGTTCAGATTTCAGTCTTTTTGTGTGACACTTTGACAAAATCCCATCATTAAAACATAAATCACCATTTTAATCGCAATTCTTATCAAAAAAATTATATGAGATCAAATTTTTCATCCATATCTTTGAGTGCAGTCTTGAGTAATGGTGTGCAAAAATATCAATATATCGTATCGTTTAATGTGAGTACCGACATATCGCCAAGAGTATTTTTTGGTATATTTTACTGAATTAGTTTGTTACAGAGCTACAGTTTTGTTGTTTGTTCAGAGAAAGGAAACTTGTTCATGCATCACATTTGGCATTTTCACAGTTTTGTTGATTAAAATGTTTGTGTTTCATGTGAACTTTGCACAAGAAGTGGTTTCATAAAGACTTTTAGTATCACAGCCATGATTTAGACTTTATTTTTATTGAACTGTATCGAATCGATTTGAACTGAAAGTGCGTTGTATCGAGATATGGATATCGTGGCCTATGTATCGTATCGGCAACTCCTTAATAATACCAGCCTTACTCCCATGTGGAGATTGGGTGCGGGTCTGGCACTCGGCGCAGTCACCGTGTTAAAGAGCATGTTTATAGACCTGGTAAAAGTGGAGTGATTGAAGTGAACAGAGTCATCCACGCTGGAAACAGTGAAGCGCCTCTGCTACATGCTGAGCTTTAATGTGAGACATTAAACTGTTAACAAAGTCACGGTTTGTGACTACTCCTCCTGAATATCCCTCTGCATTTAAACTGGACAAAGACTGTGTAACGCAGTGATGTTCTCAACTTTGACAGAAACAACTTTGATTTGTCAAAACATCCACGCAAAGAGATGAAACCATACCTCGAGTCAAACAAACATTACAGTATTTGATAAAGGATTTCTACACTAATGTCTGTGTCTAATACTGAAACTTTATCATTTACTAAACTAATTTAAAACAATTTACACTGACATCAAGAAAAGCTACAAATTTTTTTCCCCATTTTTCAGTTTTTGTTACTCCTTTTGTTTACTTTTTGACACGTTAACTTAAGTAAAAATATACGTTCTAGTAGAGGTGGTCCAATAAGGATTTTTTAGGCCGATTATCGATACGATGATCTACATTTTTGATCGTCCGATACTGATTACATCCGCCACGTCAATACGATCACATGGACTTTAATTATTAGTTGAAAAAAGTGACTTTTGATGATTTGTCTGACCAAAATCTAACTAGTTACATCATCAACAGGATTTTGCTGATTATTTAAGCGAAAAATTAGCCACTAGTTGCACATCAGTTACCATTACCATCAATTAATGAATTAGAATTATTACGTGCATGACCGGTATGTCTGACTGTCCCAATTTGCAGATCTTAATCACATTATTTTTGTTGAACAGACTACCAAGAACAAACTGGGCTTTCAGTTTTTTTAATCAAACTGTTACAAAATCCTTTCAAAGCCTTTGTCACATAAGACTTGGAAAACACAGTGGATGAAGAACTTTGTGTTGTTGTCTTGTATTTATTTCTTGAGATTAGATCATATCCGATACTTCTTACACAACTGAACCGTAAAACAAGATGACACAGTTTCAAATAGATCTTTTATACCAGACTAACTCCAGTGACTGATGTGTGGAGTTTGTTTTGCGAGTCCTCTGAGCTCTCGTCCCGACAGCAGAGTGGTCCCCGTCGCGTAGCGGGCGTGCACCATGACAAACGGCGCGGTGACACATACATGGACCTCTGCGGTGTTGTGCTGTAGCGGGAGCCCGGGCGGAGGCGGGGACATGCCAGGGCGCTGCTTTAAAACCATCTGTTTACATTTAAATGCCGGGCCTGTTGTGAGGAGCCGCAGAGGAAACTTTTCATTTATCTCAACAACAGCTTTTCACCAAACCCCCAGTCAAGTGCCAGGCCCAGAGGAACTGTGAAAAACACCTCCTACTCCTGCCACCCAACCCGGACAAACACGGGCTCCCTGTTTAAAGCGCCGGGACTGGAGGCAGAGTAGCTATGGCTAAGTCCACGATAATTACTACACCAACTTATCGTTAAGACGGAAGAACATTTTTTGGGGCATCTTGTGTTTTTTTGTAGTACCATAGAATTTGTGCAGTTGGGGTTGAGTTAGTTGTTTAGTGCTGTCGCGATATTACAATTTCAACACTTAGGAATAGAATTGATACTCAATACTGATTCCGATACCACTATTATGTCAAAAAACAGTCTTTCTTTAGACAATAGAATGTGGTTTTCAACATGAAATGGTAGCGCTTTCCTTTATATTTCCATTTTTTCTGATCTGGCCAAGATTTTAAAACTTATGTCAGTTTAATCATCTTGTTTTCAGATTTATTATCGACTTACTAGACCAGAGACTGCTTCTGGAGGTTGTTTAATTTAAGATAACTTGTCAAGTAAAATGATCTTGCTGCATGGACAGATCATTTCACTACTTTTAAGTCATTTTCTGATACATTTAAGTGTTTATATCTTGCATTTTCGCCAAGCTTTTTTCAGTGAGGCCTTATATTTGTGTGTAAATCTCTCCGTGGTCCATTCCAAGATCGTTCTAAAGTAGGGGGATAACGATATCCAAGTCTCACGATACGATATCGTCACGGTATAAACCTCACGGTACATTATTTATTGCGATATCGTGGGAAAGCTCACAATATGGTGGAGAGTCTCACGATTACGGATGTAACAATATCCAAATCTCTCGGTACGATATTTATTTGCGATATTGTGCCTTGACAAGACTTAACCCAAAGAACTAAGACTTAAAAGTATTAGAACTGTTATTTCTTCTTGTCGTCTGCACTGAAATATAGCAAAGGATCATGGTCTATGTAGTTCCCTCTGTCTTTTTTAGTTATTGCTGCACCATAACTCTTCATTTAATCAAAAGAACTTGTGATTCGATATATTGTGATGGTCCATGATGTCATTGCGAGAACTTTGACGATATGATATCACGATTCGGTTTTCGGTTATTTTTACATCCCTGTTCTAAAGCTATTCAAGAAAAGTTCAGTTCTGTCCTGTGAATGTGACTAGTTTAAGGATCGATACCTGCTCAGTGAGTATTTCGAGTTTACTAGTTTGAGGATGGATTACTATCTGATATATTTCTCTACTTTTTGTCAGCCGTAGTTTCAGTATCGCCGCTTCTCGTGATTGTTTCATGAACCAGTATATCTCACTTCAGAATCCGTTGTGGCATCAGGCTTATAGCTGCAGCTTCTGTCCGCTTGCCCCCTGACCCGGGCGCCCATGCGTGTCCCAGAGTATGACTTCACTTTCCCCCCCGCGCCCCCGCCCCATTGTGCGTCCGCCGGCGTGTCCAATTGTGTTTGCGTTTAAGGCCCGCTCAATGAGGAAGAACAGGGGAGGGGCCGCGGTGGCTCTTCTTCTTTTCTCTGCCCCCCTCCCTCCGCCTCTCCACCGTGGGTAGTGCCCCTGTAGAGTCCGGGGAGAGGGGCGGGGGACGGTGCGACGGACAGATTGGGGTAGAGGAGAGGTGACCAAAAGAAGAGATTTACAACAGGTGACGAGTGAGGGGAGGCAGACGGAGAGGCCGGAGCGCACATGCCAGCTGCTCGGCTCGTATCTGGGAGCGCCACTTGGAGGGAAGGTGCCAAATACTGAGAAGTGTCACTGTGAAGAGACAGCAGCTACAACAAACACACAACTTATACACACACACACTGGTTTGGTCTGATACAAGGAAGAGGACTCTAAAGTAATGGATTTTAATCAAGTTTTGCATGAAAGTTCATTAGTCAGACGGGTAGAGGAGCCAAAAATTGTTCTGAAGTAAGTGTAACATTACTTCAAAATAATATTACTCAACTAGAATTGCAAAGTTGTCGTCCAAGAAATAACTCAAGTAAGAAAAAAAAAGTATTTGAGAAGAACTACTACTCAATTAAGAGATGGGAAAAGGACTATAAACTATAACATGTACTCAAGTAAAAGTGCTGTTATTTCAATAAAAATATCACTCAAGTAGTCATAAAAGTGCCGTAGAAAAGTACAATTTCTCTAAAAACTCTGATTATAGTTGAGAAGTTGAAATATGATTAGGGGTTAGGGTTGTTTTAGCTCAAGGGTCAAAGGTGAACCATCTGAAATTGAAAATGGGGCTGCGCAATTCATCTTATTTTAATCAGATTCTTTCATTTGTAATTGTCAGTAATTAAACAGGGTGGTCTAAAAGCAGAGGTCAGCAGCCAGTCCTCAAGACATTTAAATTTGTTCAATAAAACAAACAAACAAACAAAAAGAAATTAAAATTTGCAATCGATCAGTATGAGGGCTTTATTTGTGTATGTGTTGGTGGTGGTTCAGTGCCTTGGCGAGGGTCTGGGCAGGTAGAGTTATGTTGTGTGTAGAGCAGTATGGACACTTTCATTTATCAGGACTGTCCTTCGTTGTTGTTAAGTTGTTATTAAGTTATAATCACACAGATAAACTTCATGAAGCGTTAAGTATGTGTCTTTTATACATAATAAAGGCAGACGTGACGACCTGAGCGAAGTGTCAGAGGGAGCGCAGTTCCCAGCGGAGCCCCATTGTCCCGTGTGTGTGTGTGTGTCTATGTGTGTCTGTGTGTCTGTGTGTCTGTGTGTCTGTGTCTATGTCTATGTATGTCTGTGTGTGTGCATGTGTCTGTGTCTATGTGTGTCTCTGTGGGTTTGTGTCTGTGTGAGTGTGAGTCTGTGTCTGTGTGTGTGTGCGTCTGGTTGTGTGTGTGTGTGAGTGGGTGTCTCTGTGTGTCTGTGTGAATGTGTGTGTGTGTATCTGGTTGTCTGTGTGAGTGTGTGTGTGTCTGTGTGTGTGTGTGAGACTGTGTGTGTGTGTGTGTGTGTGTGTGTGCAGAGGCCTGTCCCGGTGCGACCATGGGGCAGAATTCAAATGATGTGATGTACGAGCTGGGCTAACACTAAAGCAGCTTAATGATTAGCTCCCATGGAGGCAGGGACATTAGCCTATAAAAAGGTGCAGTTAAAGCCGAGTCAGTTTCAGTAACCCCCTTAACTGTGCAGGGATGTGCTTTATTGGGCCGTGTGAGGCTGAATGCTTAAATACTGCATTGTGTGTGGGGCTTTAGTGAGAAAGAGCCTAGTTACCTTTGCAGTTGGCCTGCTCTACCTCATCCTCTGCAGCGGCGGAAGAAAAGGCCCATTGAGGCTCCCGGCCCGGGGAGGGAGGGGAGGGAGGGCCCTTTCACACCGGGCTTGTGGGAACCGGCTCCTCCATACTGGGCGCACCATTTGCATACGACCCATTCTTCTCCCAAAGGTCCCAGCGAGGGAGGAATCTGTGGAACGTTCACAGAATTCATGAAATCCCTCTCTCACGCCGCCCGCACGTCCTCAAGGCCCCGGCGGCTCCTCCGAACGCGGGCCCCGAGTCCAGGCTCTGCCGGGGCCCGGCCGTTAGCTTAGCGCGCTGTCCACTGTGCTGTGGCTAATGTCGCTGCAGGCTTCATTTGGCACAGCAGGCCAGACCCCCCCTGACCGGGAGCGCCCCATCTGCCCCACAGGACAAAGCACTGGGGCCTTAAACCGCCAGCGCCGCGCCGGACAAACAGGACGAGCACAGAGCACAGGCAGGCCAGAGGAGAGGGGCAGGGGGGCGGGGGGGCAGAGGAGAGGGGCAGGGGGCGGGGGGGCAGGGGGCAGAGGAGAGGGGCAGGGGGCAGAGGGGTTACGGGGGCAGGGGGTAACACAGGGACAGGCCCGGGCAGTGGGACGCACACCAAGCACAGAGCTGAACTAGCACAACCGTCACCGCGGAGACCAGTGCCCCCCAATCAAGACCCTCACCCCCCACCACACACCACACACCCCCACCACACACCACCACACACCACACCCCCCACCACACACCACACCCCCCACCACACACCACCCCCCCCACACACACCACACACCACACACCCCACACTGAATGCGCTGCCCCTCCTCCCCTCCTCCTCCTCCTCCCCCTCCTCCTCCTCCTCCTCCTCCTCACTCGTCTTTAAAGTGTGAGGAAGACATGAAGCAGCATCAGTGTCAGTGCAACAGGCACATGAGACACGGACTGCTGAGGGAACCTTTTCTATTATTACTGAAAATGTTTTGTTGTTGTTTGTGTTTTTCATTTTGTTTGTGTTTAATGCACTGAAAAATATGCGTCTTACCGTGAGTGAGCTTGCATTTCCACAAACCTGACTTCTGCTGACCTGCTCCTGCTTGTTTCCATGGAAATATTGTTACTTTGGCCAGTGTGGTTTTAACTTTCTGTTTCCATGGAATCATAAAGGTGACTGGCCAGAAAGTTACATACTTGAGCTTTAATTGAATTTCCCTTAACACCAGACTTGTACGTAGCGCAGTAAAGATCTTGCTGTTTGTTTTTCCAGTGAGATTATGGGACAGCGTGTGACCTCTGACCCTGGCGGGCGCACCTGTCCCCTGCCACTCGAGTAGTTTACAGTCGCAACCCGGCGCGGGCCCGGTGTGTTTTGGTAAATCTGCGCCCCCCCTCCCCCCTCCGTGTGTCCGCCGGAGCAGAGCGGGGCGGTGGAGCGTGGGCTTTCATTGACGGCAACGCCACACCACTCATTAGCGGCCATGTTTGTTTGTTTTGGAGCTGGGCTGGCTCCAGGACAGCAGTGATTAGAGCCGGAGTCACAATATGAAGTGTTGTGGTTAAACGGTCAACAAGGCGAGTCATATGTTCAACAGGGTTTGTCATAACACAAGCTGCCAGCGTAAGACCATTTTTAAAGCAACACTGGGTCACTTTCTGCAGGTGGCACATCACAGACTTGACCCCATAGAAATATACAGTTAAAAACATATTTTTGAACATTCTCCAAGGAGATATGATATGAGCTTTATGCCACACTGACCACGTTTACATGATTAATATCGACTGATATGGTGATATGTTTAAATTCCAAATGAACTGTTCTGAATTAAGCAAATTTACATGGAAATAATAATTCTCGTTAAATCGTCTTTATTTAATTCTGCTGAACGTCTCAGGGTGGGGATTGGACAGAGACACCAACATATTTACATCGACCAGAAGAAAACACACACTTTAGCTGCTACTGGCTTTTCTGTCATCTCAGTTTGTCGTTACACCACGGACACAAACATGATCCACACTTTTCCCTGCAGTGGTTCCGATGATAATTGTGCAGCAGCTGGAGAATTGTCTCATCACGATTTACGTCTGTCAGCTGAGGAGGAGAAGGGAAGAGTGTCGGAGAAGGAGGAAGAAGACAAAGTGAGTGTGAGGCTGCTCTACCTCAGCCCACTCCCACATCCCGCTCACAAATCCAAAGAGACGTGGAGGAAAGTCCGAAGACAGGACTGGTGGAGCCGGATCGTCCGGATCGCGTCAAAAGGGCGACACAACGAGCATGAACTGAACTACAGACATTATTTTTAACAAGAATAAACGTGAAAAATGATCCAGGAATACATTAATTTGGCTTTTAAATCGAAATAAACCACCCACTTACTTCAGAATTAAGTTTAATTCCGAATAATAATTTTCATTAGGAATTAAGTGTTTACATGGACTTTTTAAAGCGTAATTAATTTTTATCATAATTATCATGTAAATGTGGCAACTGTGGAATATTCTCGCCAAAAGAACTGTATTTCCATGTATTTGTGGAGATGTAAGCCTGCTCACAGTAAGGTCCATCCAGGCTTTTAGTTTAGTCTAGTTTAGTTAAAAACAAATTAAAATAAAACACAAGTTAGTGCTGTAATATGTTCAGGTGATAAAAATGATTTGAATCTCTGCTGGTGAACAAAAAAGTGTAAAGTGTAAAATGTAACTGCGATAACTGTTAAGCCAAAAAACTATTGTTAACTATTATCTTGTTGTACTTATCTGGACTGGACTCATATTTGCAGAATGGAAACGTCTTAAATGAACTTCACTTCACGTACAGAGTTGTCTTTATAATATTGCTATCCCCTCTTTCTTCTGAGGCTAACAGTGATGTTATTGTGTGCTCGGTGAAAGTGGTGGTGGGAGACGGCTGATGAGTTCTGAGCCCAAACAGAGCCCCTCTCTGCTCTGCCCTCGGCTTTTGTCCCTCAGACTTTTTCATTAAAAGTCCCACAGAAGAGCAGGGCGGAGACACGGGCAAACACATGATTAAAAGTGCATGGCAACACGCAATTTTAAACAAGGTACCGCGGACACCTGCGACGAGACGGGAGGACAGGGAGTGGACAAAGACCAGGCACGGCGAGAGCTTAGTGGATTAGAAAGTCCAAGGTTAGAATTTTAGCTCAAGTCTGAGAACTGTAGCTCTGACAAGTGACATTTAAACCAGTTATATCCAGTTTTTAGGTAATAAACAGAAATTCATTTTGCCTCAGTACAGAAATATTGTGAAAGCAGCTCTTTAGGTCAAATGAGACCACTGTGTTCTGTCTGCATCTACTAATACAGTGTGCAGGAAGTGTATTTGCATGCTAGTTGTTTTTAGCATTACTATGACTACAAAACTCCGCTCTGGTCTCTTAAAGTTGTGAAAAGGGCTTATAAATACATCGCGGTGAGTAATTAGAATGCTCAGAACGAGTTAAAAAAGTGGGGAATGTGTTTTGGGCCATTGCAAACAGTTTTAATGATTTTCAAGAAAGTAAAAAGCAGGTACTCTGTCTTAATATGTGTCTTAGCCCGGGTTTAAAGGAGGTTCAGCAGCTTCACTTTACCGACGTATTTTATTTTATGTTGAGTTGTTGAATCCGTGTATCATTCGTTCATTTGATTTTCAAAATAAAACAAAAATAAAGCAAAAAAAAACAACTATTTTCTTCACTATTTGTCTTCAAAACCAAAATGAAAAAATAGAAAATTTTTCTGTTTTCGATTTTGTATTTAAATGAGTAATAGAAAAAACGGATAAAGGCTGTTTCATCCAATTCAGTCGTGGTTCAGTCCCGGTTCAGTCCCGGTTCAGTCCCGGTTCAGTCCTGGTTTAGTCCTGGTTTAGTCCTGGTTTAGTCCATATGCGGTGCAAAAGTCTGGCATGACAGTTTAAGTCACGGAAACGGGAAACGGACGTTATCAGTTTTCTAATTTTGGTTTTGGAGACAAACAATGAAGAAAATTGGTTGTCTTTTTGGTTTTATTTTGAAAAACGAATGAACGAACGATACACAGGTTTTGTTGCCTCGTAGAAAAGTCTAGTTTTATTCCGCGTCTTTGAGTAGTGCTGCTATTTCAGACCATGTCCCCCCACAAACCCAAAAGTGTGTCCCACCTGCTGATGTCACAAGGCAGTACCCTCCTTTTCCAGGAAGTGCTTTGTTTTAATCCATACGTTCACTTAGGAGAGGACAGATATTGACGACTCATTCTCTTAATTCGGTTCGGGCATTTTACTGGCCTGTTGTGGCTCACGTTGCGTCACTACAAAGTCTGACAGGTCGAAAGCAGCGAATGTTTTTAGCCTCGTTGAAACTGCTCCACCTGGTTGTTTGACTGAAATGACTGACAGTTAAAGGCGCATTGTGTAACTTTTCTGATAGAGAGTTCTTCAAATGCTTTTCTCCGTCTCTTCTGGAGATGACATTGCTTCATGGAGACCAAACCAGACCAAGTTACAGGTCAGATCTGTGGAAGGCAACCCCATTCATAGTCAGAATGTTGGTTTTTCTATGTATTTTTGAGCTATAAAACCATCTATAGTATGAAGTAGAGCTGTTTAAAGTCATATTGTGGAACATTCCAGGCATAGCAATGACATCTCCATAGAAACAAGCAGGTGACGGACCTCCAACAAGAAGTTCCACAATGTACGTGTAAGTTTTTTTAGATTTCTTGTGATTAGAGCTGCGAGTTTAATTGTAATCGAATCAAAACGGCCATTTGAAAAGCCGATCTTAAAGGTTGTCATTTTTAAAGAACCATAATTTCCTCCACAAACAACAAAACATCTTGAGTTATTCTGCTTAAAAACTTCTAACCCTGTAGTTTAGATCAGTACGTCCTGAAATGCGATTCTTGTTTTTAGTGTCAGTCCTGGAAGCGAAACGTGAACAGAATCCTATTAAAACATAAATGACAAATCTTTTCACAATACTTGTCAGACAAAAAACGCAATTCGATCTTTCTCCGAATGGTTCAGCCTGAGTTGTGATTGGCGAAGGACGCGTGACTCAAGAGAGACAACAACAAAAGAGCCAAGTGAGAAACATTCGTACAGATATGGGTTGAAATGAGCGTTCGGTCGCGTTAGCTCTGACTAAACTCAAATATATTGTGAATAATGTAGCAGGCATTATGTAATTGATGTAGGCGCTTTACGTAACACGCCGTTAGCTCCACGTATCACACTGTAACTGCTCCAAGTGTGCACATGTGTGGGTGTTTGGCCGGCAGGGGTCAGGACGGGTAAACGGGGCGACGTGCCCCCCACCTCCCCCAACAGTGTCCCCTCCCCGACCGCTCCTCTCTCATTAATCCTGCTGGGACGTTTACGCGTGTTGACAAAGCCGCGTCTCTCACCGTGACTAACAAACACGGTGAGTCAGGCCTTTACCCCGGCGCTCCTCGCTCACTCCGGGCCTGGGCTAGGAAACGCGTCGGCCGAGGGGACGGGGGCCTAGGCGGGGCACGCGAATACAGATGCCCCCAGGAGAGCCATTATCGTCCCCGTGTGCTATGGAGAGGAAAATCAATACGGCCATCATAACAGGCTGGAGAGGGGCCAGAGCACAAACACACAGAGCGCTACTCCAGTCTGATGTCACCTCACGTCCTCAGAGACAGCGCCGACAGGGACGAAGCAGAGACAGGGATGTAGCAGAGACAGGGGACGGGGCGGGACATGGGGCAGTGTTTGATTCTTGCTGACTTGGTTGTATTCAGAGTTGTCGACAGTAGTAGCCTGATATTAAATACTAGGATCCAAACTAGAAGCTCATTTCAACAAGTGAGGATCAATTTGTGGAATAGTTTTCATAATTTTTTGATCTCCACCAAAATGTGTGACCACGTGGTAATCTTAAAGACACTCCTGTTTTCTGTAGAAAATTATATTCTACTGTCATGGTGTTGCAGAATTGAAACTGATATTAAGTATTGTGCCTTTCCTTTTGTATTTACATCCAGTTTGAAATGTGTGACAGCAGCAGTAGCTACTTACTTTTGACTTTATTGCAAGGAGAGGAAACTACATTACCCATGGTTCATTTCAGTGCAGCCACAAGTCATTTTAATGAAACCCTTTTGGGACAATCGCAGTAAAGTTTACACCTTAACCTTGGCTCATTCTTGTCCTGAGCAGAGCCCCTCCCCTGGACACTCCTCCTGCCCGTCCCTCTGTCCCCTCTGTCCCCTCTCCTGGACGCTCCATTGTCTCTCGTCCTTTACAGAAGTCCTGTCTGTGTGTCTCTGTCCCTGAACGGCAGCTGCCTTGGCTCGGGTTCTCCGGGACCAGCAGGTGCGCCAGGCATGCAGCAAACTCCCCAGTGCTCATAAATAACACCTGACAAGTGTAAGGGGGGCACCGGCGCAGGAGGAGGACAGGGCCGAGGGCAGGAGCCTCCTGTGGGCGTGTCTGCTCGTCCAGAATGAGAAGAATAAGAATAGAATGTATTTTGTTAAAGGAACTGTATGTATGAGGAAGATTAAGAATGTTAAACTCCATAAACACGACCTGTGTCTCCAGACACGACGTAAACATGCTCAAAAACTCTCACAGGTGACAGTGCTAATGTGGATTTATTTTTATTCAGAATCAGTCGGTTTAAACCTAAAATATCTCTCTCTGAGTTGAATGGTCACCAGGGTTAAAATTTCAGGGTAAAATATTTCAGTGTTGTTTTAACACAAAAAGTCTTATTTTAAGTATTCGAAAGTTAAATGGGGGTTCAAATTGAGGCTATTTGCTAGATTCAACTTCCCTTAGTGTTAATTTGACTCCTCACACCCACCACTTCAAACTCCTACAAGAGAGACCAGTTTGAACCAGTTTTATACAGAATTTCATCTTAAATTAACTCAAATAAAGTGTCAAAATAAAACACTTCAGAATAACTCAACAAAGTATTCTCTGTTTACTCTCAAAATGTTAATCTAACTCTTGATTTTGGGTTAAATGGGAAATTTGGTCCAGTTTTACTTAATGAACGTTTCCAAATTAAATTGGAAATGTTAAATTAACTCTAGAACAGATTGGACTCATATAAACCCTGAGAAAATGCTGAAATTTGATTCTCCACTTTTTGCTGTGTGCCTAAACCCCAGCACCTGCTGCATCAGGAGTCAGTGCTAGTGCAGCCTCTGCAGCTCAGGGAGGGATTTCTGGAGGTTCTGAGCTTCACATGAGGCCTGGTCAGTCCATAAACTGAGAATGAGACTTTTTCAGACCTTAAGTGCAGGCTTCATCCTGCTCCTTTAACCAGTTAAATAGAAAAAGTTGTGCTAAGTTACATCTTATTGGCAACTTTTCAATCAATGCAAATGTGAAGTAAATGGAAGATTCTGAAGGCCAGACTGAAGAACAAACTGTGAATTTGAATAAAACTGCTGTTACCTTTAGTGCAATTAGGAATTAAAAGCTTGAATAATGCAAATAGATGAGGCCGGGGGAGAAATGATCCACACTTTTTCATAATGGAGGAATGAAGCAGCTCTCTGGATGAACGCAGCACACGCGAGCGCTGACTGAACCCGCTCCGGCCCCAGAATCGGCACTGTCCTGAGACATCGATCGGCCCCCGGACCCCCAGCTCTCCTCTGGCCTCAGCCCTGGCCCCGGCCCTGGAACAAAAGCTGGAAGTGTGCGCGAGATTACGGCCCCGGATACAACCTGAAAGCCCTTTATCTGCGCAAAAACAAGAGGCTTCCTGAGCGCCTCCCCAGCACCTGCAGCCCAAGACACCAGCGAGGAGTGACTGGATCCTGCCCCAGATACCCAGAGTGAGCTCCCGTCACTAGAGCAGGCTCACGGAGGAATTGTTGAATTGCGAATTTAAAGTTTGACAGCTTAGGTGGTCCCATATAATGAAAGTAAGATTTGAGATTTGATTAAAATATCTTGTTTTTTCCGTTTGGCAATTTGGTGACATTTCACATTGAGGTTTGGGTTGATACATGCAGCAGCAATCTGAAAAAGGTGTTCCATGTGCGTAAATTGTCACTATTGTCATCTATTTTTAAAACTCTGTGCTACTTCCTGTATTTTTCAACTTTTCTTCACAAACAACTATTGTAAAACTTAAAAAAACTGACCACATGTACTATCTTACAAAACAAAAAACATGAAAACATATCACGTGGATCTGAACTGTTTGTGATTTGGAACCGTCTGACATAGAAAAGTTCTGACCTAAGAGCGGACAGTGCTAGCTCACGCTTATCACCGTGGACTTAAACACACTCGCT
The DNA here is from genome assembly GCF_026225935.1 of Boleophthalmus pectinirostris. NCBI lineage: Eukaryota > Metazoa > Chordata > Actinopteri > Gobiiformes > Gobiidae > Boleophthalmus > Boleophthalmus pectinirostris. The sequence goes on from NW_026571070.1 coordinate 34,134,030, forward strand.
GCTCCACGTGAAGCAACGCTGTGGACATTTGGCCTCAGATCAGCTGATTCAGAGGTCTGAAAAGAGCAGAGGCGAGAGGAAGTGACACTGGTCTGGGCACAGTGTGGAGAATGTAAAGTTCAAATGTGTGAGATGGTGTCGAAGCGGTGCTCAGATGGACTCAAACTAGAGAGCTGGAAAATGAAAAGCCACACACGGATGATATTTCACACTAATACTGCAAGCTTCATTTTGATACTATAAGGAACAGACTCGATACTTGATTCCAATATCACAATAATGACTTCATTAGACAAAAGAATGTGATTTTCAACATTAAATTGCTGTACTTTCTTGGATGTATACTAGAGATGTAACAATAACCAAATATCATGATATTGTATCGTCAAAAGTCTCACAATAATATCGTGAGCTGTCAAAATATATCAAATTACAAGTTTCTTTGCTTAAATGCAGGTTTTATAGTAGCACAAACTAATAAACATTGAGAACTACATATCCCATGATTCATTTCAGTGCAGACAACATAAAGTAATATGTTTTTGACTTGAATTCTTGGGATTATGACAGTAATAATTCACACCAAAATCTATCAGGATATTTTAATAGCAAAAAAAGTGTCCTTTCCATTATTATATTCACCTCTTCAAAATATCGCAGTAAATATCGTACCGTGAGATGCATATAGTGATAATATTGCACCGAGAGAGTTGGATATTGTTACATTCCTATTGTAAACTAGTCTATGTGCTCTTCTATTTGTTCTGTTACAGCTTAAGTTCATTCTAAAAACATTCAGGAAAGGTTCTATTCCATCCTCTGAATCTGACTTTTTTTTAGCCTTGATTCCTGCTCAAACGAGTATTTAGTTTGAGTATGGATTAGTATCTGCTTTTGGATCTTTTTGACAGCCCTGGTCCAGCTGTAGCCTGTTATTGTACACTGTGAGTGTGGTGGTTTGTTGCCGGTGATGAGGAAGTGTCTTTTGTCCTCTCTTGAGAAACAGTTGATCTTGTGAAAGCTTCCTCTTTCCTTGGACACATTCTGATGAGTAAGCTGCGCTCTGTGCCGTAGCGCTGTGCCCGTGTCTCTGGGCCCGGGCACAGCTGGCACGGCCTTGCATCTCCACAGAGCCTGAGCTGCATTTCAATCACCCCCTGCCTCTCATAACGCCATCTCCGCTCACTGGCTCCTATTCACGCCGCTGTCCCGCCCGCCCACAGGGACCCCCATAAACAAGGGCCATTCAGAGCCCGCGCCCGCCCCCCTCTCCAGCCCGGGACAGGCCCTGTGTCTGTGCCAGTCCGCAGCGCGTCTCCATCAGCGCCCACGCCAACTGCGGCGGGCACCAGGCCAACCATTCGGCCCCTGCCATCCCGCCCCACACAGCCCCACTATACGAGCCCACTCTGATGGATTAGAAGTATACTGAGAGTGAGCGGACACAAGACGCAGCAGCTGTGTGCAGTTTTCACTCCACCTGTTGGGATCACTGAACATTTGTTGAATTGTACGCGTCACTGTAAATTAGGGCTGTGAGATTCACCTCAAATGAAATCGTAATGTGAACGGACGTAATGAACAAATCACAAAGGCTGCAATTTTTCCTCCACAAACAACAAAATCTCCTGTGTTATTCTGCATAAAAACTGCTGACCCTGGAGTTTAAACATTTTTTGTCACTTCTTCTGGATACATTTAAAATGTGAACCTTAAACTTTAAATTGCAACTAGTTATTGATTTTTATTTGATTTGACAACAAGTGAAATGATTTTTATTAGAGACCGACTGATATGTGTTTTTTCATAACCAACATCAATACCAATATTTAGAATCCAGAGCAACCGATGACCGATAAACTCTGCAGATATTTTGGGGGATTATTTTCAACAAATTATATTTACTGTATTTTCCACACTATTAGGCACTCTGGATTATAAGGCGCACTGTCATTAAATTAGGGCTGGGTATCAGTAAGAAGTTGCCGATACGATACATACCTCGATACACAGGCCATGATACGATACATATCTCGATACACAGGCCATGATACGATACATATCTCGATACACAGGCCACGATACGATACATATCTCGATACACAGGCCATGATACGATACATATCTCGATACAGTGCACTCTCGATTCGATATGATATATTTCAAATTGACTCGATACGGTTCAATAAAAAATAAAGGCTAATTTGTGGCTGTGATACTAAAAGTCTTTGTTAAACCACTTCTTGTGCAAAGTTCATATGAAACACAAACATTTTAATCATCAAAACAGTAAAAATATCAAATGTGTTTCATAAATGAGTTTCCTTTCACTCCACAAGCAACAAAACTGTAGCTCTGTAACAAAATAATTTAGTAAAACACACCTAAAAATAGTCTTGGTGATATATCGATACAGTAACCCATGATATCGATACTGTATCATCACATTAAACGATACGATATATCGATATTCTGATATTTTTGCACACCCCTACATTAAATGGTCTATTTTCAAACTTTTTTCACAAATAAACCACACCGGACTTTAAAGGAAACCCAACAGTGTGATGGGTGAGTGGTTTTGTTTGTTTGTGGTGTTCACGGTGACTCTGGGCTTTGTTCAGTTGTGGTGTGTAGGGAGGGTGTGTCTGGGACTGGGCTGGATTGTCGGCGTGTTCACAGTGACAGAGTTGTTCAGTTGTGTCTAGAAGTGGCACATTGCACTCGCTTTTTCGGTTCGTTCCTCCGTTCCGTTCCTCGTCGGCGTGGAGTGATGAGTGTGTCTGTGGGTGTTTTTCGCTGTGCGGTCACTGGGGGTGGTGTGGCTTTGTAGTTTTCTGAAGTCGTGCTGGGACACTTGAGTAGATTCTTGTATAGGGTGCTCTGGATTGCGGGCCGCGCCGTTTTTTGATGGGGTTGGAACCTTTTGAGCACGCCCTATATTGCAGAAAATACAGTAATATACATTTGAATTGATTACAAACTCATCCACAGTTTTTGTACGAACTGGATAAAAGAACTGTGGAATAACACTTTGTGCAGTTATGTCTTTGCAACTGTTCAAAATAAGCTTCATGCACCTACTTCAGGCAGCTGTTTGGTTCAAAGTAAATATCGGCCTTCGTAAAGATTGAAGACCGATAACCAATATGCTTAAAAGACCAAATATCGTCTCCATATATCGATCTATCTCTAATTATTATTATTATAGATTGTGATTTTTTAAATAAACTGTAGCCACTGACATTCCCCCCATGATTCCCCCGTTTTCTACAGTGTTACTTTTATTTGTTTGTTTCTTTGAGTGTCCAAAAAAGCGCTATATAAGTCTGATGTATTATTATTATTATTTTAGCCAAAACTATTACAAACTGAAAGCTTCTAGATAGAAAATAAGAAATAAAATATTACATTTCGACCTTATATTGCCATTGTCCATAATCAGTGTTTTTAGCTGTTTTTTGTTGACCGTTGCAGTGTGGGGCAGAGCTGTTATCTCGCTGTGGTAGTGCTGGTGCTGAGATGTTCCAGCCAGGCCTCACTTCCTGTTGTTCCAGCCCAGCAGAGGAGCTCGGGGGGTGGGGGATGCTCCTCGAGATTCCCCCGTGAGAGTCACATGGGGCTCAAATGCATTTAAAGGCTCTGTTTTGGGCATGTGTGCTGCGTGTTAAGCGTGCTGGCCGGGCGCATTCCTGACCTCTACCTGAATGCTGACCCGGGCTTGAACCGACACTTATTACCGTTAGCTCCTCGGCCTCCTAATCAACCCATCTCACAGGGAAATGCTGACGTCTCCCTTGGGTGCTGGCCACATTCTCCTGCCTTCCTCCACACCACATGTTTACTCACAGCATGGTACTGGATGGGGAACAGATAAGCGAGCATAGAAAAACAACGGCCAGCTAAGTGGATGCTAATGTTAAAGTGCACATGGCAGGTTTAGGGGTTTTCTATTTCTGCCTTAGTTTAATGGGCAGTACCTGTGCTACATATTTACCATAGTTTCTTTAAGTGGCAGAATGGAATTACCTCCACATATGTCACATCTGCAGCCCGAGTCCAACTTGACTAAAAAAAATGATGAAAATGTTTGAGTGAATGAGTGTTGTAGCATGTGCACTTTAAAACTGTAGTTCAGGTGCCCTTATAGAAAATGTGTTTAAAGTGTGAGTGACAGTTAGTGGAGGCGGGGCTTGTGTGTTGTTTACATAAGCCAGGGCCAGTACATGACTCTTATCAGGATCCCCACTGGGCTGGAATGCAGCTAATGCAAGAAAAATAAACCATCAGCTGTTCTAAATGATCACGTCTGCTGGGATGTGGCGTTTACTCAGAAACCAGAGCCAATCACTTTACATTATAAAAAGTTGTACAAAGTGGAATTCTCATGTAAAGTTGTGCAACATGAATTCAAACTGTCTAAAGAATGCATGATGCGGGGCGTGTAAGTCCAAGCATAATGTGTTATGTAAGTGTGTGTTCCTATAGTGTGTGTAGTGCTGTAGACATGTGTGACCCTCTGGCCTGCTCCTCTCTCTCTCTCTGTGTCTGTGCTAATGTGGACTGACATTGATTGTGGTGCGCTCATGTGTGAGGAAGTGAGAGCCCGTCCTCTGCCCCTGTCTGTCCCGTTTGTCCCTGTCGGTCCTGGTCTGTCCCTGTCTGTCTCTGTGCCCCCCCCCATCCCTCTCTCTGTCTGACAGCTAATTTGGAGCAGAGCTTCTCTAATTGAACATCATGCCTCCTGTGTGTGTCATTTGCACTTCATGTAGCTTTCATATCAACATATGATCATTTTGGTGTTCTTGGTTCTGTAGATAGTGGTAACCACAGCAATAAAACATTTGAGTAAAAGTGCACGTACAGTCATCCCTGTCACACAGCTCTCTGCTGTAACACACACACAAAAGTGTGTGTTGTGGTTAGTGGGACTCTGAGGTGAAGTGTCTGTATTCATTGACATTAGACTTGATTAGGTGGTGCATTATTGTAACAAGACAGCGCTGCTACATGTGGGTCAGCCTTTATCCTGCTCTCTCTGTGCGAGGGCCAGGGGCCCGGGGCCAGGCCCTCGTCGTAATTGTATTGGTGCGTGACAGATAACATTGATGTAAAGCCGGTTATTGTTGATGATGAGTCTATTGAACCGGGGCTTGCTCTTTCCGCGTCCTTGGGGAGCTTATCCCTGCGGCTGCCCCGAGCTTTTATTAAAACCCTCTTTAACTGGAGCGGCCGTGATGGACAAGCAGATTAAGACTCTAATAAAACATACATCAGGATACGCGATGGAGAGCCCCACACACGGCTATTAATATACAAATATGAGGCAGGATTACAGCGCTGGAGGATTAGGCCTGCTCCACACACTCACTGTGTGTCCCCCTCGTCTGACACAAGACTGCACTAACAAGTACACAAGTACACAAGTACACAAGTAGAAGGACTCCTGTACTCTCATGTGTTGAAGTGGGCTTGGAGTCTTCTAGAAGAGAAACAGGCCCTTATCTCAGTGTACTGTTATGATGTAGAAAACTTCTCTCAGCTGAATCTGCCTTGTGAATCTTGAATGTGAAATGTTCTGTGCTGAACTCCCACACAAACATTTGAGACTAACATGACGGTCTTTGTGTCCGGGGCAGAGCTCCTCCCACAAAAAGGTGGAACCTCCAGTGTTCATGAGTGTGTGTGTTCCCCTGGCCCCGGCCCTCAGCTCCGGGCCCCTGGGAGTGCAGTATTGTGAGTGGTCGGCCCCACGGCTCCTCGCAGGGTCGGTCTGTTTGGCCCCAGAGCTCCTTGAGGGGCCATTGCCTGTGGCCCCACAGCTCCTTGAGGGTCCGGCTCTAAACAGTCCTAACACGTGTAGGCCGTGTCCTGCAGATGTCCTCCAGATAGCAGTGCGTTTACATGCAGCCCACACAGACGCCGTTTATCCCCAAGGACGCCCCGCTGAAGGAGAGAGAGCCCCTCCATCACGCCGCTGTCCCGCTCCTCGTTATCAGCACGATTAATGAGCTCTGCATTAATGAAAAACACCACAGAGGAGGAGGGGCCACGCCGGGGGGAGGGGCCTCCTCCCCAGGTGCAGTGACATCACCCTCTGAGGTATGATCTGATAGCACTGACAGGCGGCTTTGTGTACAGCCAACCTCTCAGGCCTAATTCATTTGCCTTTGTGCGAGTGTCTTCCTCTTTGGTCCCCAGGAGAGAGAGAGAGAGAGGGTGGTGGTAGGTGGGGGGGGAAGAGAGAGAGGGTGGGTAGGTGGGGGGGAGAGGATGGATAGAGAGGAGAGAGGGCGGCAGGTGCATCGGACACCCAGCTCAATCACCGACGCTTCACCAAAACGCCAACAGGAAATCAAGGTTGTCGTGGCAACCTGGCACTATCGATTAAGCGCGTCCGTGCGGCGGCTCGGTCTCAGTCCCCGGGGAGATGGTGCACACAGAGCGGGAGTGGAGACTATAGCACAGACCAGGGCGGGCTCCAACTCTAACAAAGAAAATAGACACAAGTTTGTACAAATTGCAAATCTTTCACTTAAATCTGACAGGTATGTGACAGGTTTTCATATGTTTATAATCCTGACCTGGTTTGGTGGGTGGGTTTGGTAGTACCTGTCCACCAAATAAAAGTTGAAAAATACAAAAAAAAAAAAAAAAAAAAAAAAACTTAATCAAATGTCATCAGAGCACTTGTTCAAACCAATGTCCTGAGGCTTGTTTTTGTCTCATTGTTGTTAAAGAGGTGGTTGTGTGTAGATGTTTGTTTCTTTTAGTTCTGTTGTTAATGAAATGGTTTGCAGTCCATGCTCAGAGTAAAAGTACATAATATGTGAGTCGTGTTGTGTCCTCTGGCTCCAGCCCCAGTGGTCCTCATGACCAGTGGAGTGGCGTTGTTCCGGGGCAGGGGGTCGCTCCACAGCCTGGCTCTTGCTCTGTGTGGACAGTGGTGTTGCATAAGTCTCTCTCTCGGTCCGAGCTGATCGATGGCCTGTATTGACCTGAGAGGAGCGGGAGTTTGGTTGGATACTGTGGACTCATGACACACTCCAAACCCGTCTGTCCTTAACCCCTCCTCTCACTCTCTTGGTTTGAGGCATAAGTGAGCAGTTCTTTTGGGGTCAATTCAGAAAAAATATCACAAATGAACCTGGGTTTGATGTTACAATGGCAACAGAATAATAAAAACAGTTTGAACAGTTGCAGTTTGCAAAATGCCTTTAGGTCTGTAATCCCTAAACAAGTACATAGTTAAAACCAATAAAAAGTCAGTCATGTTTAGATAACTAGTATTTAGTCTAGGGATGTTAAAACTAATCCAAATTAAAACTAGTATAGGAAGTAGATACTCATTTGAGCAGATGTTGATACTAAAAAAGTCCCATTAACAGGACAGAAATTAACATTTCCTGAATAGTTTTAGAATGACCTTGAGTTGTATCAGAACAAGTGTCAGAGCACATAGACTAGTACACACACATGGACCAACATGAACCTACTGCACCACTGACCATTACACACATATAAGGCCACATAGTAACATACATGAAAGTACTACAACTTAATGTAGAAAATCACATTCTATTGTCTAAACAATGTGTTTTTACTGTGATCGTTGTATCAGAATCAATACTGAGCGTTGAGTCTATTCCTCTGTATTCAAATCAAGTCTAAACTGTTAGTATTGTGACAACACTAATCTGGTCTTCTTCTTATCCCAATTATTCTTTAAGTTGAAGACTATAGAAGTTGTATGGGCAGAAAGTGCAGCCTTGTCGACACCCCACACCTCCTTATCAAACACTTGTGCACTATAGCCCACACCTCAGTATCTGAGAGCAGAGCCCGGAGCCTAGGTAGAACTCTCCTCTCATCTCTGCACACGAGTCGCTCTAATGTGTCCAGTGAGTCAGCGGTCACCGGGGCTGGCAGACGGCACTATCTCCCCCCAGGCCGCAGGAGCCGGAGAGTCTACACCCAGGTACGGAGAGAGCTGCGTCCAATCAGCTCCCGCGCCCCGTCCCCTCCGCCCTCTGCCCTCCCGGTCCAGAGACAGCTGAGGGACCGGCAGCTCATTTAGCGGGGCTCTGGTGGGCTAAGCGCTGTCTGCCCCCTCCATGACAGCACGCTAATTGATGTGTTGCTAACGACCCGTTCTGTCTGGGCTAATGGCTGCGTCGCGGTTTGTGCCACACTGTTTCTCCTTCTTGATATTTCACTTGTGTATTTCGCTTATAAATTATCTATGGAGCTATAAACTATGGCTAGCGGCTATTTAAGGCTAAGCATTGTGGTGTTGTCATGAGGCTGAAATTTCTAGATTGATTTTGAGGAAATGGACGTTTGCTCGATACCGATTTTGATACCACAGTGAGAACTAATGACCCCTTTTAGAAAAGCTTAATAGAATGCAAATTATAAAGCTATTTAAAAGAACATTAAGCTTCGTTCTGTATTTTCTGTCAGTGTCGATACTTACTCAAATTAATATCACATTTCAATACAAGTTTTAGTGTTTGGGAATTGATTTCTTTAGCAACCCCAGCACATTTAAGTTTATAGTATAGTATGTTTTTTATGTGAGTTCACCAAATCTTGAGAATCTGTGTAGCTGAAACATTAGATTGTGATAGAGACTGAGGGCTGGTATCATTAAGAAGTTGCCAATACAATACCTCGATACATAGGCCACGATATGATATGTTTTTCGATACAGTGCACTTTTAATTCAGTACGATTTGATACAATATATTTCAAATCGATTTGATACGGTTCAGTGGAAAACAAAGACTAAATCATGGTTGTGATACTAAAAGTTGACTAAGTTTGTGCAGAGTTAATATGAAAAACAGCCATTTTACTCATCAAAACAGCAGAAATGTCAACACAAATGTAGCTCTTACATAAAATAATTTAGTAAAATATACCAAAAAATACTCTTGGCGAGATATTGATACTGTATCACTAAATTAAACAATACGATATATTGATGTTTCATTATTTTTGCACACCCCTAAAAATCACAGGGCAGCATTGTGGTCAAATTAAAGATCCTCTGTTCTGATGCTTCGACCAATCAGCATGAAGTATTTGTTTGAATGTTCCGATTTCTGTCAATTTCAGCGAGAGATTGATTTGTAGAACTCCTGTAGAACTTAAAAACACTGCTACCCTTAAAAGTACACTGTGTAACTTTTCTGGTGGAAGGTCCCTTACCTCAACACCTCCATGGAGATGTTGTTGCTTTGCCCAGAATGCTCCACAGTATTGCATTAAACTCATCTATCTCCACGGAGACAAAAAAGTAACAACACCAAGCCAAGCTACTCGTCAGATCTGTGGAGAGGCGACCCTGCTCATGTTTTTTAAATCAATAAAAACACTTGTAATCGAACAAATACAAGATGGAGTTGAATGCTGTGGAACATTTCAGGCAAAGCATCAACAGGGCAGCTGCGGGGTCTTAAAAGTCTTAAAAAGGTCTTAAATTTCATGTTCCTAAATTAAGGCCTTAAATTATGTTGTCCAAGTCTTATTTTTTCACAAATGTCTTGAATTTCATTAGCCTGTTTTTTGTAGACTCAACCAGGCTGCAGTGTGATGTTAAATCATGTAACGTAAATACATTTTTGTCTTGTTAGAAAGTTATAAATGATTTTTTTTTGGCCATTTTACAAGTAATGCATATGACTATAAATGAGTTTTGAATGAGATTTTATAATAACAGTATTTTTTGTTATTTAAAACAGTGAGTAATGGTTATTATTAGAACTGGATCTGGTGTTTTTCAACCGCATAATGGGTGCGATGTTGCTCTTAATTTTCATTTACGTGGTCTTAAAAAGGTCTTGAAAAAGGTCTTGAAAAAGTCTTAAATACGGGGTAGTTAAACCTGGGGACGCCCTGATCAAAATCTCCATGGGAAAGCGTGTCATGTCTCAGAAACGGCTACACAAATGAGAGATTTGGTCCACCATCTTTTTATATTATTTATGCTGAGTTCATAGGGTCACGGTGTTAATGGTGTAGTCGTGTAGTCAGCGCAGCGCTCCGTTTGCTCCGGACAAACTTCACGGACCGGAGTGTATTAAATATGAATATGAATGAGTGTCACGCTGAGGCATTTACTCTCCCATTGAACTGTGGTACAAGTCTTTACACAGTCCACCCCCACAACAGAGAGCAGTCCTGATGTGGTACAGCCCACAGCGCGCACAGACAGGGAGGAAGTGGCAGGGACAGTGACAGGAGCGCCGCACTCAGCCTCCCCTGACTGAGCAGGAATGTAAACACGCAGCCAGGGAACTATACATTAGCAAGCAGGAACTACATTAACCATAATCCTTTGCTCTTCTTCAGTGCTTCTTTTCTGATGTAGGTTACTCTCCACCTTCTCGTCTCCACGGAAATGTTATTGCTTTGCCTGGAATGTTTCACAGTCTGACATTAAAGCTATCCATCTCCAGATTGTACAAAGATGTGATTGTCGTCAGATGAAATTAATCCTGAATATTAAAATAGCAAGTTTGTGGAGAGGGTTCAACATTTGTAGATCATAAGTTTGGAGATTTCTTTTAAAAACAATAAATCTTCCATAGTGTTGCATAAGCTCTTGTCCTACATTTGACATTATGACCTCAGCAAAGTCTAGAATAGTGTTGTCAAACATACAGAAAATCTTAGTTTGCAGCGAACATTTTAATTGTGGAGTGCCATGAACGTGGGATTCCGTTTGTTAATCGAGAGGTGCAGAAGACAAACAGACTGAGCTGCACTTTCTTGTTCTTGTGGTTTTACAGCAACATCACGTCTTAGTCTCTTTGCAGTGGAAGATGTTTCTTGGTGAACAGCTGGTGCCTTTCACTTTGGCGTTGACTTTTAATTCAAAACCGAGGTTGAGCGAGGGATCGGGATTTTGCTTTGTCGTCGCTCCACATACAAAATGTTCTCTGCAAACTCGGGATGATTTCTTAGGCAGACAAAGGTTTCCGTTTTGGTTCTTCCTGTGGATCAATCCTGCCCATCACCTTCACCTTTCACTATTTTTCAATTCCGTTGGGAAGAGAAACAGTTTGAACGGAGGTTTGCAGTCACACACATCTGATTCTCTTTTGTATTTATGAAGTTCGCAAATTTTCCGAAGCCCATTTCTCGAGCCGTTTTCCGCTGTTAGGACATCCAACCATCACACAATTACGATGTCCGAATCCCAAAACTAAAATATGACAATATCAGAACCAGAAACAAAAGCGATATGGATCAACTTTGAAAATAGACACATCCCACTTGGGAAATCAAACATGGCGGTTTGATGCTCACTTTTTCAGAGGATCCTTCCCAGTATGAATTGTGCGATGACCGGAAGTCCGAAACTCATGATGCATGTATTGATATTAAAAATGTATCTCGAAACTAGATACTCATTTGAACAGGTATCAATGCTAAAAAAAGTCACGTCCAGGGCAGAAATGAACCTTTCTTGAGTAGCTTTAGAATCATCTTGAGCTGTATCAGAAGAAGTATAAGAGCACATACGCGAGTATCAAGTCTGTTCCTTAATATCGAAATCAAGTTGCAATTTTAGTATCGTGACCTCAGTAGAATCTGAACGCAGTCTATCGAAAACCATGATACAACGCTTTTCAGCGAAAGTGTTTGTACTTGAGTCCATGTATTTTTCATCCGTGCTGCTCGTGCAGACAGCGGACAGGTGGTAGTGGGTGTGCTCTCTGTTCCAGCGTTTGTCTTTCTAATGGGCCCGGCCACAGCAGCTCCTGATTCTTTCATGGGGATAAATAAAGGATGAGCCAGGGCCAGACAGCAGGTTAAAACGCCACTTAGCACCTCTGGCCCCGCGCCCGCTCCCCGAGACTGGTACAGAGACAGAACACAGGGACCGCATGGCGACTGAAGGCGAGGGGCGACGGTCAGGACGACTTTCTCATATAGGGTCAGGATCTATCAGAAGTATCGAGCATCAGATACTAATTGATATTAAAAACTAGAAACGAAACTAGAAACTCATTTGAACAAGTAGTGACATTAAAACATTCAGAAATGAACCTTCTCTTGTCTTAAGAAAGTGTTTTTATTACCACTGTGGTATCAGAATCAGTATTGAGTATCAAGCCTATTCCTTAGTATTGAAATTGAGTTTATTTTAGTATCGTGACAACGCTAGATCAAAAAGGGATATCTATAGTGAGAAAAGATTAGATACAAGTAGTAAAGTTTAAAAATATCATTGCCAATAAAGGTTCATATTTCCAATTAAAGGTAGATTTTTGTATCAAAATTTTGCATTTTTGAAAAGCTGTACTTGATTTTTATAGTTTTAAAACGAAAACTAAACAGTTTGCAGCGGTTCACAGTTATTCCTCACTTACCTCATGCACTGCGAACATCATAACTACTCGACTACCACGATGAGTTTATAAGCACTTTTCACAACCAGAGTTTGGCTGTGACTGTAAAACTAACAACAACTAGCATGCCAATGTACACTTTCTGATTTTATGACGATCAAACACTTCACAATTAGATGCAGACAGTACACAGCGAACCTGTGAGTAGTATTCTTTCATATATTTATTTAGCTAGATTGAAACAAGAGCAAGAAGTTAACAAATAAGTCCGTAATATTTCTGAAACTTTAGATTTTGCATGATAAGGTTGTGCGTTGTTTTGTGAAATGGAAAATGAAGGCACAGAACTGACAGTAAATCTCTTCTGTGTAACCACCTTAAAGCTGCCACCGCCTCCTGGACCGGGGCTGGTTTGGTCCTCCACACTTTGATCTCATGCCACACCAGAGCAGTGAAAGATGTGCTGGGAGGTTGTGGCCCGGCCCCTCTGCCCCCTCTGCCCCTCTGCCCCCTCTGCCCCTCTGCCCCTCGGCCCGGGACCCCCTCGTGACGGGCTCCACCTGGCCCGGTTCCTGGCTGCGGGTCCAGGATGGCAGCAGCTGGCAGCACCTGTGCGGAGCAGTCAGACCAGTGCTGGGAGGATTAGCGAGGGGCCGGGGGAGGGGAGGAGAGAGGGGAGAGGGGGCCTGGGAAAGACTCAGACTCCCAGACGCTTCGCTGTGGTCACCCGCGTCCATGGTAACCAGAGAAAAACTCAAGGTGCTGTGAGGAACCAGGCTTCTTCAAAAGGCTTTTTCAGCTCGTTCAAAACAATGCACCAGCACTGCAAACGGTGGGAAGGTACTACAAACTTTTACTCAAGCTGTTTTTTTCTCAGTTTTGTAGTTTTAAGTAAGTTTGATGGAAAACTATAGAGGCTGAATAAAAAGTAATGATGACGTTTGAATACTGTGCTGCTACAGGGTTTAGTGTTGCTTGATATTAACATTTAAAACCTGATTTTGAGATTAAAGAATAGTCTCGATACTCAAATCATCTCACCTTGTTGTAGTTCCAGTCTGATATCTGTGTCCTCCCTCAGTGGTCCAGGTAGGTTCTATAGAGGTCCAAGTATAAGAGCATGTACACTACCGCTCCAAAGTTTTAGAACACCACACTTTTTCCATTTTTTTACCGTTTACTGTTGACCAAAACATATTCTAATCTTTTGGTCAATGAAAGTGTCCACCTTTGGCAGATAAAACAGCTGAACACACTTGTGGCTTTCTTTTTACAATACAAATGAAATATTCTTCAGAAAGTTCTTCCCAAGTCTGTTGCAGAGGTTCCCATAAATGTGTGGCACTTGTAGGTTGTTTGGCTTCTGCCCACTTCATCCCAAACCAGCTCGATGGGGTTTAAGTCTGGAGACTGTGCCGGACACTCCATGTATTCAAGGTCATCTTGTTTTTTTTCCTGAGGTAGTTTTGGCAGAACTTGGACTTGTCTTTTGTTAGCTTTTATCTTTTTTTTTTTAACCTCTGGCTGTTAATTTCTTACCTTTGTACCATTTCAAGCTCTTCATTGGACTTGCACGGTTTCAATTGCAATAAATATCTGGAAAAATTAGGGTGTTCTAAAACTTTTGACCCGTAGTGTATACTAAGTCTATGTACTATGTATACTAGTCTATGTACTATGTATACTAGACTATGTACTATGTATACAAGTCTATGTACTATGTATACTAGTCTATGTACTATGTATACTAGTACTATGTACTATGTATACTAGTCTATGTACTATGTATACTAGTCTATGTACTATGTATACTAGACTATGTACTATGTATACAAGTCTATGTACTATGTATACTAGTCTATGTACTATGTATACTAGTCTATGTACTATGTATACTAGTCTATGTACTATGTATACTAGTCTATGTACTATGTTCTATGTTCTACTTGTTCTGATACAGCTCAAGATCATTCTAAATTCAAGAAAGGTTCATTTTGTCCTGTGAATGTGACCTTTTTAGTATCAATACCTGCTCAAATGAGAATCTAGTTTAATCCTAGTTTTAATATTAATTAGTATCTGATTCTTTCTAGTTTGGACAACTCGTTGCCATACTGTAGAACATTCCAGGCAAATCAACTATATTTCCAAGGAAACAGGCAAACTCTACCAAAAAGTTGACTCTTGGTAACAACCTCATCATCGCGTCCAAATTGTGCGCCTTCCATCCCAAACAAGCATCATCTCTAAGTCTGAGCTTCGATTCTCCGTTTACCTGAACCCTTTTGAAAATCTCCGCGCCAAAAGCATTCCGCCATGCTGAAATATGTATGAAGCGCAGGTGAAGCACAAAGCCGCTGAAACAATACACATTTAGCCATTTGCCTGGCCCGCTGCCAACATCCACCCACCCAGCCCCGCCTCCTCCCACCACCGGCCCCCTTCTGCACACTCGCACAAGCGGCCCCGCAGTATCAGCATCTCCCACCTTTACAAGCTTGTTTTCCTGCGAGGAGCGCTTAGCCAGAGAGCCCACTGATAAAGAAGAGAGCGGACAGCGTTGAAATAAAGGTTTAGAATGGCAATGAAAGGCAAAAAAAAGTGCCTCGCTAGCTACTTCCCAGAGACAGACAGGAGATTGTGCGACGCTGGTGAAATGTGGACGTGTGTGTGTCTGTGTGTGTGTGTGTGTGTGTGCAAATTGAATATCAGCATATCCAGCATACTGTCATCCCGTGTTTGTGCTGCCCTGACCCCTCCCCCCTCCCCTCGCTGCTGCACTGTACAAACCTCTTGCTCACAAGGCTAATGCGCCTCAGAGCCCCCGGTCGGGTCATGTGATCACGGCTGAACGCTCGCCTTGTTTTGGTTTATTCATGTCGAGGGAGGCGCAGCCCGAAATGACCTAAATGTTGTCGCTAATATGCGCCAGGTCAAAGGGCAAACTGTGAAAGTGTCTCGTGGTTGGGTCGCGTCCCAGTTGGTTTGAGGTGGGGAGTGAGCTTATGCAACGGAAAGCTTCTGAGAATTTTAGTTTTGTTGGATCGCAGTCAAATTTCAATACTATTTAGACCTGATATACCTGCCCAAGCTATGTTTTAAAAATTGGAAAAATGACAGCAACAATTAGAATAAGGAGCAGGCTATTAAAATCATCTTTATCCAGCTTAGAAAATCGTTTATCTGGACTATACACAGCAAAAAGTGGAGTGTTCAAATTGACTCTCACAGAATCAACTTTAACAGTTTATATCAGGCCAATCTGTTCTAGAGTTAATTTAACATTTTTGGAAATGTTAATTAAGTAACACTGGACCAAAATTCTTGTTTAACCCTGAAATCCAGAGTTAGATTAACATTTTGAGAGTAAACAGATAACACTTTGTAGAGTTATCCTGATTTAGCAAAACAACACACAGAAGTGTTATTTTTACTTTATTTTAGTTAATTTAAGATGAAATTAGAGAGCAAGAGTTTGAAGTGGTGAATGGGAGGAGAGAAATTAACACTAAGAGAAGTTGAATTAACCTCAGCCACATCAACTCAAACCTGCATTTAACTTTCAAATAGTTAAAATAACACTTTTGGTGGTAAAAACAATTCTGAAATATTTTACCCTAAAATTTTAACCCTCCAGTTTTTGCTGTGTACAGAGACACAGGTAAAAAAAAAAACTTTTAGAATAAAGACAGTGTCATTATTAATGGAACGGTACCTGATTTTTAATTCAGGTTCTTAAAAACATGAAAAACAGAAGTAGTTCATTTTAAAGTTCTTCCTGACTTTTACTTATGCATTCAGAACATTCTAATTATTCACTACGGTGAGTGTATAAGCACTTTTCACAACTCTCAGAAAAATGCAGTTTTGCTGTGACACTAATACTAACAATAATTTATTTGGATTTTACTTTGGTTTTATTTGGTCAACTTTTATTTGGTTAAAGGTTTATTCCAAAAATCACAATGAGCAATAAAAAAATCACCTGTGAAAGATGGCGGTAAAATTATTTTCATAGACTATTTTTGACACTTAAAGCTCTTTGTTTCCTTCAGACAATCCTGCATAGCTCAGATGATTCACTGTTGCATGGTGAATTTTGAATCATTTCTACTGCATTAGGCAAGATTGACCTTATAAAACTTTGAAAATTTTTAGAGCAGTCTGCGTGTTTCCCAGCATTTGGAACAATTCTTCCCATAAATAAGAACTGGTGACTCTAAATAGTGGCAAAATTTAAGAATGAATGGTCGTCTGTCTGCGTAGGTTAGGCAGCGATTATCTGACAAGCATGGTGATTGCGATTAGATTTGCAATTTGTGTTTTAATATTCGGACTCTGTTCAATGTTCAATACAAGAATCACATTTCAGAACATGTTTGTGCAGATGTAAACTACAGGATTAGCAGCTTTTATGCAGAATTTTGGTTTGTGGAGGAAGTTATGGCACTTCACAAATCGCAGCTTTTGTGATTTACTAATTGTGTCCATTAACATTTTGATTCAGCCTTACAAAACACTGATCCCGT
This sequence comes from Boleophthalmus pectinirostris, assembly GCF_026225935.1. NCBI lineage: Eukaryota > Metazoa > Chordata > Actinopteri > Gobiiformes > Gobiidae > Boleophthalmus > Boleophthalmus pectinirostris. Next base: position 34,150,921 of record NW_026571070.1, read on the forward strand.
CTCTTGTAAGGCCTGAGATTACTAGTATCAGACTGGGACAAACAGGAACAAATGTACTGAAATCCACCTAAATCAAATTACCGAAACAATGTTAGCGAAGACCGTGGTGTACTGTGACTTCATAATTCTGGTCCATAACAGTTGTTTATCTGATGCCATGCTTAAACCTTTAATCCCCCGCTCATACCGACCATTAGAATAATCCCTGGCTGCATTATAACGTGCTCCATCTGAGCCTCACATGGACACATCTGTTCTCTAATGTCAGCTGGACTACCTGGAGTTTTGGACGGACCATTTTGGGGATGGCACAATATGTCGCGGTTGAATCGAAATCGCAATTTGAGTTGGTGCAATTTTCAAATGACAAATGCTGCAGTTATTTAGGTAATAGAAAGTCATCTGCAAAGAACAGAATATGTTGTTTAGAAAAATTGTGTTGTATCTGTCATTTAGAACTCCACAAACTAATGTTGGTGCGATACAAACATTTTAAAATCAATTTCGATACTAAGGAATAAACTCGATACTCAATAACGCAGGGGTGGGCATTTCTTATTTCCATGGGGCCACGTGAAAAACAGAAAATATTGTGGAGGGCTGGGACAAAATGCTTTACTCAATTCCGTGTAATATGAATTGTATTTCTTTATATATATAAAAAAAAACAGTAAATATCATTGTTTTGATGAGCTGGTCAGACTGGTAACAGTTTATGTTCTGACTAAGCAATGAAAAAGTGAGGCTGCTGTACAAAGAATGTAAACACCTTCAAAATTAAAGCAATGCAGTTTAGTCCATGCATGAGTTAAAATGTTTATTTTGTAATTCCAAATTAGATTAAGTCAGAGTCAGCCAAAAGGCCGTATATGGTCTGGGAGCTGGACAATGCCCACGTCTATAATAACGATTCTGATTCTTTAGAACAGGGGTGTCCATACTTTTTTCATCAAGGGCCACATATTTAAACACAGATGAAACAGAGGGCCGATCAAGGGCCGTAGACTGGGGCTCAATACACTGAATAATTGAAATATGTGCATGTTTAATATGTTAGAATGAACCATCAGTCCTTTATTCATGCTAAGATCCTTAAAACTACACACTATTATTTAATACTTAATTTAACCAAGGTAGATTTTCAAAAAACTTGCAGTAAAAAGTTCATTTTTAATTGATGCAAGGTAATTTGGGCCAATTCACCTGGAAGCCTGAGGGCCAAGAAAAAATTTTCTGGGGGCCGCATTTGGCCCATGGGTCATAGTTTGGACTTGCCTTCTTTAGACAATAGAATGTGATTTTTGATATTAAATTGTAGTACTTTCTTTTAGATCACCCTCAGTGGTCCAGGTAAGTTCCACTGTGGTCCATGGGCGTACACTAGTCTATGTGCTCTTATACTTTCGACAGCCCGACTGTAAACATGTTCTAAAATGTTCTCTCAATCTTTTACACTCCTGGAGTTGTTGTTCCTTCTTTTTAAACATATATCACTAATATAATCAGAATTACTGGTCACAAAATCGCAATTGTAGATTTGATTTGAGATGTGTCTATTTGTAACCTGCTGAGAGGGCGAGCTGAAGCTTTAGGGTCAGGACAAGTGTTTAATCCTCACACAGACACGGGCACGGGGGAGCGGGCAGGACCACAGGCTGGCACTGCGCCACAGAAAAGCACAGCGAGGGGCACGGCGGCGGGGGCCGGCCGTGGGGGTCGGCGGCGGGGCTCGGCTGTGTTACTGCGACACTAATTACAAAGAGTGTGGCCGGCTGGATGGTCCACATAGCAGCGCAGACATAAACACGTGTTTGAGATAAGTGACAGAGGCGTGTGCGCACTGGCATAGACGCACACCACACAACACATGGATGATGCTACTGTTTTGATGTTCAAATCCAGGGCTTTATAGGCTTCAAGTGTATTAAACGATCGAGCTAGATTTGTGTTTGCAAGTTTACATGCCAAACAATGTAATCCAGAGTCTAATGCAGTGTGCAATTAAAGACTGCGAGGCATTCAGCTGCACAGACACGATTCTGTCACCTCTTACTTTATTGTACAGCGTTTGTCTGGTTAGATTGTTTGGTTAGCTGGTTTAGCCTGGTTATCTTGTTTGTCACTCATCTCAGCGAGGTTTACTTAGCTGGTTTTAGACTAGTTAACTTGTTTAGTTGGTTGAGTCTGGCTCTCTTGTTTTAATTTATGTTATTACGTGATTTGGCACTCATTTGGTAACCATCTTAAATATTTAAAATGTGTTTATTCTGAGAAGTAAGTACGTAAGAAAGTAGTAAGTTATAGCACTTTTCACAGACATTATGTCACAAAGACGCTTTTACAGACCTGGTGGTGGTAAGATACTATTGTAGCCACAGCTGCCCTGGGACAGACTGCGGGACAGAAGCGCGACTGCCAATCTGCACCACCGGCCCCTCCGACCACCACCATCGCTCACACATACACACCTTTCACACTAGGCAATGTGGGTAAAGCGCCTTGCCTAAGGACACAAAGACACAGCGCCCCACTGTGGCACCTGATTTTCCCAGATTTTCCTGTCCAGGCCCGGCACTGCTGAACTTTACAATTTCACAGAATTTATTCTTAGAAATAGAAACAAAAATATATTTGACAAATCCATCATGTTTGCAGTTTTACTTATGAGGTCACACTTTACTTTACTTTACTTTTTTGTTTTCTACGGAAGCCGAGAGGGGTCACAACAAACGTAAACGCCGCAACAAATACAAATGCGACAACACAACAAAAAGCCACAACACATCAAAAAGCCACAACGGAAGTGACCGCGGGACTCTATTTTCTGACGGACCGATCAAGTGGCAAGTGAAGAAGAACTACAACGTGAAACGAATAATGATAAAACAATAAATAACTTTTACTTACGTTTCCAACTTCTCCATTCCTTTACTTTTCACATTGTAGTTCTTCTTCTTCACTTGCCGCTTGATCGGTCTGTCGGAAAATAGAGTCCCGCGGTCACTTCCGTTGTGGCTTTTTAATGTGTTGTGGCATTTGTGTTTGTGTTGTGGTGTTTGTATTTGTTGCGGCGTTTGCATTAAAATAGAGTCCCTCGGTCATTTCCATTGTGGCTTTTTTTGGTGTGTTGTAGCTTTTTGTTGTGTTGTCGGATTTGTATTTGTTGCGGTGTTTGTGTTTGTTGTGACCCCTCTCGGCTTCCATAGTTTTCTAACCTTTATTAACAGTTTAAATACATGATTTTTATAGACTTTGAGTTAGTCTCTACCAGTGAAACAGTCGATATTCCAACCATGAATCTGACTGAACAAATCTCAGAAATGCGATATGTCCTAAGTATGGTTACTGTAGCAACTTGTTCGCCTGTGCCCAAGTGTCTGGGCACGCTCAGTTTGACAAACTGTGTCAAATCAGGTACGATTCATCAGACAATGGCAGACTATCTTATTCTCTTTAAGTCTGGTTAGCTTGTTTAGACTAGTTAGCTTGTTTGCCTTGTTAAGTATGGTTAGCTTGTTTAGTAGTTGGTAGAGTTAGCTAGTTTACACTGCAAGCAAAAAAAAATAAAAAATCTAGCCAAGTTAAGATGACTTGAAAAGTTTGATCATGATTTGAGTAAATTTCACTTGACAAATATAATGATCTGCCAGTGGAACAAGACTTTTGTACTTGTTTAGAGCCTTTGTTAAATCTGGTTAGCATGGTTAGCTGGTTGAGTCTGGTTAGCTTGTTTTAGTCTGGTTAGCACGTTTAGCTGCTTCAGTCTGACGATCTTGTTTAGTTTGCCGTGCCAGTTTGTTTTCTTGTTTATTTGCGGTAAAGGTGAATTCTGGCCCCTTCAAGCGCTTCCACATGTTTACACGCCCCCTGAACACGCGGGCAGGGCTAATGAGCGGGCAGCGCGCTAAAGTGGCAGGTAGCCCCATGGCACGGCCCGGTGTGATGCTAATCTCTAATCTGCAGCGCTTTGATGCCACCGCGAGCCTTATCATCCAGCTCTGTTTGGCCAGGCTTTGAACACAGCTAGTAACAGGATGAAAACGCTAACCTTTGTTTAGCATCTCTAATATTTGCGAGGCGTGTTTGTGCAGCATGACACAAGGATTCCCTTTAGCAACATGGGTAAACAGTAGCTCCACTCGTTTGATTTTTCTCAGAACTTAATTAGAACGTTTTAACAGTGGTTGATAATTTATGATGATATTTAACAGAGATGTGACAATCTCTTTTTCATCAGTGGTCACAACAATACCTGATGCCCTACCTGCGACCACAACATGTCTTCTTAGTAAATAAATAAATGCAGGGGTGGTCTGATATGTTTGATATGATAAGCCTATATTTATCTCATCAAAAACAGATACAGATAGCGATATATGAACCCACCCTAGTCGAAAAACTTTTATCACCATAGAGTCATTTTTGTGGCAGTAGTGCAGAACACTCATAGAGTTATATTAGAGAAAACAACATTACAAAGTAAATGAAAATATAGTAACACAATAAGAAAACATTTGAATGAACAGTACGTTTTTTTTTAGTCTCGTGTGACATCACTATCCCGAGCTCTTTACTGCCCATACCAAACTTACATTATTCCTAATATTTATCTGTACTTACTGTGGCAAAACGGTTCAGAAATATTGCTTACTGCAACACCGTCCATCAGAGGTCTCCATCGTTTTTCCTCCAGTGAGCTACTTTTACAAAATGAAACTGCCAGAGAGCTGCTCATTTTAGCAGTTGCAAAGAAACTGAGAGCCTCTGCACGCCTCAGACGGGGAACAGTTCAATTCCTATAAAACATTAACCATTATTCATTTATCAGTGAACAAAGTTAGGCATCAAAATGATACATTTTTAATGGTAATTAATTAAATTTATTTTTTTATTTTATTGGAATACCCCTTCAGATGTGTCATCTCATTTTCAAGGGGGTCCAAAAACCACAAAATGTTAGTAATACACAATATAAAACAATAGACAGAATACAAAACTTACAGGTTTACATTACAAAACATACACACACACATACAGATGCACAGTACCTGATTTATATTATATTTATCATTTGTTTATATCATTGTTATAAAATATACTAATATATAAATGAACAAGATAAACTAAAAACATAAACAAGGAGTTTTGAGATATGAAAATAAAGATGATTTAAATGATTTGAAAGATGTGAAAGTTCTTAAGTTAAGTTAAGTTAACTTAAACTTTAACTTAAATTTAACTTCTTCAGTACAATACATAGAATTCAGAAATCCCTTGGTGAGATACTTTGAAGTGGGTGGAGAGCTGCTTGTCTTGAGCTCCAGGTTGGAGCCTCCTGCCGTACATTGTTATTGAGTGAATTTTGTAGTTGCTGTTGTGTACCTGTGTTTGTGTAGGCCTGGAAGAATGAGTGTGTGAGTGTTGAGAGCAGTGCTGGGACAGACTGTGACTGCAGACTGGAGGCAGACAGCAGACTGCGGTGGTGACATGCTCCTCTCACATGGCGCCAAGCCCTTTTATTGGACAATAACAGTGGGGGAGGCACCGCAGCCCCGCACATGGGCCCTTAGGTTTGTGCGCGCGGCCCTGCTGCCCGCACGGCCCGGTGTGATGATGTGTTCCCTGGCCTCCGCACCTCCGTCCGATGGGGTGGGTGCGGCTCCTGGGTGGGGGCCTGATGGATAGTGTTCTCATGTGGTGAAAGATTTTTAAGGGCTGCCTCATCGCTGCAGCGCAATAACACCACATAAACATGCTTTTATGAGGGATCCGAGTGTTGTTTATGCCTGAGAGCTACAAATGCTTGAATGTTCAACTTTTGAGTCAGGTTAGCAAACACAAGTTCTGTTTACATCTAAGAGGCTAAGGCTAATTTGAGGCGAGGAGTTGCATTGATGTCAACAGGAACTGAGATGGAAAAGCTAAACATTCTTGGCCAAATCAAGTTAAAGAACCTGGATCTCTTTTTTTCCACGTATTCGAGCAAATGTGTCTTGCCTCAGTACAGATATAATGTAGAAACAGCTCTTGAGCTCAAAATATGTCTGCTCTAGAATGTTTTAATGTCTGATAACCAGGAATGCACATGCTAGTTGCTGTTACCATTACCATGATGGCAAAGCTCTGGACCCTTAAAGTTGTGAAAAGCACTCATAAACTCATCGTGGTGAGTAATTAAGTCTACTGCAAATCATTCAAAATGAAACTTGTTTTGTTTTTCACATTTTTAAATCAATTACAGCATCTTTAAAGATTGGGATCACATTATTATCTGTTAAATATTCTATGTTATGATATTAAATTAATGCTACTTGATTAGGGTGACCAGTATTTACCCAGGACAGTCCCAGTTTTGAGCCTGTGTCCCCTGTCCCCTGTCAAATTTATACAAAACCACTGATTTATCCCAGTTTTATACAAGATATGTCCCAGGTGTCTCTATTTTTGACCAATCTACGGTAAAGAGAGACATAAATTGTAAATTACAGAAAAGCTGCTTAAAAGTGACCAAAACACCAAGGAAATGTGACTATTCTGACTCACATTAATGCTGAGTGCAGAACATTTTTCCTTAATTACTCACTCATTTCACAATTTTATTATTACCAACCACCACAAACCAGGGATGTCTCAGGTTTTGATTTGAAAAACCTGTCACCCTGTAATTGATGTTAATATATTATTGAAAGGCCTGTCTTTCTGAGGCGCTGTTGCTCAGTTAGCGTTTCTTTCTTCAGATGGTGCTGCTCCATGTGCTTGTTTCCATTGAGAGTTTCGACAGAACGTGCTGGAGTCCAAATGTCCCGTTCACACTGGTGCCACTTTAATTCAATTGGATTCTTGGTCTTGGGATGAAGTGAGCCAGCTAATGAGATAATAGCATTAGCATTAGCTTTAGCCCTACCTAGACATGCACAATCATTGGATTACACCATTCCTGATCGCTATGCCTGGTATGCGAGTACTACATGTTTACTGCATAGGCTACTGTATCTTACAATGCACAGGAGAGTGGCTAGTGTAGAGTTTGCTGTGGGAAGATTAACATAAACCATTAAGCCATTTATTTTTTCACATTTTCTGAGCAGATGTTTATTTTTGGGTTTAGGAACAATCAGTTTTAGGCCTGGGAATCATTAAGAAGTTGCCGATACAATACATATCTTAATACACAGGCCACGATACAATACATACCTCGATACATAGGCCACGATATGATACATACCTCGATACATAGGCCACGATATGATACATACCTCGATACATAGGCCACGATATGATACATACCTCGATACATAGGCCACGATACGATACATACCTCGATACATAGGCCACGATACGATACATACCTCGATACATAGGCCACGATACGATACATACCTCGATACATAGGCCACGATACGATACATACCTCGATTCATAGGCCACGATACGATACATACCTCGATTCGTAGGCCACGATACATACCTCGATACATAGGCCACGATTCGATACATACCTCGATACATAGGCCATGATACGATACATGCCTCGATACATAGCCACAATACAATACATATCATGATACATAGGCCGTAATATGATACATACCTCGATACATCGAGCACTTTTGGTTCAATACGGTTCAATAAAAATAAAGGCTAAATCTTGGCTTTGATTCTAAAAGTCTTTGTTAAACAATTTCTTGTGCAAAGTTAATTTGAAACACGCCCATTTTAACCATCAAAACTGTGAAAATGTCAAATGTGTCGCATAAACCAGTTTCCAGCAACAAAACTGTAGCGCTGTAACAAAATAATTGAGTAAAATATATCAAAAAATACTCTTGACAATACATCGATACAGCAGCCCACAATATCAATACTGTATCATCACATTAAACAATACGATGTATCGATATTTCAATATTTTTGCACACCCCGAATCACTAAGCAATCTATTTCACATTTTGTCAGCAGATGAGATTTTAAAAAAGTGATTTTTGTTATGTTTTGGTTGGTCCCTCCCCTTAACGAAATGCCGACCACTAAAGAAGTCCCACTAAACTTTATGATTCCGGTCATGGACAGTAACCATTTAAAAAGTGCAATTTAATTTGTCAATATCTTGTAAGACTGCAGTGTGCAAATAGTGTAGTTTTTGGACTTGTACAAACATGTTCTGAAATGCATAAGATTCTTAATTAGCATAAGGTGACCAGACGTCCCTATTTCCCCAGGACAGTCCCAGTTTTGAGCCTGTGTCCCCTGTCCCAGTGGACTTAAACAAAACCACTTATTTGTCCCAGTTTTATACAAGAAATGTCCTTATTTTTGACCAGGTTGATCTAAACCAGGACTATATCAGGTCTAAATCAGAACTAAAACAGGACTATCACAATTTTTTACTAATCTGATCCTCGCCAACAGTAAAGAGGAGCATAAATCGTTGTTTGTTTTACCAAAATACAGAAATTCGTGTTTGCGAACAACCATAAAGCAAAAAAAATGCAGCGACAGAAGCCTTTCAGATTATGACTGACACTATTTTGTCACTATTTTATTTATTCCAAACATCCCAACCCAAGAATGTGCCAGTTTAGAATTTTGAAAATCTTGTCACCCTAAGCCAGCAGTTTATTTCAAGTTTCCTCTCAAGTTCTCCTGGATGAGTTCAAAACGTGGACTGTGAACTGATTTGAAAACACGAATCGCGAATGGAAAAACAGAATCATTCGTGAATCGGTCTTTATTTCCCAAATCCTGCAGCCATGGTTACCGGGACTTGTGCCTGGGGTAAGTCTGAGCCCCGTCTGCTTTCGACCGAGTATAAAAACGTGAACCCTACTCCCATGATCTGATAGCTTAGCGCAGATCCCCCTTAAGCGCCGGCATTAGCTCATAGGCCAAACGTGTGGTGCGGTCAGCTGCTCTCACCTGTTAGCTAGCCTGAGTCACGCTTTGACAGCCCCACAGCACTAGCAGCAGGTAGCGGAGGAGTGCTAGCACCTCTGAAATAGCAGCGCGACACTTCCCTTTAGCGCTCACACCAAACTTCCCCTCAGCGCTGCCAGTTTAGCAACACCGCCGCGCGTTTAACACACAAAAAGGACATGTAAGGTTAATAGAGTTTGTGGCGGAGCGGCTGAAACGTTCCAGTGGTTGGAGCAGAGGTGCGCTGCAGGTCCGCTGATCGCCTGAGGGGGCAGCGGTGGGCGGTGAGAGTCCAAAAAAAGCTCTCATCCTTGACAACGCCCTTACGCTCTGAGTCAGCCGCGGATCTTTGACAAACATACCAACAGCAAAAGTAGGAGAGATAAGCAAGAAGAGGGGGACTGGATTTTCAAAATAAAAAACTGGGACATCGCTGGTTTGTGGTGGTTGGTAATAATAAAACTATGAAATTAAGGAAAGTTGTTACACACTCTGCACTAATGTGAGTCAGTGTAGTCACATTTTCTTTGTGTTTTGGTTGTTTTAAAGCAGCTTTTCTGTATTTGACCTAAACAAATGACAGTTTATGTCTCTTTACTGTTGGCATGGATCAGATTGGTCCAAAATAGAGACACCTGGGACATTTCTTGTATAAAACTGGGACAAATCAGTGGTTTTGTATAAATCTGCTGGGGCAGGGGACACAGGCTCAAAACTGGGACTGTCCCGGTAAATAATGGTCACCTTAATCAACCCGGGTAAACAGGGACGTCGGGTCACACTATGTGAGAAGATCATTGTGTTGTAGGAGACAGGGACACATTTCAAAGTCCAAAGACGAGAGTCCAGTCCAGAGTCCAGACCTGAAATCCAAATGTGAATGTGAATTTGGAGATGAGAAATGAATACAGCATTAGAATCAGAAAACTGGAAAATGAAAACTGATGAATACAAGTAGAAATATGTTTAAAAAAAAAAAAAAAAGAAAAGAAAGAAAAAGAAAAGAGCAAAATAAGAACTTTCTGATATACACACATAGAGTTCCTACATAATGCTCACAGCTCATGTCATTGTGCCAGAGAAATCCGCCTCTTAAAATTAAGGATGGCTCGAAATAACATTTCCCACTCCACTCCAGATATCCTGGCTGTTGCTTTTTACTAAGAATAGTTGATCATGTTTGTTAAAGATACAGTATGTAACTTTACGGTGGCGTTACGTCACCTGTATGTTTCCATGGAAATACAAAGATAAATCCGTACTTAATTGGAACATTCTCCATGGAGATCAGGGCAGGGTATCCTTAAGAAGTTGCCGATACGATACATACCTCGATACACGGGCAACGATACGATACACACCTTGATACATAGTCCACGATACGATACACACCTCGATACACAGGCCATGATACGATACACACCTCGATACACAGGCCACGGTACGATACACACCTTGATACATAGTCCACGATACGATACATACCTCGATACACAGGCCACGATATGATACACACCTCGATACACGAGCCACGATACAATACACGCCTCGATACACAGGCCACGATACGATACAACACTCGATACACACAGGCCACGATACGATACACACCTCGATACACAGGCCACGATACGATACACACCTCGATACACAGGCCACGATACGATACACGCTTCGATACACAGGCCACGATATGATACACACCTCGATACACAGGCCACGATACGATACATACTTTGATACACAGGCCACGATACGATACACACCTCGATACACAGGCCACTATACGATACATACTTTGATACACAGGCCACGATACGATACACACCTTGATACATAGGCCAAGATACGATACACGCCTTGATACACAGGCCATGATACATACCTCGATACATAGGCCACGATACGATACATACCTCGATACACAGGCCACGATACGATACACACCTCGATACACAGGCCTCGATAAGATACATTTCTCAATACAGTGCACTTTCTATATATTTCAAATCGATTTGATACAGTTCAGTGAAAAATAAAGGCTAAATCATAACTGTGACACTAAAAGTCCTTATTAAATCACTTCTTGTGTAAAGTTCATATGAAACACAAACATTTAAATCAACAAAACAGTGAAAATGTCAAATGTGTTGCATAAATGAGTTTCCTTCCTCTGTAGCTCTGTAGTAAACTGTAGCTCTGTAACAAAATAGTTTAGTAAAATATACCAAAAAAAATTCTTGTAGATGTATCAATAGAGCAGCCCACGATATCAATACTGTATCATCTGTGGAGCATTAAAACCAAAGGAAACAAGCAGGAGGAGGCCAAATAAGCATCAGATTTGTGGAGATTTAAGTCTGCTCATATTAAGAACGCTTTTCCAAAATAATTTACTGCAATAAACACAACCAAACTGTACCGTGTCTTTAAAACAGTGGCTCTATCAGGGAATTTCTCTGGACCAATAGTGATAAATGACCAAGTGTATGATCCATAAAACTTCTCTCGGAGTAAATATCCGTGTTGTGTTTTAGTGCTGATCTTGACTACATCGCTGTAACACTCTGGCCCATGGTTCCCAGCCTTGAGGTTTGCATGTGTTGCCAGTGTTAAACCCCCCATCCATCAAACACTCGGCTCTATCAGCGCCACTCAAAACGCCTGGCACTGCTCAGGCTATTCTCCCACACACATGTACACACACACACGCACACACACACACACGGGCACACACACACACACACACACACACACACACACACATGTTCCGGAGCCACAGCAGCACAGGGCTTATCCCCGCTGTTGGCCACCGGGGTCTGGGACAGTGCTGTCTTTCTTCCCCCTCTCCTCCGGGCCACCGTACATGCCCAAAGCTGGACAGGAAGGCCAATGTTCAGGGTCAGCCTCTGCCCAGTGGAATTCCCCAGCTCCTCGGGGTCTCATGCTCCTGAGTTTGACCCACTTTGGCAGTAAACAGTCTCTCAACCAACAAGACAAGGGTGGTACAATGGAAGGAATAGTAACGTTATTCAAGATTTAGAGATACCTGACAATAGACTATAAAAAGTTATATTTAGTTATGTTCAGATGACTTCAGCTAAGACCATTTTATTTTATTTGAGTAGATTCAACAGATAAAATGATCTCCCAATGGAATAAGTGTACTTTTTCTTAATTCCAGCAATACTTTTTCTTATTTTAAGTGCAAGGATTTGTTGTTTTTCTTATCTTTAGTGTAGCAAGATGTATTTTCATATTTCAAGTGCAAAAAGTCATGATCCATTCGTAAATTTTTCTTGGCAAGTGAAATTTACTTAGATCATGATAAAACTTTCTTTAGAAATGATGATGATTTGCTGAGAATAGTGTTTTTGATACTAAGGAATAGACTCAGTATCAATTCTGATATCACACTCTTTGTTTAGACAATAGAATGTGATTTTCAACATTAAATCATAAGTACTTTCTTTTCTATTCCCATGTGGTCTTATTTACAGTGTTGGGAAGGTGACTTTTAAAATGTATTCTCCTACAGATTACAGATTACATACCCCAAAATGTAGTCTGTAACATAATCCTTTAAATTACTTAAAGTGAGTAATGTAATCTGAATACTTTGGATTACTTGATTTGCTGTAGAGAAACAAAGACAAGGATATCTTCACATAAGATGTTTTGTCTGCTAAAAGACAACAAAAAGTCCAGTCTTTACTTAACCAAATTAAAAATATTATTGATAGAAGAGGAGGAGACACATCCACACAGCATGATTTAGTCCTGTTAAATCCTGTTTGAGACATAGTTTAGACCTGGTTTTAGTCCTGGTTTAGTCCTGATTTAGTCCTATTTTAGACCTGGTTTAGACCTGGTTTTAGACCCGGTTTATCGTCAGGCAATGAGTGGAATTACCAAGAAAAAAAAAAAAAAAAATTATAAACAAATAAATGCGAAAACAGGAAAATACCTCTGTGTAATCCTTTTATTTCAAACAAGTAACTGTAATCTAATTACCACTCACTTAAACAGTAACTGTAACTGAATACAGTTACTCATAATTTGTACTCTGATTATGTAACTCTGGTACATGTAATCTGTTACTCCCCAACACTGCTTACATGTGTGTAATCCTCAGTGGTGCTGTAGGTTCCATAGTGTCCATGTGTGTATACTAGTCTTTGTTGTTCTGATACAGCTCAAGATCATTCTAAAGACACAGAGTCAATGTGGCTTTTAGTACTGATACTTGCTCAAATGATTTGATACCAGTTTTATTATGATTGATCAGATTTTGGATACTTTAGACAGGCCTCCCTCTCCTCGCCCTGTAGAATCGGGGTACATGCTCTCGGGTCTCGGGTCTAACAGGCCTGTCTGTGCTCTGGAGGTGCGTGCTGGTGATAAGTGACTCCCAGCTAACGGACAGAGGGCAGGAAGCGTGCGTCAGCCTGATAACAGCGCGATGTGGAGGCCCATCTCTGAAGGACACAGCTCAGGGCAGGGACAGGGACAGGGCCACGGCGCGTCCTTCACTACCATGTGTCCTTACGCCAACGTCTTAATCAAACTGGAATAACACTGTGCTAAAGCCCTCGTGAGGAGTGGATATGTTGAAAAATGTAAATGTGAATTGGTGGTTTTCAGGTTGTAGGATGTGGTGATGTCATGCTCCCAGATGGGGCAAGAGACAGATCTTCCTGTAGATCACATGCTTTGGTATGAAATAGGGCACAATGTATATGGACATTTTTGGATCTGATATGATACAGATAAAACTGGCTTTTGAAGTAGTTGATATAAAAGCAGATATATTTAGTGGTATAAAAATGTACTGTAAATCTTCAACTGGTTATAAAACTTAGGTTTGACTCTATTGGGTTTTAAATTGGGTTTATTTAGGCGACCTGTATTGTATTGTTATTTTGCCTCTTTACATCATTTTTAAAGAGAGTAGGTTGGCCTAATTGCATTTTTGCATCACATTCTAACCTGTAAACAATGTAAACTACCCCTATCAGTCTTTAGCAGTAAATGCGTGCCCGATAGCCGATGTCTCCAATTTACCTTTTGTACTTTTCATACTAGGGCCGATAATATTGGTCAGGCCCTAGTATGAAAAGCACAAAAGGTAAATTCACACATGTTGAACCTGGTGATTTCTGTTACTCAACAACTCACTGTACTACAACAAAACTCGTGTTTATATCTTACATTTTTGCCAAGCTTTTTTTTACAGTTAAAACTCTTCAAAATGAACAACACTGACTCCTGTTGCTATGTCGTTGCTATGTTCCTACTACCAAGCCTTCTGATTGGTTGGACTTGAATATGAAGTCAGAATCCAATATTGAATCAGATTTTTGTTCTTCCTGACTCCACCACTGTCACTCTTTCCTCCTCCAGTGTTTATTATGGCCTTCGTCCCAACAACCATCTGGATCGCTCTGGTGACATCACAGTGTGGGTGACATCATCACACGGGCCGGTCCCAAGGGTGGAGTCCTGTGATTGCTCTATGTTGAGTAATGGTGGCCCCACCCAGATGAATGTGTCCACGAGGAACCCCAAGTGACCCTCCAAGAACACTCCTGGAGAGCAGAGGAACAGAGGAGCTCAGGAAGAGAGGAGGAGAGAAGCAGAGGAAGAGAGGAGGAGAGGAGCAGAGGAACAGAGGAAGAGAGGAGAGAAGCAGAGGAACAGAGGAGCAGAGGAACAGAGGAAGAGAGAGAGAAGCAGAGGAAGAGAGGAGCAGAGGAAGAGAGGAGGAGAGAAGCAGAGGAGTAGAGAAAAAGAGGAGGAGACAAGCTGAGGAGCAGAGGAAAAGAGGAGAGGAGCAGAGGAGGGGAGAAGCAGAGGAGGAGAGAAGCTGAGGAGCACAGGTAGAAAGGAGGAGGAGAGGAGAGGAGAAGAGGAGCAGAAGAAGAGAGGAGAGAAGCAGAGAAAGAGGAGGAGAGAAGCAGAGGAAGAGAGGAGGAGCGGAAGAGAGAAGGAGAGGAGCATAGGAAGAGAGGAGGAGAGAAGCAGCAGAGGAGGAGAGGAGTAGATGAGCAAAGAAGCACAGGAAGAGAGGAAAAGAGGAAGAGGAGAGAAGCAGATGGGCAGAAAATTCGAGGAGGAGCAAAGGAGGAGAGGAGAAGAATGGAGAGGAACACTGGAGGAAAGGAGCAGATGAGAATGACTAGCTCCTCCTCTGAGTTGGACTCCTGGGCCTCTTGGCTGTTTCTGTGTGGAGTTTGCATGTTCTCCCTGTGTCTGGGTGCTTCATTAATCAACCCAAAATATGCACAACATCTCAGATTCTGCAGCCGAGAACATCATCCTCACCAAGACTAGCTCAAGATCTCGACATGGCTCCCACTCCCTGCTCCTCCTGACACGTTGCCCCAGAGCCATTCAAGCGAGAGAGAACAAATTCCCCTTCCAGAACAAGAACGTGTACAGTATCTTAACCTTGTAGCAGAAATGACACCAGCAGCTGAACACCATTGACTGACAAAAAGGTGCCTGGAAGGAATTTGCTTTAACTGTCCAGATTTGTTGACCTAATCTCCGTAATGAAACTCAAATAAGATGGATGTGTACAGCGCCGGTACACTTGCAGAATCCACCTTGAGCCTGATTGTGGGCTAATGTAATAAAGCCGAGTACATGCGGGGTGTGGCAGCATTAGCTTAATAAGCCCGAGCAGCGGTGCCCTTCTTTCTCCGGAGTTCCACCTCCTTTTCCAAATTCATCAAACTCCGCTCCAATAAGCCCCGTGACACAGCAGCCCGATTGATCCTCTGCTCCACACTGAAGCCTGACTAATGTACTGGCAGACCTCCTCTTTGGGCTAAAAGCAACAGTTCATTTTTCTCCCGTCCGCGGCACAGGAAATAGACTTAGCGGAGAGCCACACCAGAGCAGAGGGGAGTGAGAGATCTGCCTCATCGATCGGCCCGGCTCGACTGTCAATACCCCCCTTTCCACTCCTGACAAAGGCGGCTAATGGGCGAGTGCGCCGGACGAGGGCAGACGCGCGCCCACGCACCAGCGCAGCACCTCGGGGTGTAATGGACAAGAGAGCCCCGTCAATACATCGACGCGCGAGGAGCTGCCCTACCTGCTGCCTCAGCCATTTCTGCCGTCAGCTGCGCATTAACAACACTGTGGTTTCATACGGCTCTGATCTGTCATCTGTGCACCGGGCCACAGGCACGACCCCCACCTGCCACACCTGCCACACCTGCCACACCTGCCCCCCACGCCACCGCACCTGCCTCCGCTCGGCCCATGTACTCACCGGGACTGTCAAGTGCTGCTCCAATGGCCTAAACTGGAAAAAAATGTTAGAAAGTAGGATTCTCTTCAGACTGCCCATTGTAAATAACTCCAGGAGTGTTAAAATATGAGAGAAAACTGAAATCTGAACTGATCATGACTCTACTGCTCACCCACTGCACCAGACTATAGAGGGACAGATAATACTCCCTACAACTGTACAACAACTCACCTTTATGTAACAGATAATACTCCCTACAACTGTACAACTCACTCTTATGTAACAAATAATACTCCCTACAACTGTACAACAACTCACCCTTATGTAACAGATAATCCTGTGTCCTGTCAATCATCATATCATTGTTGCACAGTCTTCCTGTGAGCTCTAGTATAAAGTATTTCAGAACATGTTTGTAAAGGTCTAAACTACAGGGACAAGAAGCTTTTACATAAAAAAACCCAAAAACCTCGGATTCCGTTTTCTCTGCAGAGGAGATTCTATTAGCTCAATAATTGCTCCCTTTGCGATTTGATAATTACACAACTCACATTTCTGTTTTGATTCAGTTGCGATATACTGTGCAGTCCTGATTCAGATGCTCAGGGTTTGGATCACTGGAGCTGTAACATGGCCTATGAATAACAGGACACATGGATTACAAGTTAATAATACAACAAGCAAGCTCATTAGACAGAAATTATCTTTTTTTTCTCAATAATTGCTTGACTTTTGCCTCTAAAGGTCTTGTACAACATCGTTTCCTCATCAAAACATCCTGCTGTGTTTCTTGCATGTTTGAGTAATTCCACGTACATCTCACTTTAAAAACTTTTGCTCCTACAGTGAGTTATCTGCACCGGACTCCGCTCAGGATTCATTTCTCAAACTGCCCTCACTGCAGCTAATCAACTTTAACAGTCATTGCTTTTTAGCTTAGTTCCAATTTCATCTCTGCAGCGCATCAGCAGTTTGAATCCTTGCTCCCTCTACTGGAGTTTAGAAGCAAATTGACTTTAATGAATTAATTTTATTTTGAAATTGATTTGATTTGATTCTTTTTTATTTCGAGTTTGTGCCAAGAGAGAAACAATATTCATGCACATATTACACATATATTGTAAATGACAGAAAAGCAAAGGAGTGGAAAGAAGACAAAAAAATTATATGAACCCACTCCTGTTCATGATACGGTTTCAAAAATTCAAAAGTGATGTGGTTGCTTCTGCACATTTATGATGAAACTTTACAAATATTTACATATAGCAAAATAAATGTCATACTATGCTTACAAAATATAATTATAACCCAATTTCTTTCCTTTTTTGTAATAATAATAATAAGGCATAGAAGATAAGATAAGATAAGATATGCCTTTATTAGTCCCACAGTGGGGAAATTCCAGTGTTGCAACGCGCAATTTCAGAACAGCAGGAAAAGGTAACATACAATAAAACAGATAATAAATAATAACTTAAAAATAATTTAAAAACAGACTTAAAAAATAATTGCACATGGATATAAGAAGTTTATCGTTTATGATTGTACCAAAATAAGCAAAATGAGAATGAAGAATGTAAGGCAGGGGTGTCAAACTCATTTTGGTCCGGGGGCCGTATCCAACCTACCCTGATCCCAAAGGGGCCGGATCAGAAAACTCATGTCATATAAACCCCAAAAATAACAATAAGTTCAAATATTTGTGCAGAAAAACACAAATCTATTCTTTTTTTAATTGATGAACTCTTTCTTTTACAAAATATTATAATATTATGAACAACCTGGAACTTTAAGAAAAATACAATTATTTTATTACAATCACATTAACTTGTATAAATAGGAATAAGTCAATTTTTCTTGGAAAATCTTGCACTCGGCTCCACTTTTCTCATTTTGGACATTTTTCTGATGAGGGTGTCACGGTCAACAGTCAAAACGATCGTCCTTTAAGAGCGTTTGGAAAGAGACAAGTCTTCATTTGTGCTGCTCTGGTGGGAGGGGCCACGTACAGAGACGCTGCTGTGATAAACACCACAGAAAATTAACAAGATTTTAATAAAAAATAGAATTTAAATATTTTAGTAGAAAATCAGCCGAGGGCCAGATGTGTCTTGGAGGGCCTGATCTGGCCCCCAGGCCGCATGTTTGACACCTGTGATGTAAGGGGTAACACTTTATAATAACTACACCTTATTTAGCCTTAATAAAGCATGAACAAATACTTAATTAATAATGATTCACACTTAGTAACTACTAAATTACTACCTGAATTAACACTTAACTTGCACTTAATTTGCCTGTGTTGTAAATAGTTACTCAATACTTCTTAATTACTCATGAACTAACCATCTGCATGTTTACAAATGTATATTTAAGTTCACATTTGAGCATTTATTTATGATTAGTAAGTTATGACAGAATGATTTACTAATAATACAATGCAATGATCATTCAGGCAGCTGTTATCTGTTAGTTAAGTCTTTCTGAGAGCTTTTCTAAAGTGAAGATTAATTATGTTTATTAAGCATTTGTTAAGGTTGGTGAAATTCCAGAGAAACAATAATGCATTACTAGTAAATCATTCTGTCATGGCTTATTAATCATTAATAAATGCACAAATGCACACACAAATGGTTAGTTCATGAGTAATTAAATAAGAAATACTTATGAGTAACTATTTACAGCACAGACTAATTAAGTGCAAGTTAAGTGCTAATTCAGGTAGTAATTAAGAAGTTACTAAGTGTGAATCATTATTAATTAAGTCTTTGTTCATGCTTTATTAAGGCTAAATAAGGTGTAGTTATTATAAAGTGTTACCATGTAAGGATTTATTGAATTGTATCTTTTCTGTTTATGTTTGTACAAATTAATAATAGTGACGAAGAAAAATGACAAAGAAGCTACAAAATGTACCGTTCATTCAGCAGATAATATAAGGTGAAATAGTTGTACGAGGCTGTATAAAGCTCCGTATAAAGCGTTTTAAAGTGCGGTGTAAAATGGTGGTGCTTGACCGGGCTGCGTCCTGGTCACTGTTGACTGGACAGTGGTCAGCTCCTGCAGTATGTTTCACTACAGGCCTTTTCGCGCCTGGTTTAACGCGGCTGATTTGCGCGTCCGTCCAGCCCGGCCCTCACGGTCAGCGAACAGCAGGCGGACGGTGTGATCGCCCCGGGGCCAGTGTAGCGCACCGGGGGAGGAGGGGCCGTAACCTTCCCCGGTCACATGGTCACGCGGAGGGAAGGGAGGGGGGGGGATCGAGACCGCGGGGGGCCTGGAGGTGCTGAGCTGAGGTGACAAAGGCCCATTGTGGATGAAAGTTTACGGCACTAAGCCCTTTCTCCTCCTGCTCAACACGAATAACAAGAGCGGCGTGTGATGGCTGAGCGATAGCCCGGGGCCGCCCGTTTGATTTGTGCTGTTTTGCAAGGGGCCGTCGGGGGGCCACGGGGGGGCAGGATGTTTGGCCCTCAGGAGCCTTGTGACAGAGATGACATTCAGCACAAATCAGAGCAGTCAGCTGTTGTCACAATCGCAGCACTCACAGGGTTTCCAGCTAAAAGATGTGCCACTTTAGCAGTTCACACCACAGCACACCTCTGAACTCCTGTGTGCCCGTGTGGTGTAGGATTTTGACCCCGCGCTGAGGTGGTCAAAATCCTATAATGGTATATTGACCCCCATACAATATTCACCCCCCTATGAAAATGTATATTTTATTAATAAATAACTTGAATTCTATAGAAAAACTTTGAATATTAATAGGATATCTGCAAATTAAAACATATTGATATATTTAAAAGTGTTTTTTGAAGAACTCGGATGCATTTTTTATGTCGATTATAACATTTGAATGATAAATATGACTTAGTTGTTTAAACATATTTGACTGAAAATGAGATAAGTAGGTAATAATGAGTAAGTTAATCAAAGTGATGTATAATGATTTGGAATCTTGTTCAAATCGACAGGTTGATCAGTTGAGTAGTTAAACAGGAGAAACCTATGACTATAATAATCTGAACCCCCAATATGTTTATTATAGTTATGATGATGTAAAGTAAAAAGTCATGTTAGCTGAATATTGATCAATTATATATATATATATATATATATATATATATATATATATATATATATATATATATATATATATATATATATATATATATATATAAAAGGTCAAAATCCTATGACTATAATAATCTGACCCCCCAATATGTTGATTATAACACAACATGACTAAATTCAAGGTCATTATTCTTACAAACCATTGTCTAAATTGACATTATGATTAAGGATTATCTGAATAGAGCAAACTAAAAACCATAACAATGTAAAATAAAATATAAAAAGAGACAAGATTGTTATGTATATGTAGTTTTAACAATACATTACATTTACACAAAATACCAAGTCGTTCTCTATCAAAACATTCCTTAAAATACCTTAAAAGAAAATTAATATGTAGCAAAATATAATAAAAGAAAATTACATAAGAAATAATGATCAGATAAGTAACTACTGAAGAGAAAAGTAAGGGGAGTCAAAATCCAGCTTGTTCACTTTTGTAGCATCACTTTTAGTCCTTCTCTTAATCTGTGTCATCAAAGTATCGAAAATCACTAAACTAGTATCGAAACTAAACACTCATTTGAGAAAGTATCGATAAAACAGCCACTTTCACAGGACAGAAATGAACCTTTCCTGAATAGCTTTTGAATAATCTTAAGAAAGTCTGTTTCTTACTTCTCGAAAAGTTTTAAATTTTAGTACCATGACAACCTTGTTTGCAGTAAAACATGTGGTGCATTAACATGAGCGAGCCATGAAAGCTATGGTATGTTTGCTATGTTTTGCAATGTTTGTAAGAGTTGATAGAAGAATATCTGATTAAGATTTTTCCGACAAGCATTTCAATTTAGATTATATTTGTGATTTGTTCAAAGTTCATGTTTTAAACACACCCAGAATTAACTAAAACACTGAAATCTGAACTGACAAAAATACAAAAATGACATTTCAGAACATGCACAGTTCTAAACTCCAGGGTTAGACTTTTTCATGCAGGATCGACTCACAAAAATCCATATGGGCCCATCCCTCGCCTTAACTCACAGCGTCTGGGTCAAATCAGCTCATCTCAGGTCATTAAGTCCAAGCTCTAAACCCGTGGATGTTTGTCTCTGTGCGATTTGAATGAGAAAAAAAGTTTGGTAAAATAATCTCATGTTGATGTTGATGTGGGAGCTCCATGGTGATGGTGGTTCAAATATTTGTGCATCAGATCATGTGACTCTATTGTGATGTAGGAGAGGGCCACAACAGACTGTTTATTGCTGTTTACACCTCAGCTGAAGCCCGGCCGTGAGAAGGTGTGAAACCCCAGTGTTGTCAACAAAGAGACTGGAGAAATGTCCTCCATACAACACTGTCTATTCTGTCTATGAACAGGCCGTGGAGAAATGAGAAGAAACGCTATATCGATTATCAATGACAGAGGATTTCCCAGATATTGTATCAGTCCGATATTGAAAACTTAGTCGGTATTTTACACTGATATTTTGTTCTTGACTGTGTGCACATGTGTCATTCACAGTTTCTCTGTAGAGCGTTAGATTTGTCTTTTTGAGCAGACTAAATAAATGAAAATAGGAATTTAAATCCCACATGAATTCATTTTGTTCATTTGTAAACTTGACTGTAACTTATACAATATGTACATGTTCATGTTTGGGAGCATTTGTGGTGCTCAAAAGGAGGACTTTGAAGTATGAAAAACTTATTGTGTCCTGCCCCAGTTGTTTTATCTTTACACATGGTTGACACATAAATACATACGTATGTTCATACACATATACACACACGTACACACATACATACACACATGCAGACATACATACACACATACATACATACATACACACACACATACATACATACATACACACATACTACACACATACACATACACACATACATACACACACATACATACACATACATACATACATACATACATACATACATACATACATACATACATACACACATACATACATACATACATACATACATACATACATACATACATACATACATACATACATAATATTGACATTGTGAGACCATTTTCAACCAATATAATGACACTGGAATAAAAATGCAAATACACCTTTTCAAAGATCAATAAACTTTAGTTTCTGAAGTACATTTAACACAGGAACTGCAAGACAACCAAAAACAATAGGTCTAAATGAAATAGACTTGTTAACATAAGAATAGTCTAATGTAATCTGGTTTAGAGCAAGGAACACAAAATGCACTTGAATAAACCATTGTTGAACCAAACACAACCAAAACAATACATAAAATGGATTTTTAAGTGTGTGTAACAAAATTGCTCTTAAAAGTTATTTAAATTATTTATTTACATTATAATATTGTGGCTCCTCTCTGTAACTGCTGCTGTGGCCTCTGCATTTTGAGGTTAAAATGTTTGTATTAACCCGCGACACATGATCCTGTTTCACTATTTCGTTCATCCAAAAAATGTTATTCATATAGAGTCTGGCTCCAAATTCGGTTCATTTGAGCGCCGCTGAACGCTGTGGGTGACGTCACACTCACTTAGTCCACTTTTTTAATACAGTCTTTGCTGGCAAGTCGCCTAATTGACACGTTGGTTCAAGCGTCATTACGCTAAGGAAACGAAAGGAGTCAGAGAGCGATAGAAGTGTTTTGACATTCAGAGAGAGACGAGGAAAACAAACAAGCTCACAAATAGAAATGATCGCAGCTGGAAAAATGATCGAGCTCGTTAAAATTTATCGTGCGATTAATTGATTTATTGATTAACGTTACAAGCCGGATTAAAAGCTTAATATCAGTATTGGTGAATATCGGTCTTTTTTTTTTTATTTCTTCTGTTTGTTTTTTTTTTATTATAAAAACAACAACAAGACAGAACAACAAATGTATATACAGTATAAAGTCCAGATTGGATTGTTGTTGCATCAATGCAAAGTCCAGTTCACAGTTATGGCAGGAGTCAGGGGTGGAAAATATACATATACATTCATACACATAAACATACATAAACATACATACAGACGTCTTTTTTTTTTTTTCCTTTTTTTCCTATATTATGGGGGGGTGGTTTGCAAAATGATCATACAGGGGAGCAGAAGGAATAAAACCAAAACTAAAAAAAAAAAAATAATAGTGTCATAAATTAAATAAAACTATACTCTACTTTCTATAGATATTGTAAGTTTGATGAACCATTTGGTTTTGTGTATATGATATTTTGCCAGCACAATGATGGTGAAAACCCATAATGTACCGTCCCTAGAAAGTACGTATTAATTATTAGAATATGACTGACAGACTTTTCTAGTTACCTGTATGGATGTTTTGCAGATTATTTATCAGAATTATTTGTCCTAGGCCAGCGGACGACCGTTAATATCGAGCCCAGGAATAGAATCGACACAAATAGACTAGATTTGTGCTAGTATCAATAACACTGATATGAAAGGATTGTAAAAATATCTGTGTTGGTCTCATTTGTATGTCACATTTCAGATATGGGTGTCATTGATAACAAAAATCCATAGTGGACAAACTGGATTACTGGGTTTTACTATTACAGAGAAAGGACTGTTTTCAATCAGACAGGTTGATTTTATTAAGCAATGACAATAACATTTGACATTGGGACATGGCTGGAGGGTCGTCAGTGAAATCCCTCCTGATTCCCCGAGCAAAGACACAGTGGTTCCCCGGTCATGCTAAGCTAGTCCCTGTTTAAAGTGTGCATGTTTGGCTCTTGTTGCAGCGTCTCCAGCTCGGCGGCGTGTGACAGTTTGTGACAGCGCTCCCCGCGGCGCCCATCACCGCAGATCACTGTGGACAGGCTAGCTTTGTCTTTTAAAGCCATTAGCACGTTAGCTCGCCCGCCCCCCACACAGACGAGCAGTGTGTTATTGGCCCCTTTACCTTTAACTGCCCTCGTTTTTTAGAGCCGTGTGCACCGTATAGTCACTTTACGACGATGATAATGACATCTGTCAGCTGCAAGCTTCTCAAAAGATCCATTGTTTTGGTTAGTCATGGGCAAAATGTCAATTAAGAAAAGAATATATTTATGAAAATACAAAAAAATAAATGAGTAAAAGGTGGGAATTGAGCAAATATTTCATCATTTGACAGGGTCTGTTTTATATTTTTGTTGTTTAACAAGTCCAGAAGGATATCTGTCTGTATTTTGTGTTTACGTGGATCTTGAGTAGAGCTGGGTATCATTAAGAAGTTGCCGATACGATACATACCTCGATACATAGGCCACGATACGATAGCTATCTCAATATCTCGATACAGTGAACTTTCGATTCGATACGATATATCTCAAATTGATTCGATACAGTTCAGTAAAAAAACAATGGCTAAATCATGGTTGTGATACTAAAAGTGTTTGTTAAATCACTTCTTGTGCAAAGTGAATTTAAAACACAAACATTTAAATCATCAAAACTGTCAAATGTCAAATAAACAAGTTTCCTTCTTCTGAACAAGCAACAAAGCCATAGCGCTGTAACAAAATAATTTAGTAAAATATACCAAAAAATACTCTTGGCGATATATCGATACAGCAGCCTAAGATATCAATACTGTATCATTATATTAAACGATACGATACGATAATCTTGAGCCAGGTTCAAACTGGACCAAACTTCCTTTTTTTTCAGTGACACAAGTGAAACAAAAGAGCTCATTGGTCGACCATCATTTTGAACCAAATCAGACTTCACAGAGTTTAGTGCTTCACTCATTTGTAAGAGAATTTAAGTCATGTATCCTCCACGTACATCTCTCACTTTAACATTGACTCACAGGAGCCACAGTAACACCATCATCTTCCCCTGGCACACCTTTGGCACCACTATCTAAATTGTGGCATGTTGCTGTCTGACCGGTGTCTACTGTCCTGCCCCCCCAACTGTCCTGACTTGCTTTCTAAACCTCCTCCTTTGGTAGAATAGTAAAGGAGCTATACTATGTTCACTTTTCACATCCCGCGGCCCGTATTATTGATGTAAATAAACTTCTCCTGCTTGAGACGTCCAGTTGGTCTCCAGCCTTTTACTTCCATTTCCATTCCACTTCTACAACAGTAGAAGTCTTCTATGATATTTTTATCTCGTTTGGCTCATAGGGTGTCATATTTGTTTTGATACGAATCATGCATGTTCCTGATTGGCTAATCCAGCTGTCAATCATGCCCATCTGAACTCCTGGAGATGGGTCCGGTCAAGCAGAAGTAAACAGCAAGGCCAAAAATTCAAGTTAATGCATCTGATATAAAAATGTATTGAACAGATACATATGTACTCTAGTTTATGAAACTGTTGACCTTTTTTCTGTACCATTTTGGTTCTAAAGTTCCATATGTTTTAAAACAGACCATGTATGAAACATGGAACAAAAATTATTTCCCAAATTTCAAAGACCTGCAAATCATGTCAATAAATGGATGTATTTCATCATATCTTGTGTTATTCCATCTTTGAACTGTTGATGAAGGTACATGATTTTTCAAAAAAAATGTATTTAAAATGATAAAAATTTGCTTGGAAGGACTGACATATTTTATAGAAATAGTTTCCTTTCATTTTGAAGTAATATTAAAGTATTCAGAAGAAAAAAGTGACAAATGATGTAAAATCCTGCACCTTCTACTTGTTTGTACATTTTTCCCTCCGTTACTTTTCCCTCCGTTACCATGACCTTTCTTAATAAAAAATCTCAGGAGTCAAAAAGTAAGAGGTTTTTCAACCTAATCTTGTACCATATGGTAGAAAACTATATGAAGCAAATATTCAAACCAGTTTGTTAAGGATATGGAAGTGAGAACCAAGAGTTATCACTGTTTGGATTTATTGCCCAAAAAGTGCTGCATATTTCATTCCCTCCATTACATGAGTTTTTAATTTTTTTGTCTTGAACTTGAAAGAATATCACAGGTTTAACTTGACCCTGTTGGAGTGTAACTCTTTCCTACATTCTGATACTTTACTTATTTCAATAGTCCCTCTAGTTTCTGAATAAGAGACATTTGAATGTCAAAAATCTGCCCATTTCTCTCCGTTACCACTTGACCAGACCCAGATGTAAGTGTGGACCAGGTCGTCATCAGGTTTCACCCACTGATGCTGTTGTAGTGGTCAGTTGAGTAGATTTTGGAAACTATAAAGAAATGAAACAGATTAGTGAGTTAAACTGTGAATAATCCGCCCTGAAATGTACAGCACAACATGTTAAAAATGTTGTGAGATCCTCCCCAGGTGAGCGGATATGAGCCGCTGTGTATCTTGTTGTTGATACCATTGCGCTCCCCCCCTCCCTCGTGCACTCCCCCACACTGGACTGTTAGGCCTAATACAGCCTGGAATGTCCAGTCACCTGCTCCTCAAATACACCAGGCCTGTGCTACACTCACCTAATATAGTCCCAGCACGCAGCCCCTCCCCTCCTCGCCATTCTTACTCACTGACATGTTTAAAGCTGTGGACACACTCGGGGGAACAGGTTTCAGGCGCCTAACCTCACCTTACCTAGCCGTTTTAGAAAAGAATAACATTTTTGTCCTCCTTTGGGTTAGAACTTGTTTAGAAAGTAGCATAGAAATTGTGAAGTTTTATTTTAGAGCTGGTTTAAGCCGAGCATAGACGGAGAATAGACCTGGTTTACATCTGGAGGTACTTGAGAGGTCAAATATTTTCTTAAGTGCTCGCCTACTTGTGTGAAAAGTTGGAGAAGCGCTGTACGAAACCGTATAGTCCATGGTCCTATCTCGCAATGCTAAAGATCGATTCCGCCGGCTTACGTATTGATTTTAGTACACGGCAATCTTCTTTATAACCACTAAGTGCGTTTTTGTGCCTGGTATCAGATTAGGCCGGTGCTACGTTGGCCGCGTGTTAGCCGGAGCTCGGGAGCGTGCGTTCCCTCAGCTGTCCTCGGAGTATTTATGACAAAGCCTGGCTCAATCTGTGAAATTGGATTCTGATGTCCAACAGCACAACGAGCTCTGGCGTTGGGCCTGTCCCTCGCTCATGACAAACCATTATCATAGTATCACAATCAAACGCACACTGTCAGCGCAACCAAGGGATTTTTATGATGAATCCTGTAACTGTGATGTATTGTTTACATCAACAGAAGATCGGTCACTGCGGTTAAACGTCCGAGATTAAGCAGAATTGACTTGTTAGCTTTAAGACGTGTTCTAATGCTGTTACCTCCTCAAAAACACACCTGGAGTTGTGTTTTGTTTCATTCGCGCATGTTTGAGTAATCCTTTATTTTCTTTCTACGTGTCCAAAACTCATGTAAATTCAAATGTAGCTGTAGTTTTCAACAGAACAGCTCCTTTCACCTTTAGTTCAGTAGAGATCGGTAATTCCAGAAGCTGAAATGATCCAAATGATTCTAGTGAAGATGTGTGGAGTTTACAAACACAGTGGATCAGTGTAAATGTGCAGGGTTTGTGTGTTAAACATGTGTGAATGAAACAAAACACAAACTCCTGTTTGTGATGAGGATACTACATCAGAATAGAGATCTGGAAATAGTTTAATCTGGGACCTGAAAATGTTTAGGTTAAGTTTAAATTTGAGAGAATGCTGGAATATAAACTGCTAAACCAACAAAATATTCAGAACATGTTTTAGGAAGTAGGTCTAGTGTATATCAGAGCTTAGGGCTGCAACATGAATCAGAATTGAATCAAAATTTGAATAGACGCAATTAGCAAATCACAAAGACTGCAATTTTTGAAATACTATATACTATAATTTCCTCAAAAACACTGAATATCTAGTCTTACTCTACATAAAATCTGATAACTCTGTCGTTTAGATCTGTACAAACTTGTTCTGAAATGTGATTCTCGTATTAGAATGTGATACTTTCAACAGAATTATTAAAGGAGATGGAGATGTTATTGGGTCAGTGACATTTTGCAGTTTTCAAATGCTCAAAAAAATGTATATACAATGGCAAACAAAATGTGTAGATTTTCTGGTATATTTAAGTGTAGATTTTATCATTTTGTATATGCCCCTTAAAAAAACTTTGATTAAAAACATTTTTCTGTATCTAAAGCCAGGAACGTTTTAAAAAATGTTATTCGGTGCAACAGACATTTTGTTAAAATGTAATTCAATTTAAAATAACTTATGTTATTGAAAATAATGAAAAACACAAACTGAAACCTACATATTAACAATAGGCCATTCAAAAGTTCTTTTTTTCATCAAGTTTTGAAGAATTTCACAGTTCCTAATACGGAATAAACTCTTAACTCTGGTACCTTTTTTTTTTAGGTAGAGCTGTTTATGTCACACTGTGGAACATTCTAGGCAGAGTAATGACATCTCCATAGAAACAAGCAGGTGGTGGACCCCCAACCATATTTCCCAAAAAGTCTATGTTTGCTAGTTACTAATTTGCTAATCGTGAAATATCAAATAGTGAAAATGCAAAGTGAATTGGCTTCAGTTTTATTTCCAGTTTTATTCTTGATCCTTCACAAATGCCAGCGCTCGTCGTCCTCTCATGTACCTGACATTAGCGCTGATGTGGTGGGATCAAAAAGGCACTAATGAAGTTTGATGCGGCTGATGTAAGTGACTATTTAAACAGGCCCAATGCTGGAGGCGCTCACACTAATAATATCCTGACACGGCCTCCTCTGCGAATGTCAGGCCCCGACTCAAACCGCCGACAATCAAAGGCGCTGATGACGAGAGCGCCGCCGAGGGCTTTCAGGAGCTCTCAGCGTGGAGGTGGCTGGCAGCGCAGGTGACAGGCACGGCTCATTCTGCCATAACACGCCGGCACGCACGCTAACACACTCCCGACGCGCACGCCGCCACATCATTAGCTAACACTCACTCGTGCCTAACTAAAGACACGCCACAGCCGATCATTTCAAACGCCGTGATCGCCGTGTGAACACCTCACCTATTAAACACATGTCCGCAAATGGAGGTGTTCATCAATGCTGCTGTCGCACTTGACAACACGTCTTCCATTTTATTTATTTTTTTACTTTTTTTATGACAGTAAAAGTTAGTAATGGACAAGAGAAGGACACAGGACACAACAGAAGCTTCTCTGAACAGCTCATGCATTTTAGCCGCAAGAAAATGATAGAAGAAAGAGGGTGAGCTTTAGTTGGGGTCCACTTAACTGCCTATAAACAGGGCAGCTGCGGGGTCTTAAAAGTCTTAAAATGGTCTTAAATTTCATATTTCTAAATTAAGGCCTTAAAAAGTCTTAAATTACTGTATTTTCCGCACTATTAGTTGCTCTGGATTATAAGACACACTGTCAATAAATGGTCTATTTTCAAACTTTTTTCACAAATAAACCACACCGGACTTTAAATGAAACTCAACAGTGTGATGGGTGAGTGGTTTTGTTTGTTTGTTCGTTCACGGTGACTCTGGGCTTTGTTCAGTTGTGGCGTGTAGGGAGGGTGTGTCTGGGACCAACGGATTGTCGCGTGTTCGCAGTGACTCAGTTGTTCAGTTGTGTCTAAAAGTGGCACATTGGACTCGCTTTTTCGGTTCGTTCGTTCCTCGTCGGCGTGGAGTGATGAGTGTGTCTGTGGGTGTTTTTCACTGTGCGGTCGCTGTCTGCTGTCTGTGTGTTCTGCGGGTGGTCCGGCTTTGTAGTTTACTGAAGTCGTGCTGGGACACCCGAGTGGATTCGTGTATAGGGTGCTCTGGATTGTGGGTGCGCAGTCATTTTTTGATGGGGTTGGATGCTTAAGAGGGCACCTAATAGCCCGGAAAATATGGTCTGTTGTCCAAGTCTTATTTTTTTCACAAAGGTCTTAAATTTCATTAACCTATTTTTTTGTAAACTCAACCGGGCTGCAGTGCGATGTTAAACGGAGGGAGGAAAAAAACAAGAACAACAACGTGAAATCACATAATTTTAGTGACTTGTTGGCTATGTTCAGTTAGACTGCTGCCATCGCCTGCGTCGCCGTCACTTTCATTCGGTGATAAGGACTCTTCTTCCATATAAACGTGCGCGTTTCCTCTTGTCTTTCCTTTACTTCCCCCTGGCATACTTGTTAAACGTTTTTCTGATAGCTAAATAATCGAAGAAGTATTGGGGAAAGTTAGACCCGCTGGGAGGTGTTAAATTAAGCTGCTGCTAGTCTCTCCACCATACCGGAAGTCCCGAAATCACAGAATGTTAATGAACGTCTTATTTGGAAATAAGACTTTCGTTTCTGAAACCGGCGGCAATTAATAATCAGTCAGTAGAGTGGAGGAAGACGTTGGATGGATCATGGGGAAGTGGCTTTTAGATTCTAGATATAGTTGGATGTAGTTGATTGGTCATAAATAGCATTGGATCTGGAGTTTTTTGCCCGCATAATGGCTGCGATGTTGGTCTTAATTTTCATTTAAGTAGTCTTAAAAAGGTCTTAAAATAGTCTTAAATTTGGGGACACCCTGTATAAAACAATGGCCTCCCACCTTTTTTGCATCACGAACTGATTTAATGTCAGACAGTATTTTCAGTATTATTTATTGTCAGTGCATTTACTGTCGTCTCTTTTCAACAAAAGGCACAGACATTCACAAATAATCAGAACAGCCTAATGAGAACTTAAAAGAACGCTGGAGTTGTGTGAAAAAGATACTAAAATTCCACGACTTTTCCAAAACTTTCATTGATTTATCTTTTCCAGGCCTGGACAAAACATTTTTAATTTCCATGACTTTTCCAGAACCCTGATCGTAGCAACACTAGCTGGGATCAGAAATGCATTAACTCCAATAAGTGTTAAAAGTAGTTCTCTATCTTTTGGGACATAACAAGTTGCTATTAACAAAATGAGAGAGTGAAACATTAAAAATACAAGTTTCACAAATGATGTTTACTTCAAAATATGACTTCCTCAGACTCATGTGGTGTGAATGTGCTAGTAGAACTCATTGAGTGTTACTTGTAGATACCTCCTCCCCTGATTGAAGTCTTGTGTATTGTATTGTTTTCATGCTCAGTGACTGCTCCAGTGTTGGTCGTGTGTTTGAGCGAGGCCTGTGCCACCTCACTCACACTCGGGCAGAGCCGATCGCACTCCTCTTCTAAATAAGGCCAGGTGAGCGAGGACCCCAGGGTGTGATGGCTGCACAGTTTAGTCTCCCACATGGTGTTTATGTTGGAGGTGAGACCATTCAAGGTTACAGCACCTCCGAGAGAGAGAGAGAGAGAGAGAGAGAGAGAGAGAGAGAGAGAGGAGAGAGGAGGGAGAGAGAGAGGGAGAGAGAGGGAGGGAGGGAGGAATGAGAGAGGGAGGGAGGTATGAGAGGGGGAGAGGAAAAGAGGAGTTGTGGTGTCTGTCTTATCTGTGGGCATGTCAGGCCGTTTTCATATCAGCTACAAATAATGTGAGCATTTCACAACTCATCCCTTTATTTTTTGGGCTTGTCATAGCAAACGGTTAAACAGGGATTTTCCTATTTTTCATGCCAGATGCCCTTCCTACTGCAACCAGTCTCACAACTAGAAGTATCTTGCCAAGGGACACACATGCTGTTAATGGACTGTAAAACGTACTACTTATTTGGATGATTTTTTTAGTCAGCCTTTTTAAAATACTGATTATAGACACTCCTTTTGTTCATTTCTAAAATAGACTTGTCAAAAGTGATGATGATAAGTTTATTCGGATGGTTCCATAAATAATAAATTGCATTATCATACAGTAAATGATAAATTACATATGCAAAAATCAACAGATATATAAAGACTATTATTTTACATTGCTCATCACAACTATAATATCCAAAAAAAAAAACAAAAAAAACTGTTGTTCTGAAAAGGAGTGGGGAGAAGCAGTGTTTATCTACCCCCACCCCCTTTTACAATCCCACTAAAGCAATAATGTGCTTCTGCCAGACTCTTATAGTACATCACATTACTCCTGATACAAAAATAAATATAGCGTAGTTTACATTCAGATAACAATAAACTTAAATTCCTTCTTGAGTATACACAGCTAAAATCATTTCTTTATATTTATGTTTAAACATTTTCACATTTGGACATTTTTTTATGTCATCACTCATAGAATTCAAAAGTGTTGAAAATCAGATACTAATCGATACTAAAACTAGTATTGAAAATAAATACTCATTTGAGCAAAAAGTCACACTTAGAGCACATAGACCAATATACACACATGGAACCTACTGCACCACTGAGGATTATGCACATATAAGACACATGGGAATAGAAAAAATGTACTATGATTTTATGTTGAAAATGACTTTATATTGTCTAAATAATAGAATAACATATTATCTTTATGGTATCAGAATCAGTATTGACTATCAAGTTTGATTTATGTTATTAGGTTCTTTTTCCAGACCAAGAGTGTGTTTTCATTCCTGACAGTTTGTTCTGCTCCCTGCTCTTCCTCAGAGTCACATGATGTTTCTGTGATGTGTCCGATCAGCTGATTTAAACAGGTTTTGATGCTGTTTTCCTACCGATGGAGGCAGGACAACAGCGCCACCTGCAGTCCCACTTCCCCAAGACTGTATCCCAGGTGTGTGAGAATAAAACAGCCCCCTTGTCCTGGTGCAGGTTTCCGTATATCGATTTCCTCTTTAATCCAGCGACGATGTTTGTCGTCTTCTGTCCCAGTCCCCAGTCCTTTTACAGTGGTCAGATTTGAGTTGTTCTTGTCCTGTGTTGTGTTTTGTTACTCATGTTTCGCCTTCATCGTTTCCTTCTCACGTTCTGTCTTTCTGTCACGTTCTGTCTTTCATGTTCCTTTTGTCGCAGTGAAAATGGTCAGATATGAAAACAAACTCTAACAAAACCTAATAAGATAAATTATCAGAAGACCAAATGAACCTCATTGGACTATCGAGTTTGATATTTTAGTATCATGACAATACTAGGGGTGTGCAAAAATATAGAAATATCGATATATTGTATCGTTTAATGTGATACAGTATCAATATCGGGACTGCTGTATCGATATATCGCCAAGAGTATTTTTGGGTACATTTTACTGCATTATTTTGTTACAGCTACAGTTTTGTTGCTTGTTTAGAGGAAGGAAACTCATTTATGTGACACATTTGACATTTTTACTGTTTTGAGGATTCAAATGTTTGTGTTTCATGTGAACTTTGCACAAGAAGTGGTTTAACAAAGACTTTTAGTATCACAGACATGATTTAGACTTTATTTTTTTATTGAACTGTAACAAATCAATTTGAAATATATCGTATCGAACTGAAAGCTCACTGTATCAAGATATGTATCGTATCATGGCCTATGTATCGAGGTATGTATCGTATCAGCAACTACTTCATGATACCCAGCCCTAGACAATACTACTCTCAAATGTCAGTGGTGATACTACACATTTTCCACCTCACCTCTACTTTGGTGTGGAATTAAACCCTTGACCTTCTATAATAAAAATGAGATCTAACCACTTCAAAAGTACTCTGAATACTACTACACAACTGCAGTACATTAGTCCACCTGAAGACTGAGTCGTGCTGGATTCCTTTGTATTTCCCCAGCCTACAGTTTGAGGGTCATTGCGCTGCCTTGCCGGCGTAATCTAATCACGCATTGTCAGGAGTGCCGCGCACCGTCGGCGTTCCTTGAATCATTTGACGTCCACTTGTTGCGGCGCGTTCCTCAAGGAGCCGTTTCTCGTCTCTCTCCTCTCTCATTAATGCCACCGTCTGTCAGAACACTTCCCGCTGTCATTACGGCCATTAGCCCAACAATGGCCGCTATTAGCATTAGCATAAGCATGGAAAGAGCTCATCGCGCGGGACAAGAGTGACCCGCCGAGGCCCGTTAGCTTATGCGCTACATCTGCGGTTAGCCTCATTAAGGAGACAAGAGGCTATTGTCTCCGATCACATCAGGATTAACTTCTGTTGAGAACAGCAAATACAATCTTAAGTCTTTATGGGCTAGGGTTGTGAAAAGTATTGAAAATCTGCTCCTAAAACTCAAATTTAAACAGGTAACAGAAATGAACCCATCCTGAATAGTTTTAGAATGATCTTGAGCTGGATCTACTTTCTAAATATGTGTGGATCTAAATTTCAGACTTAATTTTGAGAATAAGGAATCGACAACATACTCAATACTAGGGCTGGTATCATTAAGAAGTTGCCGATACGATACATCCCTCGATACATAGGCCACGATACGATACATACCTCGATACATAGGCCACGATACAATACATACCTCGATACATAGGCCACGATACAATACATACCTCGATACATAGGCCACGATATGATACATACCTCGATACATAGGCCACGATACGATACATACCTCGATACATAGGCCACGATATGATACATACCTCGATACATAGGCCACGATACGATACATACCTCGATACATAGGCCACGATACAATACAGATCTCGATACATAGGCCACAATACAATACAGATCTCGATACATAGGCCACAATACAATACATATCTCGATACATAGGCCACAATACAATACATATCTCGATACATAGGCCACAATACAATACATATATCGAAACATAGGCCACGATATGATATACACCTCGATACATAAGCCATTATACGATACATATCTCAATACACAGGCCACGATACAATACATATCTCGATACAGTGAGCTTTCGGTTCGATACGATATATTTCAAATTGATTTCGATACAGTTCAATAAAAAATAAAAGCTAAATCATGGCTGTGACACTAAAAGTCTTTGTTAAACCACTTCTTGTGCAAAGTTCACTTGAAACAAAAACATTTAATCCTCAAAACAGTGAAAATGTCAAATGTGTTGCATAAAACAGTTTCCTTCCTCTTAACAAGCAACAAACTGTAGCATTGTAGCAAAATAATGCAGTAAAATATACACAAAAATACTCTTGGTGATATATCGATACAGCAGTCCCCGATATCGATACTGTATCATCATATTAAATGATACAATATATTTCGATATTTTGCACACCCCTACACAGTACCAACTCTGATACTACAATGATTCTTGTAAAGCTATTCAGGAAAGATTAATGTGACTTTTAGTACTGATATTTGCTTAAATGAGTATGTAGTTTGGGTGTTACTTTCAATATAGATAAAATTATAACAATAACCAAAATATTGTGATAATTTAACGTCAAAGGTCTCACAATAACATCG
The DNA here is from genome assembly GCF_026225935.1 of Boleophthalmus pectinirostris. Classification (NCBI taxonomy): domain Eukaryota; kingdom Metazoa; phylum Chordata; class Actinopteri; order Gobiiformes; family Gobiidae; genus Boleophthalmus; species Boleophthalmus pectinirostris. The sequence goes on from NW_026571070.1 coordinate 34,186,375, forward strand.
TTGACCATCACAATATATTGAATTACAAGTCTCTTCACTTGACAGAGAACACTACATAGACCATGATCCTTTGCTCCATTACAGTGTAGATGACATGAAGAAGAAACTCTTCAAATATATATTCACAGTTTTGTTGGCCTTCACATAATATCACAATAAATATCGTTACATCCCTAGTATCGATTAGTATCTGTTTGATACTTTTGACAGCCCCAGAGCTTCCTGTCTCAACTCACCTTTGTATTAACTTCTTCCAAAAAGCACAAATATAACCGTCTTTTTCTGGGCTAGAATGCAAAGTGACTAAAGTGCCGTGCTTCCTGGACTTCTGCTTTCTGCCACATTCTTAGAACTGTGAGTAAGAGTCAGATGATGTGGAGGGACTTTCTGAGCTACTGTTGTGAATCTGGGCTTGTGTGTGGAGCGGAGGCAGGGTGGGAGTGCTGCTGTGGGCCTCCTGAGACCTCTAGTGCCCTGCACACATAACTAACCTAACTAGCCTGTTAGCCAGGAAGATAGCATTGACCTTTGAACTTTATTATTATCTACCTTTTTTTTTTCATTTCCTCCTGTGTAGCCAAGATCCAGTTTAACATGAGCAGACTATTGTTACTAGACATATTACAGCAGTTATGTTCGTAACTATTTGGACAAAAGTATGAACTCGTTTGAAAATGTTGGTATTTTGAGAGCACAGTGTTCTAAGGTTTATTGTCCCTGTAGGGAAATGGAATAAATGGTTGTGCAGTTTACCACATACTGTTATACTTGGTTAAAAATGTGATGTCTTTAAAAAAGGAAAACAAAAAAACAATCTTGGCAGTTGTTCATGTGCAGTGCAAATGTGTTTTATTCCCTGACACATGACTGTTCCACCAGTATTAACCCAAGCAGGTTACAGGAGCCTCACCTGGCTCACACCAGACTGTTGTGGAGCACGCTATCTTCCCCTTTCCACCCAAATCTGTCCTGCTCTGTGATTGGTCCGTCAAACTAGTGGCCGAGCCCTATTGCAGCAGCAGGAACATGCCATGATAGATTCTTGGAAGTTAGTAAACTCACAAATATGACAAAAATCCATCGTACTGTATAAGGTGAACAGGAACCTGAACTCCCCCACACTAAACGTATTGAAGAATGATTCATTCTTACATTTTTTTTTACCATGTAAAAGAGTGAAGAGTGAAAGTGACTTGTTCCATGTGGTACAAAGAACCACACAGAACATACTAACACAGACTGGCGTGTGTGGGACTGTAGTGTGTCTGCTGTCTCCCTTGACCGGGCCACTCTGCAGGCTAACATGCCAACCATGAAGCCCCCGTGCGTGCCTTTGTTCTGGGCACTGGACCTGACCTTCCTGCACCGTGGGAGGAAGCCTGTTGTTGTAGCACCGCTCTGAACCGGGCGCCTCACCTTGAGACGCATACTTGAGGTTTTCAATGGCAGCCCGCGCAGCTTTGTTTGACTTTGGTCGGGAGCTGGCCTTTTCGTAGCGGTTGGCTTCCCTGAGAAAATGGCCCGGCAGAGGAGCAGGGGCAGACTGAGTGACGCGGGGCCCTGCTCCGAGGATGCCTGTGGTAGTTTCACCGCTGCCAGATAAGTGCTGTGCACCTCCACAAGGCTAAAGATAGAGCAGAGACACAGGGCTGGCTGCAGGCGGCTGGAACACAAGGTTAGGGTGGATATCTCTCTTGGACTGGTTTGGAGGAGGACTTTTTTAACATGGCTTCACTTCAACATTCTGCAGTTTTGATTTAAAACTCAGACTATTTCTTCAACACTTACTGTTGGAAGTGAAACTGCACAGTATATCACACACATCGACTTAGTGCAGTACAAGTACTTATACTGAAAGATTGAATACTTAAAATGGATAGTACCCAATTTCTTTTTATTTGAGCAGTTTGTTCAGTACACATGTGTAGCTCTGCAGTATAAGCAGCTCTTCAGGTCAAAATAAGTCAACTGTGTACTGTTTGTATCTAAATATGAAGCGGTTTATTGTCTGATAATCACCAAGTGCATGGTTAGCATGCTAGTTGTTGTTAGTTACTTGAGTTAGTTCTTAGCTCTTTGTTGGTCAGTTCACTCTTGGATGGCTACCAAGTAGCATTAGCAGCAGTTAGCTTAGCCTCATGAGTCTTTTGTCTTTATCTTGGAAGTTTTAACTACTTTTCAGAGTTCATTTTGACACATGTTGCCTTCTTGTTTTATCGTTACCTGATGCGAGAGACTTAGATTTTCATCTTTTTGCGCACTTCCACATGTACACAGAGCAGTGGGGGTCTTACTGGAGCTTCTTGCCTGATCTGCAGAACTCCATATGGCACAGTTGCTTTTGTGTTGTCATGACGCAACCCGAGGAGCAGTGGCCCACCTCAGCGAGTGAAATGAAGCACAGCCTTTGAAGCCTCTCTTTAAGAAGCTAAACGGGGTAAAAGTGTTTTGCTTGGACATTCCTCACATAGCTCGTCCACACACGGCGCTGCAGACGGCTCGAGCTCTCTCCATCTCTGCTCTCTCAGGTTCCACTGCAGCTCATGCATCAGGATCACAGCAGACCTGCCACGCTAATATGTTTGTTCACACGGCCCAGGCTCTGGCCTATTACAGCAGTCAGTCACTCCGGGCCCGAGCTCACACACACAAGCTAGTGCAAAGGAATTTTCATGTCTATTAAAGTTCTTTCATAGTGGGATTGGTTCATGTTTTGAATCTAGATAACTACGTAGACAAGGTCATCTGTTATGGTTAAGGATTTCAGTCAAAATATCATTAGCCCAATTTTTCATGTAAGATTATTAACATTCTACTAGAAAAATGTCTAGTCCAATAACTCAGGACAGTTGCTTGTATTGAAGGTTTTAGTGTCACAATCCAAAAATGTCATACTAAAACTTCATTTTGATACTAAGTAATACCCAATACCACAATGATTATTAAAAACACTCATTATTCATACAATTGAATGTGATTTTCTGCATTAAATGGTAGTACTTTTATATTTTATTAGGGTGACCAGACGTCCATATTTACCCAAGACAGTCCCAGTTTTGAGCCCAGTGTCCCCTGTCCCAGCAGATTTATACAAAACCACTGATTTGTCCCAAGAAATGTCCCAAGTCTCCCTAGTTTTTGACCAATCTGATCCCTGCCAACAGTCAAGAGAAACATACATTGTCATTTGTTTAGGTAAAATACAGAAAAATGACCAAAACACAAAGAAAATGTGACTATACTGACTCACATTAGTGCCAAGTGCAGAAAAATTTTCCTTAATTACACACTTGTTTCACAGTTTTATTATTACTAACCACCACAAACTGAGGGATGTTCCAGTTTTGTTATTTTGAAAACCTGGTCACTCTACCTTATATCTGTGTAATCCCTCAGTTTCTCAGGAGCTCAGGTACATTTCACACTGGTCCATGGGCGTAAACAAGTAAAATGTGTCTTGCCCCAGTACAGATATATTGTAAAAGCTGTTTTTAAAGTAAAAATGACAGTGCTGTGTGCTGTCTGAAAACTCTGCTCTCTCGATCATGATGAATAATTAGGACGGTAGCGAGGAATGCTTTGAGAAAGTGACAGATGAGTTTGGACACCTGCACACAGCTCACTTAGGTTAGTTAAAGGTTGTATAGAAGATTTTCCAAGGAAAGAGAAATGCAACGACTGTTTGTCCATTTTAAAATGTCGCGCTTCGCTCCTCTTCCCCTTCTCTTCTTCTTTCAGAGACATCAAAAACAGACTTTCTTTTGTGGCGAACTGGTCGTGAATTCTTATCTGCAAACTTTGTGCAAAACTTTGTGCGAGAGGAAGCGACAGTTCGAAAAAGACGCCAAGAACCGCTGTGTTGGTTGAGTAAACAGCATCAGTGCGTGAGAGGCAAACGTACACCACATAATCCCAGCGCGCCGGCAAGTCAGTGACGCTAGAAACATAGGGAGTTTGATTGACAACCCAACAGCCAATAGATAAAGAGGTAGCCTTGTTATCTATTGGCTGATGTTTATCTGCCCCCAATACGTCCACAGTTGATGGATTTTCATTCTTTTTTTTTTTTTTTGGTCATCATAATTACAAGGCTGCTGCATCTCTATAATTCTATTTTGAACTTTCATCGACAATTTGAAACAAACAAAAAAAAAAAAATCCTCCATACAACCTTTGTTTTTCACATTTTTAAGAGTGTAAAATCAGGTAAAGTGGCTTAAAGGCATCATTTCTTTTCCATATTCGTAAAAACTTACTTGAAACCATTTTTGGACACTTTCCCCTCCCGTGCCTCTTGTGTGCAGTGAGTTCTTCTCTGAGATAATGGTCCCTCCCTCCTGCCCCCGCCCCGGTCCTCTTCAGTGGCAGTAATAGATCCAGGCTGGCAGGTGTCATAACAGCACAGCTCCTGTCCCGGCCCTGCTCCTAACACCCCCCGACAGCCCTGTGAACGGACCACGGGACGAGACACCCACCACGGAGGCAGAAAAACTACAGATATGAGCTGCGGTTAGTTTTAGTTTTGGTTTCAGAAGGTGGAGAAGTAGAGTTTGGTGGGTGCAGGAGCTGGAGAGGAGAATATGCAAAGAAAATGTTCACTGTTTGGTCACTAATGGAGCACTTTTACTAGATGGGCCATTGTCTTTTAGATTAGGTGGTATATGATTCTTTGCAGTGACACTCAAATAAATAAATAAATAAATAAGCATCACGCTGGGGGTGTTTTACATGCATCTGTACTGGTGGAATATTCAGTAGTTACCATGGTCACACAAAGCACACTAAGCAAACAGACAAAGAAAGACAAAGAAAGTTGTGAGATAGTCTGAAAACTCAATAAATAAGAAAATGAATTTCAGGGTTCCCACAGTCATGGAAATCCTGGAAAAGTCATGGAAATTGAAAATGTCATTTCCTAGACCTTGAAAAGTCATGAAATTTTGTAAATTCAATGAAAGTTTAGGAAAAGTCATGGAATTTTAGTATCTCTTTCACTCAACTCCAGCATTCTGTTAAGTTGTCATGAGGCTATTATGATTACGCCTTTTGTTTAAAAGAGACAACAGTAAATGCACTGACAGGATTTTGAATGTTCAAAACTATAATCCCAAACCATAAAGTGAGTGGAAAGAGTAAACATCAATCTATCAATTCTACACATGGAGGTGTTGTAAAGTCATGAAAAATTCACTTTAGGTCATGAAAAAGTCATGGAAAAGTTTTGAAATTTTGTCAGCGAAAAGAGTGGGAACCCTGGGATTTAAAGAGCACATTTTCAGGAGCCTGCGATCAGTCTGAGTGTTCATGATCCTGTTTAAGAATTTGAGATTCAACTGAAAAACTGTTGGATAATTCTATTTAGTTTGTGACTGTAATTTTATGTGTGACAGACTTATTTAACAGCACAAATCATCTCACCTGTTGTAGTTCAAAACAGCTCAGCTCTTTTTGGTCTGATTGGTTTAAAACATGACTCAGATCAAGTGTAAGTTGAGTAACAGTTTCAGACAGAGCTGTGCTTTAAGTTAGTGTCACACCCTCAGGGAATGTTCATGACATCAGCTGCAAAGTATTAACTGGCTGAAAAGTGTCAAAATTGAAATTAATGTTTGGAAAATGTCAAGTAGGGGTGTGCAAATATATGAAAATATTGATATATCGTATCGTTTAATGTGCTGATACAATATTGATCTTGCGGCCTGCTGTATTGATATATCATGAAGAGTATTTTTAGGTATATTTGACAAAATTAATTTGCGTAAGAGCTACAATTGTGTTGACATTGTCACTGTTTTGAGTAAAATGGGTATTTTCTGTATTAACTGTGCACAAACTTACTGGACTTAGATTTTTAGTATCACAGCCACGATTTAGACTTTGTTTTTCATTGAACCATATCGAATCGATGTGAAATATATCATATAGAATCGTATTGAATCAAAAGCTCACTGTATCGAAAAGCGCATTGTATCAAGGTATGTATCGTATCGACAACTTCTTAATGATATTCAGCCCTAAAAGATTATTGAAAATGTCACTAAACAACAAGCTGGAAAAAGAGCAGAAAAAATGTAGTGAAACAAGGACGGTGCGATTTCAAAAAGTAACATCACTTCTACTTGATGATGTAACTTGCACCGCCCTCGTGATGTGTTCAAAATCGCTGTTTGTAGTTTGCATAAGTGTCTCTGCCAAACAAACGTGAAGCCGGCGTCCAAATCGAGCCGCCTTCTTATTTCCACAGGTGCTTAAGATGTTGCAACCCCACGAGAGCAAAGTTTTATCCGAACGTCTTCACCTCCTCCACCTCACAGCGCCGGCTCCTCGCTCGCGTGGGCTGCGTCCTCCCGCGGCGCGCTAGCATGTTAGCGCTAATGAGGCCAGCTGTCCAAACGCCAGAAGGGAGCGCAGCCTTTGTTGACGCTCGGTGCTGCATCTCCTGTTTTGGTTTCGGAGCGACCATTTGGTGTCCACTCTTATTTCAACAGGAGACGCCGCAACAGAAACAAACCAGGGGAGGGGATAGAGAGAGGATCCACTCTGACGCTTTAGGCCCGATAAATATGATACAAGTGTTTGGAAGAAGAAGAGGAGCTGGAGAGGCTGAGGTGGCTGACGGTTCTGCTGCTGAGGCGTATCTTATTGATGAAAGTCTTGAGAGGTGATTGGTCGAGAAGCAAAGGTAGCAGACCGTGATTGGCTGACAGTGACAAACAGAAAATACAGTCTTGTCTGGTGGTGATGAAGAGGAGGATTTGGAGAGGATGAGGAGGCTGGTGGTTCTGCTGCTGCGGCGTATCTTTTTGATTAATATATAGAGAGATGATTGGTTGAAGCAAAGGGAACAGACCGTGATTGGCTGACAGTGATGGACAGGAGGGAAAGAAGAGGAGTTGGAGAGTCTGAGGTGGCTGACAGTTCTGCTGCGGTGTATCTAATTGATGAAAGTCTTGAAAGCTGATTGGTCAAGAAGCAAAGGTAGCAGACTGTGATTGGCTAGCAGTGACAGACAGAAAATAGTCTTCTCTGGTGGTGATGAAGAAGAGGAGTTAGAGAGTCTGAGGAGGCTGGTGGTTCTGCTGCTGCGGCGTATCTTATTGATTAATATATTGAGAGGTGATTGGTTGAAGTAAAACCGGCTGTGATTGGCTGACAGTGACAGACATCTTTTTGATTAATATACTAAGAGATAATTGGTTGAAACAAAGGAAATAGACCATGATTGGCTGACAGTGATGGACAGTTGGAAAAGAAGAGGAGCTGGAGAGTCTGAGGAGGCTGGTGGTTCTGCTGCTGTGGCGTATCTGTTTGATTAATATACTGAGAGGTGATTGGTTGAAGTAAAGGTAGCAGACCGTGATTGGCTGACAGTGATGGACAGGAGGGAGACGAGGAGTTGGAGAGGCTGAGGCGGCTGACAGTTCTGCTGCTACGACGTATCTAATTGATGAAAGTCTTGAGAGATGATTGGTCGAGAAGCAAAGGTAGCAGACCGTGACTGACAGAACACAATACAGTGTTGTCTGGTGGCGATGAAGAGGAAGATTTGGAGAGTGTGAGGAGGCCGGTGGTTCTGCTGCTGCGGAGTATCCGTTTGATGAATGTCTTAGGGGTGATTGGTCGAGAAGCGAAGGCAGCGGGCCGTGATTGGCTGACAGTGACGGACAGGAGAGGAAATGCAGTGTTCCTGGTTCAAACGCGGCTCCACTTCACCACCTTTTTCCCCGGTCTGTTTTATAGCCCCCCCCTCCCTCCCCGTCACCCCTCCCTCCCTCCGCCCTCACCTCCTGTCTGCTTCGGCGGCGCATCGATTCGCCCTCTTCTGTTTTATAGTTGATCATTTGGAGCTGACAGGGGCGGGGGGCGGGCGGTACGGGTGTGTGTGTGTGTGGGGGGGGGGGGGGGGGGGGGGGTGGCGTGTTGCCTGTGTAAGCGCTGACCTCAGCTCCACACCTGAGTGGCTGCCGGGGCGGGCGGGTGAGTGGGGGGGGTGGAGGAGGGTCCATGTTTCAGATGAAGTGTAGCAGTGTGCCGGTGTTAGGAGCAGGAGGGGGGGGGGTCATACATCACCTGCCTCTGCGGACAGGGGCCGGGCCTGTGGGAGCGCTCCGTCTGACTCAGGCTCTTGTGTTACATTCTGTTACCTCTTTACACAAAGCTTTAAGATGGACACTGGCCAGACACGCTGATGAGCAAATAATGAGGGAGGAATTTAGATTACAAAGAGTAGATTCTGACACTGTGGAGCAGAGAAAATACAACCATATTTTAATAAAAGTCAAATAATTGTTGCTTTGCCTAGAATGTTCTACAGTATGGCAATTCCGTTTCACTTCAGTTTATTTTTTTAAAGTCCCAACATCACAACAGCTTTTGTTTCACCGGGTTTAACCTTTAACTGCTTAATTTAACTTAAGATTTAAATAACAAAAAGGGAGAAAATCTAAGAATTTGGTAAGGTAACAGATAATACTCCCTACAACTGTACAACTCACCTTTATGTAACAGATAATACTCCCTACAACTGTACAACAACTCCCCCTTATGTAACGGATAATACTCCCTACAACTGTACAACAACTCCCCCTTATGTAATGGATAATACTCCCTACAACTGTACAACAACTCCCCCTTATGTAACGGATAATACTCCCTACAACTGTACAACAACTCCCCCTTATGTAATGGATAATACTCCCTACAACTGTACAACAACTCCCCCTTATGTAATGGATAATACTCCCTACAACTGTACAACAACTCCCCCTTATGGAACAGATAATACTCCCTACAACTGTACAACAACTCCCCTTATGAAACAGATAATACTCCCTACAGCTGTACAACAACTCCCCCTTATGGAACAGATAATACTCCCTACTCCCTATCTTATTTGACCCCTGTCTCTTGCTATTTCTTTTTCTACTTATTTAGAATTTATTATTCACATTTATCTTTTTGTCTTTGTTATTTTATTACATTATGATGCATCATCTCCTGTGTTCAAATCATTTCCCTTGTGGATGAAATAAAGGCTAAGGTAAGGTAAAAGCTCCACAGTGAGGATGGATTTTCAGGATTTCTAGCAACAAAAAACCCCCCAAAAAACCAAAACTTATAACTGAATAATTGCAAGATACATTTACAAGTATCACAACCCACACAGTCATCAATACAAAGAAGTATCAAAACTAGATATTCATTTCCGTACTGAGGCGTCACAGAAACAGGACTAAATTGTATCTTTTCTCAACAGAAATGGCATTCATCCATATCAGAACTAAACATGGCAAAATGATAGACAAACCTATTCCTTCCTACTGAATAGAGTTTGACATTTTTGTATGGTCACAGCTCCGGTTTGGACCCCGTGAACGCCCTCCCCCTCACTCCCCTCGCCCCCCCTCCACCGCCAGAGAGGCAGCAGAAGAGAGCTCCACACAATGCGCTTTGATTGGCTCCGACTCAGGCCCTCTCACCACCTCCTCCTGGCCCCGGAGAGCCGCTCGAGAAGGAGGTGGGCACCAGGAGCTTTGTACTCGGCAGGTGCAGAGGTGGAGTAGGCCAATCCATGCACAAGACTTTTAAATAGAGCACGGGCGGAGAGCGCAGTTTGGCAGTGCAGCGGAATGAGAGGGAAAGGAAGATGGAAACTGTTTTCAAAGTTGAGATTTAGGCGATACTCAAATTTATATGTTTCTTTAGACAATAGAATGTGATTTCCAACATTAAATGGTAGTACTTTCTTTGTGGTCATATATGTGTGTGATCGTCAGTGGTGCAGTAGGTTCATGTTGGTCCATGTGTGTATACTAGTCTATGTGCTCTTATATTTGTTCTGAGACAGCTCAACATCATTCTAAAGACATTCGGAAAAGGTTAATTTCTGTCCTCTGAATTTGACTCTCAAATGAGTATCTAGTTTCGATACTAGTTTTAGTATGTACTATATTTGTAGTTTTCAGCATATCCTTCACAGTTTGTGTTGTGTAACTGAGATCGGGGGAGGTCACAATGTGGCAAAATAAAAATGAATCCAGATATTTTTTCAATGTTTCAATCTTATACCTAGTACTGTATTTTTCGGACTATAAGGTGTCCACGATTATAAGGCTCAGTAATCAATATTGTTTAATTATCTCATCTATTTTCATACATAAGCCGCACTGGATTATAAGACGCATTAAGCGAAATAAATGGACGACACTTGAGTCTGATCTTTAGTCCAGGCGTCCACGATCCATCGGCAGATCGTGGTGTAATTCGCCCGGTGTTGCCTCTCTGTTTTGGTCAGTGTGGATTATGAATGTGAATGTGGGTGGATCAGTTTGTTTTTTTATTGCCTACGAGGACGACTCAAATATACATTGAGTAATAATGTGTTTAATGCAGCTTTGTGCACATTTATTTACGTTTTACTGAAACAAAACGTAAAACCACATGACTCATTTGCATAAAGTATAAGCACTGACTAAACAGCTCACTGATGCGGTTCAGCTTCGGTCGGACTAAAGGACACGACTCATGACGCCATTTTGACAGATTTTTGAATGCTAAAATCTGTTCGAGGTCAGTAAGCACAAAAATAATTAATACATAAGCACAACCATAATTAATGCACACCAGATTATAAGGTGCACTGTCGATTTTTGAGAAAATTAAAGGATTTAAAGTGCGCCTTATAGTCTGAAAAATACGGTACCCTATTTCAAACCACATGTGTTTACTGACAGAGGACTGACTGTTGAATCAAAACCAACATTTCAAACTCAATTTCGGCAGGAAAGCAAATCGGCAATATTGAAGTTAGGATTCAAAAAGTTCTTCATCAAAAAAAATTTTCAGGTCAGTTTTAGATCCTTTAGATCCTTTGCCTAAAACTATCCTGAGAGGTTCACCTTTGTTGTATTATTACTATTTATTCAAGTTAGTATCTTGTATCAAATATTGTTTTAGCATCAATTTGTGGGTATTGTTTTTATTTTGACAATCTCGATTTTATAAAAATTCTGTTGTTTACATGTTTTTGGAGGAAATTGAGGTGAGTGTTGTGCGTGTAAGAGTTGGTACATATTAGGGATGTAACAATAACCAAAATATCCTGATAAAGTCTCTGAATAATATCGTGGACCATCACAATATATCGAATCACAAGTGTTTTCGCTTAAATTCATTGTTATGGTGCAGTAATAACTAAAAAAAAAACAGAGGGAACTACATAGACCATGATCCTTTGCACTGTTTCAGTGCAGACTACATGAAGAAATAACAGTTCTAACACTTTTAAGTCTTAGTTCTTTGCAGGATTAAGTCTTGTTAAGGCATTTTAAGAGGACAATTTTGTTAGTCTCCACTAAACATCGCAAAAATATTGTACCATGAGCTGCATATCGTGAAAATATCGTACAGAGAGATTTGGATATTGTTACATCGATAGTACATAGTCGTCTTGTTGAGAAATTTGAAACTAGACCGTGAATTTTAAAGATGAAATCATAAAAATGTGCGTGATTTGTGTTGTGGTTTGATTATTATAGCAAGACCGACCCTGCCACTCTTCAATTTATTTTAGAAACAATGTGGCAGCCTCAAATTTGTAACAACAATACTAATATCCATTTCATGTTCGGCGTCTCAAATGCGCTGTACTTTGATAGCGTCTCCTCTGTACACACAACCTCGTGGCTGTGTTTTTGCTCCTCTGATGTGCTTGGTTTGGCAGCGGCAGCACTGGCCCCTCCTGAGGCACACGGGGCCCTCGCACATGGATCTGAGAGAGAGCGAGAGAGAGTGAGTGTGTGGGCGGGCGGGAGGGTGGTGGAGCACAGGTGGAGCCGGGAGAACGAGGCGCGCACGGAGGGTCAGGCACATTTACAGGCTGTAATAAAGCTCTCTGTGGGCAGGCTCCTGGGGGCCCGCTCTCAGCCCCCACACACTCCAGTACATAACCAAACCACGGATACGCAATCATGAGTAGTACATAGAACCGGCGGTGAAGTAAACCGATTTTGGAATAAAAATATGCTCGGATTAACACAACTGCTCCTGATGGGGTGGATGCAAAGGGCAAATTTCATGTCTGCTAACTGAAAAGGTGCACTGTGGAACTTTTTTGGTTGCTGGTACACCACGCTTGCCACTGATTTGTCTAGAATGTTCCATGCTATCGCATTAAATATATCTATCTTGTGTGTAATCACAGTTAATTTTATTTATTGCTCAAAAATACATTAAAAACATGGATTCTTACTGGGAGTGGGGGTGCCTCTCCACAGATCTGACCTGTACCTTGCTCTACCTTAGTTGTCTGTGATACTGTTGGAACCCCGTCTTCAGGATCAGGATCAATATCGATGAAAATTCTAATCAGAAATCTGTGGAAGTCTGAGCAACAATTTTACGATCACAATTTGTGCAATTTGTGTTTTGCGATATCGTGTCGAGTAATATGTAGTTTTGCTTTACATTTGTTTACTTTCATAATGCATGAATCACTAAAGGTGCTCTGTGTAACTTTTCTGTTTGGACGTTGCGTGGGATATTCCACAGTATGGCATTACAGTCAAACCTGAAAAGTTCTGTAGTGCACCTTTAAAAGTCAAATAGAGAGTGCACAGTTTGAACATAAAATCTGTCATGTTTTCACCACATACTTCACTGATCCTGATCTTCAGACGCACAAATCACCTGCTCCACACTCCCACCCCCCTCACACCTCACACTCTTAACCAGGACCACATGTGTCCATCCGCCTGTGTCTGCGCAGTCACAACATCTGTAATGTGTCCGTCCGCCTGTGCCTGCGCAGTCACAACATCTGTAATGTGTCCGTCCGCCTGTGTCTGCGCAGTCACAACATCTGTAATGTGTCCATCCGCCTGTGCCTGCGCAGTCACAACATCTGTAATGTGTCCGTCCGCCTGTGTCTGCGCAGTCACAACATCTGTAATGTGTCCATCCGCCTGTGCCTGCGCAGTCACAACATCTGTAATGTGTCCGTCCGCCTGTGTCTGCGCAGTCACAACATCTGTAATGTGTCTGTCCGCCTGTGTCTGCGCAGTCACCACTTGTGTGTTACGTATCCATCCGCCTTGTGTTTCTCAGTGTCCGCTCACAGCATCTGTACTAACGTATCCCTCCGCCCTGTGTCTTTGCAGTGACCACTTACAACAATGGGCTGGAGGCGGGCTCGGACACAGATGATGAGGACAAGCTGCACATTGTGGAGGAGGCGGACGGGGCCGAGTGTGACAGCACCCTGCCTGATGAGGAGCACCCCAGGGAGCAGTGCTGGGACCACGGTGAGTGTGCACACGGCCCTATCTCCCCGCACAGCTGGGCCCCATGCTAATGCACTCCTCCTCACAGCTTAGCCCCCTGTCCCCGGGCCTGCTCTTACAGCCCCACGCAGGGAGGCGGATAATCACATTTTACACTCACAATCTTATTTGCACAGAATATGACAAATATGCCACTGGAGCTCATCTCTGGAGTCACTTTGAGCTACTTTGATGTGCTCTCAGAGCTGGTGCACAGTCACTTGAGTGAACTGGTTAATTGTGGTCAGCCATGGATTTGGTGTGATAGAAAGAAAACCTTTATTTAGCCCACATTTTGGGACATTTCAGTGTTGCAATACAAAGTTTTAGAACAGCAGAAAGATAGAAACATGCAGTCAAAATCTCGAGAAAGTCTAGAAAGTCATGTCCTGGTAAGTCATGGTTCAAACAAGTGTTTGATTTATTTTCCATACAAGTGTAAGAGACTTTGAGCTGGTACAGTTCAGTCCAGTTTGATGTTGAACGTTCAGTATGGGTGATGTCATTAGTGCAACTGAACATAGATTTGTGGGTCTTGGGATTTTAAAATCTTAATTCTAGCATTGGCCAGTGTTGACTATCAGCTACGGCAGCATCAGCATCAGTTTGAAAATATATGGGCCCATCTTTAATTCACACATTTTAATCAGTTCATGAATTGAGCAGTGAGCATGTCTAGAACAACTTAAAATGAGTGTGTGTGTTTTTTCATTGAATCAAAGTTGAACCTCTGTAACTGTGAGTCAACACGATGGGACAGGACACTATTCCACTGTCGAGTTCAACTAATCCCAGATTCACACCGTGACTTTTTAAAGCCTATCACTCACAAACACAGATCACGCTGAACTTTTCCCGTGTACTTTCCTCTATTGTGCTCACCTGGGTCTGTATGACTTTGAACCCAGCTGACGTGCCCCCTGTGTGCCCCCTTTATGCCCCCTCCCCCCGTGTGCCCGCGGTGTCCTCCGTTTGTCCCATTGTGTGAGGGGAGGGGGCAGGAAGCGGCAGACTCCACAGACAATGCCAGCGCAGCCTGAGACCTTCACGTCCCCCACACCAGTGCACTGATCACAGGCTGTTTATGGGACTGCTGGGCACAGGGGAGGAGGGGAAGTGGAGGGAGGGGGGGGGTACTATGAACTCCTGTTTACCTCCACCCGGGGAAGTCACGTCATTGCACAGGAAGCTACGTCACCCCCCCTCACCCCCACCTCTCCCCATCCAGAACAACAAGTCCAGGTGCAGGTGTACGACCAAGGTTCTGATAAAGACTTTTTGACACTGTGAGTTGTGTTCATTTAGATTTTAAAAGAGCTACATTACAAATACTTTTGAGCTTTATGTCATGTTAGAATGTTTTTAATTCCTCAAATACAGACCTGGAGTTGTGTTTTGTTTCCTACACACGTGTTTGAGTAATCCTTTATTTTTAGGCTCTGTATCTCCAAAGATCAAAATGCTGTGTTCCAACATGTGATGTCATGATGTGAGAGTTTTCAAATGACGAGCTTCCTTTTTAGTTCAGTAGAGATGAGCTGAAATGATCCACATGATTCTAGTGAAGGTGTTTGCAGTTTAAAAACACAATGGAGCGTAATCACAAGGTGGCACAAAGTGTTTTCATACTGAGAGGAAAACTCAACCTAAATGTGCAGGGTTAAACGTGTGAATGAAACGAAACTGAATGAAACTCCAGGTGTGTTTGTGATGAGGAAATGTTAGAATAGATCAGAGAATAGTGTCATATGGGCCCTAAACATCTAAATCTACTACTTCTAGTCCATGTTGGTCATTTAAGTGCAAAAATGTGCAGATTTGCGCTCAAAAACGGACTGTGTGCTCTCTCCTGTGACCAGTGCAGTTTCAAGTACTAGGTGACATCACACAGCACTGCCCTGATTACAAACATGTGAGTCTGAACCGTGAAGACCTGTTAGAACAATCACATTGGCCACGTTTACATGACGTTTTTTATTCCGAATTAATTGTTCTGAATGAAATAGTTCTGAATTAACATAGTGTCCTTCAAGTTTACATGGAAGTAATAATTCTGAATTGAGGTTTACATGGAAAACTCGTTAAATCGTCTTTATTTAATTCTGCTCAGCATCTGGGGGTGGGGAAGGTTCTGATTTGACAGAGACACCGACATATTTACGTCGACCGGAAGAAAACACACACTTCAGCTGCTACCGGCTTTTCTGTCATCTCGGTTTGTCGTTACACCACGGACACAAACATGATCCAAACTTTGAAATGAAAATTACGCAACATTCGGAGAATTCTCTCATCACACTTTACGTCTGTCAGCTGGAATAACTTAATTTGGCTCATTTTCATTAGGAATTAAGTGTTTACATGTATGTTTTTAAAGCAGAATTCATTTTTATTCAGAATTAAATTATCTTTATTTGGAATTAAAGCTCTCATGTAAATGTGGTGACTGTTCCTCATATGTTCAGACTCCGCTCTTCCTCCCACACGCCCAGGAATTACAGAGACCGGGTCAACAAATCTATAGTCTGATTTGTTACACAGAATTCGGACCTCCAGCTCAGTTTAAACTATAAGGATTCTGCAGTGTTGTGGTGTGTTTTGAAAGTCTGGTTGGCTGTGGCTGTTTTCACTTACCATATTTCCCGCACTATAGGGGCTCTGGATTATTAGGCGCACTGTCACTGAATGGTCTATTTTCGAACTTTTTTCACATATAAACCGTACCGGACTATAAGGCGCATTAAACGAAACACAACAGTTCGATAAGTCAGTCAAACTTTATTTAAAGTTTTCACAATAACTCTCAACTTTGTTCAACTGTAACTTGTAAAAAAAAATACTGTCTGAGATAGGGATGGGCATGATTAATCGATAATTGATCATTAAGAATTTCATCGATTACGTTAATTTTAATCGACAAACCGAATGTAGGTTGCTGTGTGTAGCGTGACCAAACAGGTGTGTACATGTGTCTCTGCATCAGAAGGAGCGAGCAAACACAAACATTCGGTCAGTCTGCAACGTACTGAAGCACAAATGTGTATTTAACGATGATTTGTACAAGAAATTCCACGCTTTCCGTTGCGTTTGGGACAAGTGTGAGTCCATGTGCACAGTGTATAAAGCAGGAACATATGTTTCAGTGGGAAAAAGTTTTACCAGGTGAGAGTCGCTCAATGTCGATGACGAGTCCCCACCTCCCTCCCCCCGTACGGTGTCCTGGTTTTGACAAACGCAAATCTGGTCACACTAAACTGTATTCACCTGAGTCATGTCTTTTAATCCGACAGAAGTTGACCGCATCAGCGACACAAGAGCTGTAGTTTTATCTTCGCTTAGTTTATGCAAATTAGTGATGTGGTTTTAAGTTTTGTTTCTGTGAGAGTTGCGCAAAACTGAATTAAACACATTATAATGTCAAACGGATTGATGTGGCTCTAGAGTGGTTACGGTTTATATGTCGTAAAGTTGAATTTATTTATGCAAGTTAGTAGTGCAGATAGTAATAATAATGACGATCATTTTAATATAAAAACATTAATGATTAATTGATAATCGATCGATTAAGAAAATTTCATCGAATGCCCATCCCTAGTCTGAGATGCTACATTGTTAGCCTATTCACAATAAATCATAATCGTTGAAACAGTTGGGTGATTACGGCGTCCAGCACGCCCACATCCCTCTCGTCATGATCCGAGTCAGTGTGGTTACTGTTCCCTGGCAGTTCAGTGATGATTCTGGTCTAGGTGAAAGCTCGAACCAAAGTTGATACTGATCCACGATCCATTGGCAGATCGGTCTCATCCACTGCTTATAACAGTCTTGAGTTTAAAGTGGGCATTGTGAGCGTGTCTCTTGACAGGTGCATTTTGATATTAAAAGGAATCACAGTCTGTATTACTCCTGATGCTCCTGACTACAGGAGCTGTAATGCTGCAAGTGGAGCGGCTTTATAGTTTACTAAAGTTGTACTGAGACACCCCAGTAAATTCATATATAAGGTGCACAGTTGTTTTTGGATGAAATGAAATGCTTTTGAGTGCGCCCTATAGTGCAGAAAATACGGTATATTGTATTTATATCATGTTAGTTGTTTTTCGTAGTGTTGGATGTTTGTTTTGTATAAATGAGTTGTTGGTGATGACCTTATAAAGTAAAATACTCTACTACTACAGTAGTCTGCAGTACTAGAGGGAGTAGAGTTGGTGTTGTGTTGTGTACGTCCCAGCACTTAGCCTGCCCCCTGCTGTCCTGGCTCTGTCCCTGCTCTGAAGTGTGGTACGGTTTTGGAGCAGAGGATTGTGGGGGATTCTCTTGAAAAGCTCAGGCTGTGGTGAGTGTGCTCAGAACACGTTCCTCACCGCTCTTTTCTTCACACCTCTGTCTCCCTCTCCCCTCCTCCTCCCCCTCCTCCTCCTCCTCCTCTTCTTCTTCTCCCTGCTCTGGCCTCTGGAGCCGCCTTCATCCCAGGACACCACCCTCTAATCTTCTCGTCCTGCAGCTCAGAGGGCTCCAAATGAAAGCCTTTCCCTGGAGTCAAACACCAGTCCTCCTCCCCTCTCTCTCTCCTCTCCTCTTCCTTCTTTCACTCTTCTCCTCCTTCCTCCTCTCTCTCCTCTCCTCTCCTCTCCCCTCTGTCATCCCCTCTCTTTCTCCTTTCCTTTCCTTTCCTTTCCCCTCTTTCACTCTTGTCTCTCTCACGTCTCTCTCCTCCTCCCTCCTCTCTCTCCTCTCCCTTCTTTCATTCTACTCTCCTCTCTCTCCACCTCTCTCTCATTATTTCTCTTCCTCTCTCTCCTCTCTCCTCATCTCCTCTCCTCCTCTCTCGCCTCCTCTCCTCCTCCCTCCTCTCTCTCCTCTCCCCTCTGTCCTCTCCCTCTCTCCTCTCTCTCCTCCCCTTCTCTCTCTACTCTCCTCTCCCCTCTTTCACTCTCCTCTTTCACTCTCCTCTCCTCTCATTCTCTCTCTCCTCTCCTCTCCCCTCTTTCACTCTCCTCTCCTCTCTCTCCTCCTCCCTCCTCTCTGTCCTCTCCCCTCTGTCTCCTCTCTTTCCTCTCTCCTCCCCTCTTTTCTCCCCTTTCTCACTATCTCTCTGTCCCTTTTATACTCAAACTGTCCCTTTCCTGTCCATCTTTCTTTCTTTCTCCTCCTCCTCTCTCTCACCTCTTCTCACTCCTTTCCTCTCTCCCCTCTTTCTTTTCCTTATCTCTCTCCTCTCTGTCTCTCCTGTCCTCTCTCCACAGTCTGTGTTGTGCGTTTGTGTGTCGTGTGGAGCGAGTGGTGATTACATGTTATCAGGGCCTCTCTCCGTCACATCTCCTCCTCTTCTGTTCTTCAGAGAGAGAAGCGTCTGCGTCTTTAAACCAACTGCACGAGTTTAAATACACACTCGCTTCGCACTAGTTTTACATCCACGTCCTCCTCATGCACGTTAAAGCTGCACTGTGTCACTTCTCTGTTGCCATGGAGATGTTATTACGTTTCCTGTAATGTTCCACAGGATGGTACTGAAGTTCGATCTCGTAATTTAGTAGTAGTAATACTGTTTTTTATTAGAGCTCAAAGGTGTCTTGAAAATGGTGTTCTTACTGAGAGTGGGGTGCCTCTCCGTAGATCTGACCTGTAACTTGCCCTGGTGGTGTCATTTTTTTGTCTCCGTGGAGGTAGATCAGTTTAATTTCATGGTGTAGAAGATGCAATAACAAGAAATAACATCTCCATGGAGACATGGGAATGACAGAGGCTCCAGGAATGTTCCGTAGTGCACTTTAAACGTTTGTCGTTTTTATGGATTTCATCTTAAAATACAAAATTCACCAGTGATATAAGTTTAAAGTGCATCTTTAAAGAGAAGAGGTGTCCACACTTACAGATCGTGTACATTTTAGCTCCAGACCTCAGTGTTTTTCTGCCCACATCACTGGTCATGAGCTGTTTTCTGAATTTCACAAAAATGTAAAGTTCTTCCATTCTTCCCTGTAATTATGGTGTCCACGAGAAGAGAGCGTCCATAAAACATGTTTAAGAGTGTGGTGGTCCCCGGTCAGAGCTGGGAGGGACTTTCTCTCTAAATCTCCCTCGGTCTCTCTCTTTCTTTGGCCCTCCTCCACTTCCATCTCTCTGTTTCTCTCCCTCTCTCTGTCCCTCCCGCTCTGTGACTTGTGTGATTAAATCTGGTAGAGTACAGGGTGGAGCAGTGCTTGTGTACACTGTGGTTTCATATCTCTGTTCTAAATGAGAGCTGAGCCTGGGTGGACCAGTGTGGAAGCATGTCCCACAGAGTTCTGGAGGAGTTCTGGAGGAGTTCTGGAGGAGTTCTGTGCTGTGGGCTCTGTGTGTTCACATAGGCTGCGTTCAGACTGCAGCCTGAAGTGACCCAAATCTGATTTTTTGGCTTCTATGTGACCTGTATCTGATCTTTTAATGACAGTCTGAACGACACAGATCTGATTTTTTCAAATGTGACCCAGGACACTTGGACATGTGCTCCTGAAACTGATACATATCTGATCTTTTGACATGTGACTTCAGTCTGAACGGCCAAAGCACATTCATCCACCTACACGTTATCAACAAGCCACAAACCTCACTATTCTGCGCTGAAGTAGGCGAAAATTGTTAATGAACTCCATGTCACTGAAGCGAAGCACATCACCAGTCACCACTCTTGGCTACGTCTGTGCATCCACACGTTCCTTTCAACGGACTGTCCCACAAAAAACCACGGCCAAAAACCTCGTCCTTCTCAATCTCCTCCTTAAAACAAGTAAGTTGTTCATGTTCTGGCTCCGGTACGAGAGGAACTTTAAAATCTCCAGGTGCTGAATGCTCATGTCCATGTTTGGACAACTTCTGTAAACACAGAGCACGCTCACTGCGGTTGACGTCCTCGTGTCTCCAGTGCACATGTGGGACACTTTCGGGCTGTTTAATGTTCACACTAGAGATCACATACAAGTCACATTTAACTGGAAATATGAACGACCTCGCAAAAACATCAGATTTCACACAAAAAAAAACGGAATTGAGCGTTAAGCCCTGCAGTCTGAACGTAGCCTTACAGCCTCTGGTAGAGTCAGGGTGATGACATAATGATGATGGACGGGGCTCCAGAGGATTCCATGTGGCTGCTCCATGGACAGTGAAGACGAGGTGTGTCAGGGGGAAAGTAACAAAGTACAAATACTCACATTACTACAGCTGTGTCCAATGTTTTGGGTAACTGATTTGAATAAGGATGTGTGATATATAGGGGTGTAATGATATCCAAGTCTCACTATAAGATATCATCACGGTATGAACCTCATGGTACGATATTTATTTCGATATTGTGGGAAAGCTCATCATATGGTGGAGAGGCTCACGATTAGGGATGTAACAATATCCAAATCTCTCAGTACAATATTTTCATGATAGACATCTCATGGTACGATATTTATTGCAATATTTTGTGGACAAAACTAGCAAGGAGAAACTTCAGTTTGTCGACTGGACAAAAGTTAGTTTGGTTGAAGACGTTTCGCAGCTCATCCAAGCTGCTTCTTCAGTTCTGGTCAGAATGCTGGTGACACTTTCTTATATCTGTCTGCAGGGAGGAGCTAAACTAACTACTCTAAAACTACCAGCAGGTACTGACTGGTCCATGTGCGTGGGCTTCCTGAAGACCTCAACCTGGAGTCACTGGTCTTCTCCTATCAGTCTTCTCCTATCATTCCTGCACAATCTAAGAAAGCCAATGTGTTTGATCTGGTGACAGTTTAGTTCTCTCTTCTTTCTAGTTTGGTATCCTGCAGTAGTCTCTTCCTTGCTGCTTCGGCTGCTACCAATTTAGGGACACACGTGAAAAGAGAGGTCACATCAAAGGAAACCATTGTCTCGTCCGGGTCGAACTGGAGATGTTTGATTTTGTTCACAAATTTGCCTGTGTTCTCAATATGGTGCCACCAAAACTGTTGATATGCTACTTTTTTCCTTTTAAAATGCCTTGACGAGACTTAAAAGTGCTTAGAACTGTTATTTCTTCTTGGAGTCAAAGGATCATGGTCTATATAGTGGTTTTTTTTTTATATGTTGCTGCAAAATAACTCTTCAATTCAGCAAAGAGACTTGTAATTCGATATATTGTGATGGTCCACGATATTATTGCGAGAACTTTGTCGATACGATGTCACAATATTTGGGTTACTGTTACATATCTAGTGATATATTGATTGTCATATTGGAATCAGCCGATATCGAGGGGAAAAAAATCTGACGATATTTGTTCTTGATATTTTCCAGTGCTGCCTCAGTGTGTGTTTTGTTTTTTTTTTTGCTGTTTTAGTACAAGAAGTAGTCTCACGCACCTTAAAAATGTAAAAAAAACAGAAGTTGAGCTGCAGTTTACACGGGTCCAAAGTTATTTCTCACTTGAGCATCCTAATTATTCACCAGCAGGAAGAATTAAATACAGGCAGTAGACGAGAGCCCAAGAGCTGCTCATACAGTCTACTGCACTGAGACACATTTTGCTCACATACATGGAAAAGTCAGGTACAGGCTGAAAGTACAAATGCAGTACTTTTTCCACCTCTGCTGCATGTTTCATATCAGTGTGCCCTGTGTATCCGGAGAGACAGTCCAAGTACACAGAGAGGACAGAGACAGGCCCCAGCGTCCTCCTGCTCTGGGACAGCGTGAGGGGGGGTCTGGGGGGTGGAGGTGGTCGTCTTATCGGGCTGAAGTCCCGGATGCAGCGCGCGATAGCATCTGCGGTGAGGACGCACGATAGCAGGAAGCGCAGGGGTCGGAGGTCAGCCGGAACAGGAAGTGGATCACGGCACGGGACGGTATCATTTTGCAGAGGCGTGGGGGGGGTCCATGCACTCCTGTACCCCGTGTCACTACCGACAAATGTTGTATTTTTGAGTAGTGAGTATATGACCTGCCCATTATTCAGCGATACAGGCCTGATAACAGACAGGAGACAGTCACAAAATTAAAGGTAAATGATGTCACTTTTGTGGTGGGGGTACAGCACCTGCACGTCTCCATGGAGATGTTATTACTTTGGCTCTTTAAAAGTATTTTTCTGGTGGAGAGTCTGTCAGAGACTTTTCTCCATGGAGATGTTATTGTTTTATCTGGAAAGTTTCACAGTGGAGCTGCTCGATGATGGAAAAAAATCACGATTATTTTGGTCAGTACTGAAATAATTCTTCAAACTATTTTTTTTGTTACATGATGCATTTATTCAGCATTTCTCTCTCTCAAAAAAAACAACACTTTGTTATTCATAATTTAAGCAAAACTTTCAAATTGAAAATAAATATAGGCTACAAATCTGAACCTTAGAGCAGTTTTGTGATGTATAAAACATAAAATGAATAAAATAAACTTTGAACGTGAAATAAGGCAGAAAAACATAAATGTCTCCAAAATAAACTCTATCTCTAGCAGTTCTACAATCTCTATGTTTTTAAAAAAATAAAAGAAATATACTTATTGATATCAAAAATATCCCAAAATAAACTTTGTCAAGCTTTTCAACTCAATTATATGAGTTTGAAGATCGTTTGACACACAAATCGAAATGGTGATCAAAATTCAATTCATTGCACAGACTTATTCCACAGTATGGCATTAAACCTTTCTATCGTCATGGAGACCAAAACAGACCACGTTACAGATCAGATCTGTGGAGAGGCGACCCCACTCACAGTCATAGTCTGTTTTTCTAGGGATTTTTCAGCTCTAAATCCACTTGTAATTTGAATAAATGTAAAGTAGATCTGTTTAATGTCACACTGTGGAACATTCAAGGCAAAGTAATGACACGTCCATAGAAACAAGCAGATGACAGACCCACAACTGAAAAGTTAAACACCTTTAAATATGGATTCATTTTAGTGTGACTCAGCAAAGCCCCCACAGAGATACAAGTGGTCAGGGCGTCTGGAGGTTTCCACGTGCACAGAGCCAAATCCCAACAATCCAAAATCACGTTCAGCATTTGCGGATTTTTTCTTCAGTCGTGTCTTTGTGAAACAGAGCTTCTCCTTTACACTTGAAGCTCCACTGGGACATTTTGTAATCATGTTTTGGTTCTGGTCTGTACTCCAGTCTCCACACAAAACTAGGGATGTGACAATAATGGAAATATCATGATATCGTATTTGCAAAAGTCTCTTAATAATATCGTGGGCCATCACAATATATCAAGGTACAAGTTTCTTTGCTGAAATGAATAGTTATGGTGCAGCAATAGTGAAAAAAATAGAGGGTACTACTAGGGGTGGGACGACATTTTTGATTTGCGTTATTAAATATTTCTACTGTCGTTATAGTTTTGCTTTTTGGGACGACACATTCTCAAAAAATCTAACTCGTCACTACTCTTTTACAATGCAAACATAAAAATATGAGGAAAAAATCTCTGTGCACAATCTTGTGACAATTTAGTCTCGTGAGATCTTGTGACACAAGACCTTCTCCCATCCGTTGGTACTACATAGACCATGATCCTTTGCTCCATTTCAGTGCAGACTACAAGAAGAAATAACAGTTTTTAAGAACTTTAAAATCTCAGTTCTTTGGATTATGACAGAACCAACGTCTTGTCAAGGATAGCACTGGGTATCGTTAAGAAGTTGTTGATACGATACATACCTTGATACACAAGCCACGATACTGTTCCATTTTTCAATACAGTGCACTTTCGTTTCAATACGATTTGATACAATATATTACAAATTGATTCAAAATCCTAGCTGTAATACTAAAAGTCCACTAAGTCTGTGCAAAGTGAAAATGAAAAACACCCATTTTACTCAAAACTGTGAAAATTTCAACACAATTGTTTTGTTACACAAAATAACTGAGTAAAATGCACCTAAAAATACTCTTGGTGATATATTGATGCAACAGCCCACGATATAGATACTGTATCATCAAATTAAACAATGCAATATATCGATATTTCAATATTCTAGCTCACCCCTAGTCAGTTTTGGGGAGTAACAGATTACATGTACCGGCATTATGTAGAGTACAACTTATGAGTAACTGTATTCAATTACAGTTACTGTTTTAATGAGTGGTAATTGGATTACAGTTACTTACAGAAATAAATGGATTACACGGCGGTATTTTCCTGTTTTCACATTTTGGGCTACATCCTTTTTTTTTTTTTTTTTTTTGGTAATTCCACTCATTGCCGGACACTAAACCAGGTCTAAACCGGATCTAAACCAGGTCTAAACCAGGTCTAAAACAGGATTTAACAGGACTAAACTGTGTCTCCTCCTCATCTATCAATAATATTTTTAATATGGTTAAGGAAAGACTGGGACAGACAAAACATCTTATGTGAAGATTTCCTCGTCTTTGTTTCTCTACAACAAATCAAGTAGTAAGTATTCAGATTACATTACTCATTTTAAGTAATTTAATGGATTATGTTACAAACTACATTTTGCAGTATGTAATCTGTAATCTGTAGGGGATTACATTTTAAAAGTAACTTTCCCAACACTGCCCCTAGTCAAGGAATTTTGAAAGTTAAAGTAGCATATTCACAATTCTGATATATTGCAACAAATATAATACCGTGAGATGTTTATCGTGAGAATATTGTACAGAGAGAGTTGGATATCAATACTTTGCTGTATCAGAGGAGTTGTGTACAGTTGAAAGTTGCGTGGTTCTCATACCTGCGTTCCACATTCCAGCCTGACTCAGAGCGGCTCCTGGCCCCGGGCTCCAGAGGGACTCCGCTCACACGTACTCCACGCTCTGGCCTGGAGGTGTGGCTGCACGTTCACACGCTTTATTCAAAACACACTCCCAACGGCAGGGCAGTACACACACACAGCACACACTCTGTCTGCTGGAGACTTGAACCGACCTGAAGATCACCGTCTCTGATGTTTGTTGGGGCTTGAGTTTTTATTTAAAGATACACTGTGGTACTTTTTGGACGGAGGATGGAGAAGTTGCTTAGAATATTCCACAGTATTGCTGGTATTGTTCAAAATGCACTATGTAACTTTTTGGAAGGGTGTGTGTCAACTGCTGCTTTCTGTGGAGATGTCATTTCCCTGTATCAAATGTTCCACAGTATGACTTTAAACAGCTTACTTTTATCCAATTACAGGTGGTTTTATTGCTCAAAGATACCTAGAGAAACAGACATTCTGACTGTGAGCTGGGTCTCCTCTCCACAGATCTGACCTGTAACTTGGTCTGGTTTAGTCTCCATGACGATAGAAAGGTTTAATGCAGGGGTGTCAAACATACGGCCCGGGGGCTGGATCCGGTCCTCCAAGACCTTTAATCTGGCCCTCAGCTGATTTTCTACAAAAATACTGTAATTAATTATATTTTCTATTAAAATCTTGTTAATTTTCTGTGGTGTTTATCACAGCAGCGTCTCCAGTGTCTCTGTACGTGGCCCCTCCCACCAGAGCAGCACAAATGAAGACTTGTCTCTTTCCAAACGCTCTTAAAGGACGATCGTTTTGACTGTTGACAGTGACACCCTCATCAGAAAAATGTCCAACATGAGAAAAGTGGAGCTGAGTGCAGGATTTTCCCAAAAAAAATTGACTTATTCCTATTTACATACAAGTTCATGTTAAAACATTGTGTTGAAATTACATTTTTCTTAAAGTTTCAGGTTCATAATATTATCATATTTTGTAAAAGAAAGAGTTCATCAATTAAAATGTTATTTCTTTGTCTGGAATGTTTCACAGTATGGCATTAATGGCTTTCTGTCATCACAGAGACCAAACCAGACCAAGTTACAGGTCAGAATGAAAGTATTTTTGAGCTATAAAACTACCTGTACTTTAATAAAAATAATGTCGAGCTGTTTAATGTCACAGTGTGGAACATTAGAAGCAGAGCAATGGCGCATCCATAGAAACAAGAAACAAACAGATGTTAACATTGTGGTCATAATTGAACTTCCAGTCCTCTACGCTCTCTTATCCCAGTCTTTCTGTCACTCGTATGACCTTGTTAGTGTAAATGACTGCAGGGCTTTTAATGGGAGATGTGTCATTGTTAAGAAGAAAAGAGGAAATTGTAAAAAAGTCCATTGTTTTCAGCCGCTGTTCCCTGGACCTGGAAGTGACTCCACACCTAACAGTCCGGTGATATTAAACCTGTCAATCTCCACGGAGACAAGCACGCCAAGTTACAAGTCAGATCTGTGGAGAGACCAACGTACTCAAAGTCAGAGTGTACCTGAATAAATGCCAGATAGATAATGCCATACTGTGGAACATTCCAGGCAGAGTATAAACATATCAATGGATGGATTATGATGAAGTGATACTGAAGCAGGTGGTGGACTCTGCAGCAGAAAAGTTACACAGTGGAACTTTAAATATCTCCCTGTGCACTGACAGAAGAGTTTAAAGGTCCCATATTACACAAAATAGATTCTTATGAACTTTAAGACATGTTCTAATGTTGTTACCTCCTCAAAAACATAACAGGTTTTGTGTTTTGTTTCATTCACACATGTTGGAGTAGCTCTTTACTATGAGTCTGTCCACATCTATAAAGCTCAAAATGCTCTATTCCACCTTGTGATGTCATGATAGTTCAGTAAAGTTTGGCAATTTCACAAGATCCAGATTAGGAGTGAGCAAAAATATCCAAATATTTGATATATCGTGGGCTGTTGTATCGATATATCTCCAAGAGTATTTTTTGGTATATTTTACGAAATTATTTTGTTCCAGCTACAGTTTTGTTGTTTGTTCAGAGGAAGGAAACTCGCTTATGCGACACATTTGACATTTTCACTGTTTTGTTGATTAAAATGTTTTAGAAAAGATTTAGACTTTTTTTATTGAACCATATTGAATCGTTTTGAAATATATCATATCAAATCGAAAGCTCACTGTATCGAGATCGTAATATGGCCTATGTATTGAGGTATGTATCGTATCGGCAACTCCTTAATGATACCAGCTCTAATCCAGATGATTCAAATGAAGGTGTATGGAGTTTAAAGGGACAGTTCGGAATTTTGGACATAGGGTCTCATTTCCTAGTACGTGTGGAGACACTTTTTGAAATATTCCATCCAGTCCTTGTATTTGCAGAGGTCACTGGTGCTAGACTAGTGCATGTCAATGGTCATAGTTCTCCTGCCACTAAAAACAGTCTTATCCACTCCACAAAACACCCAAAACAAAACTATTATCACACCAGACTGTCCATGTGAACGTCTGTGTTGATAGAATAATTTTAGAAGTAAAACCAACCTTGTATTTGAAGGATTTGTGTCTGAGCAGCAGCAGTGAGTTGTTCTTCCTGACAGAAAGCTCAGCAGCAGCAGACTGATATATGAGAAAATAGTCCCTCAACATGCAATGTTTCATGCGATACAAGGTTACTTTTATTTCAAACATTATTC
The DNA here is from genome assembly GCF_026225935.1 of Boleophthalmus pectinirostris. Classification (NCBI taxonomy): domain Eukaryota; kingdom Metazoa; phylum Chordata; class Actinopteri; order Gobiiformes; family Gobiidae; genus Boleophthalmus; species Boleophthalmus pectinirostris. Next base: position 34,214,110 of record NW_026571070.1, read on the forward strand.
TAACAACACAGACATTTACATGGACAGTCTGGTGTAATAATAGATTTGTTCCGGGTGTTTTGTGGAGTGGGTAAGACTGTTTTTAGTGACAGAGTTACTATGACATTGACATGCACTAGTCTAACAGCAGTGACCTCTGCAAATACAAGGACTGGATGGAATATTTCAAAAAGTGTCTCCACGTGTCTCCAACACTCTGGCTCACTAGGAAATGAGGCCCTATGTCCAAAATTCTGAACTGTCCCTTTAAAACACAGTGGAGCACTTCCTGTATTACCGTGACATCACAAATATGGCCTAAATGTGCAGGTTTGTGTGTTCAACATGTGAATGAAACAAAACACACCTCCAGGTCTGTTTGTGATGAGGGAACCACATCAGAACATACAGTACATCAGAAAACAAAGTCATATTGGACGTTTAACATCAGGGAACCGAGTAAATCACAAATAGAAAGCGGCTTGAAACTCTTGAAGTAGATGTTCCTCAGTGAGTGTTGGCAAATGAGTAAAGCCGATGGTAGTTCGGGCCCGTCCTCCCGCTCGCTCCCACTTTATGATGTGTTGCGTTCACTTCTGGAATACTGTTACATGTTTGTGTGTTGCAATATCCAGCAGTTTGGATTTCATGTGTATCCACCGAAGAACTGTAAAAGTATTGTATGGGATCCAGCAGATTCAAGTTGTGAAATGTGAAATGGAGTGAGGTCATGGGAGAACACCCCCGAACCCCCCGACCCCCCGACCCGCTGTACATTCCTCTGAGCGCTTTAGCTAACACCTGCTGCTCCTGCTAGACACATACACGCACACGGACGGATACCGCGCTCTTCGGGGACATTACACTCACTGACATTTATTTGTGGAGACCTGTCCCAACGTTACATAAACATCCGACAATACACAAAACTAACTCTTGTGAGCTTTAAGACGTGTTACAACGGTTTTATCTCCTCAAAGACACACATGGAGTTTTGTTTCAGTCACACGTGTTTGAGTAAACTTTTATTATTAGTCTGTCTCCAAATGCTGTGTTCCACCTTATGATGTCACAAAGTTGTATCTTTTAATCCAGTCCAGTCCAACTTTATTTGTATAGCACATTTTATAAACAAGACAAACAAGACTTCACAGAGCAATTTAAAACATTTCACTTTAAAAAGTCTTAAAAGAATTATGTTCCAGACAAAAGGAACTAACAGAATCAATACATAAAATAATAATAAAATAATAAATAATATTAATAATAAATAAATAAATAAAAAGAATAATAAATAACATGAAAAAAAAAAAAATACATGAACCAACATAGTAAAATCAATAAATAAAGGCAGTACAAAAAAAATGTATCAAAACAATAAATAAAATAAATAAATAATAATAATAAATAAATAAAATATAAATAAATAAATAAAGATACAAAGAAAGACACAAAGGGCTACGCAACTTGATGTTAAAAGCCAGAGAATAAAAGTGGGTCTTAAGATCAGACTTAAAACACTGTAGAGGTGTGCAAAAATATCAAAATATCGATATATTGTATAATTTAATAATATCTGATCAGTATTGATATAGTGGGCTGTTGTATCAATGTTTTTTGGTATATTTTACAAAATTATTTTGTTCCAGCTACAGTTTTGTTGTCTGTTCAAAGGAAGGAAACTCGTTTATGCGACACATTTGACATTTTCACTGTTTTGATGATTAAAATGTTTGTGTTTCATATGAACTTTGCACAAGAAGTGGTTTAACAAAGACTTTTAGTATCACAGCCATCATTTAGACTTTATTTTTTATTGAAATGTATTGAACCAATTTGAAATATGTTTTATCGAGTCAAAAGCTCAATGTATCGAGATATGTATCGTATCGTGGCCTATGTATTGAGGTATGTATCGTTTCAACTTCTTAATGATACCCAGCCCTACTCCACTGTGGGGGCTGTTCAGACGTGGACGTTTAAGTAATAGCTACATTTAAAATTTTGTTCAGTAGAGATTGATGATTCCAGAGGTCAAATTATCCAAATAATTCTAGTGAATATGTATGGAGTTTAAAAACACAGTGGAGCACTTCCTGTGTTACCACATATGAGAAGAACTCAGCCTAAATATGTAGGGTTTGTGAGTTAAATATGTGTGAATGAAACAAAACACAACTCCAGGTCTAGTTTTGATGAGGAAACGACATTAAAACAAAGATCAGAAAATAGCCTAATATGGAAACTTTAACTTAAAATCATGTTGTTGGTGTGACTATAAGGTCCCCATAATACACATAATACACACAATACACACACACATACACACACCCCAACACACACACAAACACACACACAAATGCACAAACACACTCGCACACGGCAGGGTTGTCCACTCTCCCCGTCCCTCTTCAAATCCTCTGCAACCATAGCGACCAGTGAGTCTGCTCGTATTGTGGGGGCTTTGTTAAGGTGCTCCAGAGGAAGCCCAGAGGATCATGGGAATTGGGAGTGAGTCATGGAGAGCTACACCTGTTCTCCGTCGGACAGAGCACAGCTGGCCCCTTCCCTCAAAACACAGCGCTCCGGATGGAATGTTCAGGAACGCCACGCCACTACAACATTCTACAGCGCGGCCCAAACTGTTTACCGCGGGAGCAGCAGTTGTTTTTGCGCGTTAGGAGAGCAAAAAGTAGAGACACATTTGGATGAAATATCAGGAAATGAACTGTAATGAGATATGTGAGAATTTGTAGAGTTATAACAACATGGCCCAAGCTATGTGCACAGTAAATTCAAGTCCAAATTTACTGGTCCAGAGTTGTTCCTTAAGTATTCTGAGCATCAAAATGATTCACTGTGATGAGTTTATAAGCAACTGTAACGATAACAGATTTTGCTGGACGATTAATTGACCAAGAGATTTATTGCGATAAATGATAATATTGACATTTTGATACCAATTTCAACTAATATACTGACCATGGAATAAAAATGCAAACACACGCTTTCAAAGATTAATAAACTTTACTTTCTAAAGAACATTTAACACAGGAAGTGTAAGACAAACAAAAACAATAGGACTAAATAAAATACACTTGTTAACACAGGACTAGTCTTATGTAGTCTGGCTCACAGCGAGGACTTGTTCACAAAAATGCACTTGAATAAACCAATACTGAACCAAATACAACCAAAACAATAAATAAAATGAATTATTAAGTCTCTGTAACAAAATTGCCCTTGAAAGTGATTTTAGTCATTGTTTTACGTTGGTATTTAGTGGTCACTCTCTCTGTGGCCTCATCATTTTGGTCATTTAAATGTTCGTATGAACCCGCGACACAGGATGCTGTTTCTCTATGAGGGAGCCACTGCCCTGTCTGGTGTCATGTCGGTGTCTTGTGGGATTTCAGTAGATTTCGGGTTCTCCCGGGGGCGGGGCTAGTTCTGTCGCTCAGGTTTGGGTTTATTTCGGGTTTGGGACATTTCTTCTCGTTGTTTGCGCACTCGCTGCATTTGACGCACGTGGCTGTTGAGACGTGTCCCTCTCACCAGTGTTGATTCTGCATCATGACATGTTTTGGCACTCGGCGATGAACTGTTTTGTCGCTCAGACAGCGGCGCTTGTGTCGTGGCTTCATGTTTCGCCGCACAGACAGCGGCATTTTCTGCACTCAGGCTGCGCGCGCATGTTGGTTTAAGCGTCATTACACTTGTTCAACGAGAAGAGTCAGAGAGTGATAGAAGCCTTCTAACATTCACCCTCTTTGAGAGAGAGCGAGGAAAACAAACAAACATGCAAATAGAGTTTATTGTGGCCAGAAAAGTTATCGAGCTCATTAAAAGTTATCGTACGATTAATTGATTTTTTGATTATCGTTCCAGGCCTACTCGCAGAGACCAGAGCGGAGTTTTGCAGTCACTGTAATGCCAACAACAAATAGCATCCTAACATTCACTGGCATATGTTCTGATTATCGGACAGTAAACCGCTTTAACTGACTTATTTTCACCTCAACAGCTACAATATGTCTACAACATGAGATACATTTTGCTCATTTTGATCCCCAGGTTTTGTGTGTTTATATTTAGATGTGGAGGATATCTGTTCTGTTCTGATTTCACTGAGGTGCTTGCTGTTGTTGTGTCTTTGGGCTCGACACCTCACCCACAGCACAGTCACAACAAAGACCGTGGTTAAGCGTCTGCTCCGCTGTGGCAGCCTTGAATTGACAAAGGCGAGAGGTGAAAGATTAAAAATGAAAGTGATTGTTGTGCTGCGCCACCCACACACTGCCAGCTCAGTCCTCGTTATCTTGGCCTACATTATCAGAGGTGTAATACTCCCTACAACAGAAGCACATCCAGACTGTTGTGGTTCTGCACTGCAACAAAACAATATCTAGATAAGTTAAAAAGACTTACATTAAGAACATTTTATTTTATTTGAGTCGATTTAACTTGACAAGTCAGATGATTGACCAATGGAATATGTTTGTTTTTCTTCATTCAAACATTTGATTTTGTTTCTCGTTTTAAGAGCAAAGAGATGCTTTGTTTATAATCTTAAATGAAGCAAGATGTGCCTTCATATTTTGAATACAAAACGTCTTGTTCCATTGGCAGATCATTTTACTTGTCAAGTGAAATTTACTCATATCATGATCATTTTTTAAAATTCAAGTCGTCTTAATGTGGATAGATTTTAGTTTTTCCATCGTGGGTCCTGATGTAAATAAACTTCTCCTGCATTAGAACCAGAGGAGGTAGAGGAGCCAGAATTGTACTCAAGTGAGAGTGAAGTTACTTTGAAATATTATTACCCAAGTAAAAGCACAAAATAGTGGCCCAAGAAATGACTCAAGCAAGAGTAACTTAAAGAGAAACTGTCATAACCTCTGAGTTATAATTAAAAGTTAACAGTACGTTGTGTAACTTTTCTTGTGGAGGGTCCATCAAATTTTGTCTCCATGGAGATGTTATTGATTTGTCTGGAATGTTTCACAGTATGGCATTAAACCTTTCTATCTTCATGGAGACCAAACCGTACCAAGTTACAGGTCAGCTCTGTGGAGAGGCGACCCCACTCAAAGTCACAATGTTTGTTTTTCTAGGGATTTTTGAGTTATAAAACCACCTGTAATTGAATAAACGTAAATTAGAGCTTTTTAAAGTCACACTGTGGAACATTCCAGGCAGAGCAATGACACAAACAAGCAGGTGACAGACCCCCAACCAGAAAAAAATGTACCTTTAATGTAGCTGGAAGAACAAAACATAAAATAATTGACAAAATCTAACCACACAAATGAGACAAACATAATGATATCTGAAAAAACACAAATGTCACACTAGGAAAAGGAAGTAATAGTACTGTTACTTCAACAAAATATTACTCAAGTAGGACTGCACTGGATAAAACAATATTCAGCTAAATTAAAATTATTTAAATTAAGAACATTTGACTTTATTTGACTTGATTCAACTTGACAAGTCAAATGATCGACCAATGGAATACGTTTTTTTTTTTTTCATTCAAGCAACATTTGATTTAGTTTCTTATTTTAAGTGCAAAAAGTTGTTGTTTTTCGTATTTCTAAGTGGAGACAGATGTATTTTTATGTTTTAAGTATGAAAAGTCTTGTTCTATTGGTAGATGATTTTACTTGTCAAGTGGAATTTACTCAAATCATGATAAAACTTTCTTAACCCTAATTCAATCTTAACTAGATTTAATTTTTTGCAGTTTAAGAGTTTGCTACTTGAGTCATTTGTTGGACCACTACTTTGTACTTGTACAGTAGTAATATGACTTTGAAGTAACGTTACTCTTGAGTTAGGGCTGGACAATATGGATCAAAAAATATATCTCTATATATTTTGCTTTATCTCGATATACAATATATATCTCGATATATGTACAGGAAAAATAACCCCCCAAAAACTACTGCAAAAAGAAATCTGTCAAATTCCACAAGGTCTTTTTTTTATTGAAGTGTAAGAGGTCGGCAGTACATGTAGGAACATTTAAGATTACAAAAAATCCCTAATTACATAAATAATAATTTAAGTGTAAAATAAAAGAAATAAAACATATTTCCTTCTTTTCATTCATAAATAAAACAACTCAACTCAAACTCATCTTTGAATTAACTCTGTTATTCATACCAGAACAGGAGCTGTGAGGTTTCCCACAATCCACTGCAGATCAAACCCAACGTTTCCAAACACTATTGTACAAGTGACACTGCAGCAGATTATTCATTCAAATCTTCTGCATAAATAAACTTTACATTACTAAACTTTATAACATATAAACCATAATGACTCTAGAGCCACATCAGCCCGTTTGACATTCTCATGTGTTTAATGCAGTTTTGTGCACATGTGTTTACGTTTTACAGAAACGAAACTTAAAACCGCATGACTAATTTGCATAAACAGTTCGCTCCTTGTGCCGCTGATGCGGTTCAACTTCTTTCAGCCTAAACGACACGACTCAGTGGAATATGAGGATGTGCTGCTGATGGTCTTGTCTGTAAATGGTGGAAAAGTTTCATGATGCTTGAAGCTTTTCACTGGCACCAACTTTGGGCTTTCACGGCGACAGTGAGGAGTGAATGAGACACAAGCAGCAAAATCAGTGAGGCAAGGTACACGGGGCGACGACAGACAAGACAAACAAGCGAAGCGGTGAAATCAGAATTGAACATAAGCATTATATCGATATATGCGATATGTCAGAATCCATGTCAGAGTTTAAGAAATACCTCGATATATTTAAAATATCGAGATATCGTCCAGCCCTAGTCTTGAGTACAGAAGTGTCTCCTGTAGCAGCTCTGTATGTGAGTCGTCCTTTCACTGTGCTGATGTTTTACCCCACACGCCCTCGGACTGCTCTCGGTGCTGCTTTTTCTGCTCCGTTCCCTCGGCGGCTCCGATCGATCCTCAGACCTGCTCAGAGCCTCTCCACTTTACTTTCAGCAGCAGCACCTCGTAATCATCCCCCCCGATCATCCACCAGCACCCATGGGCCCCAGGAGGAAGACACACGCTCTCACCAGCACACTGTACTCTCTCTGGTTTCCTCCACCGGCCGCAGGAAGTGCACGGATGGACAGAGGAGACAGAGAAGGAGGGAGAGGGAGGAGAGAGAGGGGTGAATGTGAGAGTGAAGGAGGGAGAAAGAGGAAGACTGAGTGAGAGGGAGAGGGGGAAAGAGAGAGAGGTATGGGGAGAAAAATGATAGTGAGAATTAGGGAGAGGGAGGGTGGTAGAAAATAGAGAGAGAAAGAGATGGAGGGAGAGGAGAATGGTAGGGGGGGGTGGAGAAGGAGGGAGGGAGAAAGAGGAAGACTGAAAAACAGTGAGTGAGTGAGAGGGAGAAGGGGAAAGAGAGAGAAGTATCGAGAGAGAGAGGGAGGAAAAGAGAGGGAAAGGACATAGTGAGAATGAGGGAGAAAGGGAGGCAGAAGTTAGAGAGAGAAAGGGGGGTCAGAAAGGAGGAGAGAGAGAGGGGAGGGAGAGAAAGAGAGAGGGGAGGGAGAGAGAGAGACAGAGGCAGAGGGAGAAGAGAGGGAAAGAAAGAGTTATGGAGGGAAGAAGGAAAACGGAGAGAAGGAGTTGGAGAACGGAAAAGACAAGAGTATGAATATGGGAGAGAGAGGAAGGCAGAAATTAGAGGGGGGGTGAGAAAAAAGGAGAAAGAGAGAAGGGAGGGAGAGAGAGGAGAGTGAGTTTTCTCTGGTTGCACTTCCTGTGGGTGTGTGTGATTAGCTGTGGTCAGATGAAGTCATCAGGAGCCATGGTGGATCTGTTACATGCAGGAGGAGCACTGACGCTGCTGCTGTCAGAGCCACATGTCTCTCTCATCTGTCTCATACCAGTGTCCAGTGTGGGAGTGTGAGTGTGAGTGTGTGTGTGTGTGTGTGTGTGTGTGTGTGCTGCTGCTTCTTCTTCTGCTGCTGCTGTGAGATAGTATTTTGACCCCCATAGTAAAGTGACCCCCCTATAGGATTTGGACTCCTCTTTCTTTTTTCTCTAGTAGTTACTTATCTGATCATTATTTCTCATCTCATTTACTTTTATTATATATTGCTTCATATTCACTTTCTTTTAAGATATTTTAAGGAATGTTTTGATGGAGAACGACTTGGTATTTTGTGTAAATCTTGTCAATCTTGTCACTTTTTATATTGTATTTTACATTGTTATGGTTTTAGTTTGTTATGTTCAGATAATCCTTAATCATAATGTCAATTTAGACAATGGTTTGTAAGAATAATGACCTCGAAGTGTTGTGTTATAATAAACATATTGGGGGGTCAGATTATTATAGTCAGAGGATTTTAACCTCCTTTATATATAATTGTTGTCAATATTCAACTAACATGACTTCTTACTTTACATCATCATAACTAGAATAAACATATTGGGGGGGTCAGATTATTATAGTCATATGTATCTCCTATTTAACTACTTAATAGATCATCCCTGTCTATTTGAACAAGATTCCAAATCACTTTGATTATATAACAAATTAATAACGACTTATCTCATTTTCAGTCAAATATGTTTAAACAGCTAAGTCATTTTTAACATTCAAAAGTTATAATCAACATAAAAAATACATCTGAGTTCTTCAAAAACACTTTTAAATATGTCAATATGTTTTAATTTGCAGATATAGTTTTAATATTCAAAGATTCTCTATAGAATTCAAGTTCTTTATTAATAAAATATAGATTTTCAGTATTCTATAGGGGGGTCAACACACCAGAATAGGATTCTGACCACCTCAAAATACTATTCCACACTGGCTCACTTGTGTGTGTGGATGTCACTGTGCTACGGTGATCAGAACAGTGCCACTACAAGTATTTGACGTCATGACATGAGGACTTAACCGTTTCACTTTCACTTTTGTATTTCATTGACTGTAGCAGTGGCCTGGGCACAAAGGCAACATGTTTATATTCATCAATCACTGTTTTAGATTGCATTTTGAAAACTATACAAAAAAATACCGATCTATCTCTATTAAGAAAGTGGATTAAAGATTTAGATTGTATATTTCATTGGGATGTAACAATAACCCAAATATCGTGATATCGTATCGTCAGAGTTCTCACAATAATATCAATCGCAATATATCGAATCACAAGTTTCTTTGCTTAAATGAAGAGTTACGGTGCAGCAACAGCTAAAAGAAAGACAGAACTACATAGACCATGATCCTTTGCTCCATTTCAGTGCAGACTACAAGAAGAAACAACAGTTCTAACACTTGGATATCGTTACACCCCTACTATTTTAGATTACATTTTGAAAACAATATTAAAATGGCGATCTATCTGTATTAAGAAAGTGGTTTAAAGATTTCGATTGTATATTTCATAAAGATGATTTAACTGTCCGCAGACATGAGTTAAACATGTTCAAATCAAATATAACTTTTAAGTTAATGCAGATTTATTCTTAACTAGTGCACAGCCTGTAGAAGCTGTGCCAGACTGTTGTGTGCTGCTGTATTGTTGAAGTTGGTGATCACGTGAAAGGAGCAGGAAGCAGGAAGTAACAATAAAATCATGTTATGGACTTTATTAGACGAGCACAAATGAAAGTCTGTCAGATTGTGGAGGGGTTTGTGTGTGTGTGATTGAGAGCATGTTTACATTGAGTGCCTCTTTAGAAACTATATTACGCAGAAATTAATGCTTTTTCTTAGTTTCTTTATCTAGTGAGAGTTATGCAGCACACTCAGTATCACGGGCATGACACATTGGCTGTTTTGTGTTGAGTGGCTATGGAGCATTGTTGTGTGATTGACTGATATCTTTGGCATTTTTTTCCCTAATAACATGAAACTTGGCACTGCACACACACGTACCATTAGGATGACACCCTCCGAATTTGATTGATCAGTCAGATGAGTGGTTCCAGAGTTATGCGTGGAACAGACAAACAAACCAACCAACAGGAGGACACACAGACATAGATTACAAAAACTGAGAACATGGCACATTTCTAGACTCTATTCACGTTTACGTCACAAACCAGGAAGACATTTGGAAATACGCAGTGACAACTTCCATCACGCTCTGTTCGCGGTAGTAAAATGAGGAAAACTCTAGGAAAAATGAGAAAATGTCCCAGTTTTCTTCATCTCCATGTGGCGGTATTTTTCTGTTTTTGCATTTTGGGCTAAACCAGGACTAAAACCATAACTAAAACCAGGACTAAAACCAAACCAGGACTAAACCAGGTCTAAACATTATGACACTAACAGTAGGTGGACATAATTTCAGGCAGCAGTGTCTCATATAAAAATAATTTCTCTATCAATAATATTTCAATATGTTTAAGTAAAGTCTGGACTTTTTATTTTCTTTTAGCAGATAAAATAACACATCTTTTGTTCAGATCCTCGTCTTTGCTTCTCTACAGTAAAACAAAAGTCTGTTCATGGAGACTTGGGCTCAACAGACAATTTGAAGAGAACAAACATGAATTTTCAGGATGTGGTTGCTACATTCATGTAGTTTTAAAAAGCATGACAATATCAAGTAATCCAAAGTATTCAGATTACATTACTCATTTTAAGTAATTTAAAGGATTACATTACAAACTACATTTTGGGGTATGTAATCTGTAATCTGTAGGGGAATACATTTTAAAAGTCACCTTCCCAACACTGGCTGTACAGTTCCTTTAATGTCATGAACATAAATAAATCTTTTCTTACTGCTAAGGCTGCTGAGGCTGATAGTTCTGCTGCTGTGGTGGAAACAAAGTGCATTTATGAATGAGTTGATTGGCTGAGAGTTAATGGTAGTAGATTGTGATTGGCTGACCGTTACAGGAAATGCAGTTTTCCTGGTTCAAGTATCAAATGACATTAGCACATCCTCACCAACGCACATGTTTCATCATTTAGCTGTGTGCCTAATGTCCTCTCCTCTTATTAACAGAGCGTCTCTTTCAGTGTGAGTGAACAGCCCTGGTGCCACCGTCTCTGCTCATTTAGCCGTGCGTGTTTTGGACAGAGCTCTCCAAACACACTATCATTAAGCACAATGGAGCGGCCTGATGTATCACACGCTAATTACAGCCAGAGGAGCTTACCTAACACACTGAGAGCCTCCATCCCAGCCCCGCCACACAGACCCTGGCCTTTAATGCTAATGATCGGCCCATTGTACACACGAGTATCACGCAGCACACACAGAGCGCGCACACGGGCATCACAGCGCACACACATACACACACACAGGCATCACAGAGCCATCCAGCCTGTTTGTTGTGTGTGAGGGCCATTATTGGATTATCAGGTTTCAGGTCTGCTCAGAGGAGAGGAGCAGGGTGGAACAGCTGATCGATAGTCCTAAGTCTTGGTGTTTACATACAGACATGGAGACACTGCTGTACTAGTATGACCGTGTAAACAACGGACAGGGACCATACGGGGCGTTTATTTATCATAATCCAATCAAAATTTGAATGGGCTCAAATAGCAAATGTACTGATACTACGAGGCTCCACCCCCCATCCCCCGTACAGTGTCCTGGTTTTGACAAATGCAAATATGGTCACACTAACCTGTATTCCACTGAGTCGTGTCCTCTAATCTGACAGAACCGCATCAGCGACACAAGAGCTGTTTTTTTTCTTCGCTTAGTTTATGCAAATGAGTCATGTGGTTTTAAGTTTTGTTTCTGTGAGAGTTGCGCAAAGACATTTAATCGAATGCCCATCCCTAGTTTGAGCGTCGACCTCACAGCAGTCACATGCCAGACTAATCTCCAGTGATGTAGAAATGCCATTATCTGGAAGAAGGAGCAGAAAGAGAAAGACACAGGAGCCAGGGATGAAACTGGCAAAACTCAGAAGTCAGAACGCCTCTGAACTAAGTCATGGACCCAGACAAGAAAAAAAAAATCTTATCATGAACAGGTTGCTGCTTAAATACACACACCATGAAGTGTCCAGCCCATGTCCTCAGCACTGGATCGTGTGTTCTGTGTGTACATGAGTGGGGTACAGTTGTCTAAAGTGCATTTAAACCATAGACATCAATGGACAGAGCTAATGCGCTAGCTGCCACGTTCTAAATAGGAAGTTCACGTGCGGCTCTTCTGGCTCCTTCTGACTTACACTGAAATATTGCCGTCCGTCCTTCTGTACCTGCTGCTGTGAGCCTCGTCATTTTGGTCTTAAAATGTTCTTCTGAACCTGCTCTGAATGATCCTGTTTTTTTGGTTTTTTTCCTATTCATTCCTATTTTAATCCTGTTCATAACACAGAACCTGGCTGCAGATTCGCTCCTATAACCATGATCACTGTGAGCTACATGTGAGCGGGGTTGAGCGCTGCGGTGGGTTGAGCGCTGCGGTGGGTTGAGCGCTGCGGTGGGTTGAGCGCTGCGGTGGGTTGAGCGCTGCGGTGGGTTGAGCGCTGTGGTGTCGTCACTTTTTCATACAGTCTGTGATTTGACCCTGACCCGTGTCGTCCTGTGTGTGCAGTGAAAGAGGAGCCCCTGTCGGAGCCGGAGGATGAGCGTAGCACAGATGCTCTGGTGGAGGAGATGCTGCAGCAGGGGGACACGGCCGTCATCTACCCAGAGGCCCCTGAGGACGAGCTGCCCAGGCTGGGGACCCCTGAGGCCCCGGGGCCCGATGAGAACGGTAACACAGCACTCACTATGAACCAGGGAGAGAATATTCAGTTAACCTAATGTTAAACCAGTGGAGATGTTGGATGCTGAAGTAATTGAAGTTTTGTTTTGCTTTTAAAGTACAGTATTAGTGTAGTTGTATAAAGGCCCCGGTTTGGAAGTTTTTGTCTCTTCATCCACTTTGTCTCTTCTCTCAGTCTGAGATAAAGTTTGACACATAACTATTCGTGACAGCACAGCGAGAGAGGGATCAGTCAGTCTCGACTTGGTTCTCATCCAACAAACCGCATGATTGATTGGATACAATTGTGTGTCCCTGGCTGTTCTTTCCTTATGGTTCTCACCCAACAAAATGCCTTTTAAAATTAATTGGCCATCTCCTTCATTTTGTGTCACAAACAGCTGCTTTTCCAAAGGCCTAAAGCATTTTTATGGATTAAAAAAAGTTCAGTACTTTAGGCACCCTGTAGAAATCTTGTCCTCTGCATTTGACCCTTGAATTCTGCTGGGCTGAGCCGAGGGGACAGTGGGAGCCGCAGTGCACAGCTCGGGGACCTCTCTCCAGATCTTGAACTTTGCTCGACTGTACAGATGGACAGAGTTACCCCTCCTGCTCCCACGTCCCAAATAGGAAGTGAAGTGAACGTAGGCGTTACACGGCTCCATCAGTTCTGACTCCAGTTCATTTTCTTTTGGAATTCCGCTCATTCTTAAAGTCGGTTTCAGACTCTATAAATGCTAGCCTCGACTGACTTCATTCGGCTGCAACTGAACACTATGAGTGACATCAGTGTCCCTCAGTCCACTTGTACAGAGTGTGGAGTGAGCACTGCCTGCGCTGGAGGATTTGGTGTGTGGTGCAGGTTTTGGGTTCTGTCAGTAGTTGTGAGAGCAGAGGGACACTGCTCCATGTGACTCTCTCCCTGAGCTTTGTAACAGCTCCAGCCCAGAATTAGCAGCTTCATGTCAGATGCTAATAGTCTCCTCCTCCCTCCTCTCCCCTGTGTGAAGTGACACCTCTACCTGCTCTCACCTCTGACCCCTCACCCCCTCCCACCCCTCCCATACCGTTTCCTGCCCCGGGTGGCTCTGGGCTCTGGACTGTACCTGCCCCTCACCACAGCCGCCGCAGGAGGAGGAGGAGGAGGAGGAGGGGGCAGAGTGGGCAGCACCTGGGTAAATTAGTCACGTCCGTGTGATACCTGCCGATAAGTGCACATGTTCCCAGCCCCGGGCCTCACCTGCCGGCCTAATACATCACCTGTTAACACCAATGCTTCACCTGTGTGGGAGCTCAGAGCCCGGCAGGTCCGCTCCTGTCACGTGCAAAGGACATTCTCTGTATTATGTCCATGACAAGAATACGACATTTTAAATGTATTTAGTGCAGAGGATGTTGTTGAGAGGAAACATACATGACCAATCAGACGTGTTTACAGGATGACAATGATCTGATTCAGATCTGAGTTTGCTTCGAGTTAATCATCATCACTTTTTTGACAGTGTTTGTTAATGCGTGCATCATGTCTCCATAGTAACAGCTGATCATTCCCCCAGAGACTTACACAGAGAACACACCCAGCATGATGTTACTGCAAAATATCAATAAAAACTAATTCAATTATTTGATCTACAAGTTTGTTATTATGTCCTTTTTGCTTATTTATTTCATTGCTGAGTTTAGGATAATGTAAGAAATGAATTACGTACAAATTTACAGTATGAATAATTATTTATAACAACATAGTCTTAAGTAGTAGGGGTGTGCAAACATATCGAAATATTGATATATTGTATTGTTGAATGTGCTGATACAGTATCGATACCGTGGGCTGCTGTATCGCCAAGAGTATTTTTTGGTTTATTTTACGGCGCTACGGTTTTGTTGCTGGTTTAGAGGAAGGAAACTGGACATATGCGACACATTTGACATTTTCTGTTTTGATGATTAAAATATTTGTGTTTCATATGAACTTTGAACTTTGAAGTGATTTAACAAAGACTTTTAGTATCACAGCCATGATTTAACCTTTTTTTTTTATTGAGCCGTATCGAACCGATTTGAAATATATCGTACTGAGTCAAAAGCAATCGTGAATCGTGTCGGCAACTTCTTAATGACTCTCAGCCCTGTTAAGTAGGTCATGTCATTATGTAAATATATGAATCCTACTGTAGGCTTTTGTAGTATCATGTGCCATCAACTACTAAAACTTTCAGCTGCATGTATTAGGGCTCTTGACCTTTTCGTCCACAGGGCCCAAAGTAACCTGGGGCCCACTCTCATGTCTCATGTCAAATCACCTTCTACTAACTGTGCGGCCCTCAGGGACTTGCTTGTAGCCATTTTGGACTGGGCCCTAGTATTTGGGCTCACTGTACACAGCTCATTTGTTCAAAGTAACCAGACACTCAATACAATATTATAAAGACAGTAATAAGAAGTAGGACTGCACCATATTGGAACATTTTGCGATATATAATACGGCTGTAAAGAACTATGATATTGATAGTATTTTAATATTTTATCCTTTTTAGCACAATAAATTGTAGTATAACTGTAATAGTAATAAATAGTAAAATAATAGTATAAAAAATATAAATAAATAATAGTTAGGGGTGTAATGATATCCAAGTCTCACTATACAATATCGTCACGGTATAAACCTCACGGTACAAGATTTATTGTGATATCGTGGGAAAGCTCATGATATGGTGGAGAGTCTCACAATTAGGAATATAACAATATCCAAATCTCTGTACGATATTTTCACGATATACATCTCACAGTACGATATTTATTGCGATATTTTGTGGAGGTTAACACAACTACTATTCTACTTTTTTCTCATAAAATGCCTTGACAAGACTTAATCCAAAGAACTAAGACTTAAAAGTGCTTAGAACTAGGGATGGGCATGATTAGTCAGTTAATCGATAATTGATCATTAAGAATTGTGTGGATTACGTTCATTTTTAATTGACAAACTGAATGTAGGTAGCTGTGTGCAGCGTAGGGTGACCAAACGTTTTTCCCTGGACATGTTCGTTTGCGTCCTGTCCTGGGCGCCCTGTTTTTTTTTTTTTTTTTTAATAAAGTGATGCAAATGTCGGGTTTTCATTTCCTTTCATTGGGCCATTAAACTGAGCAGCTCTCGTAGCTCTCTGCACTCAGAAGGAGCAAGACCCAAACATTCGGTCAGTCTGCAACACGCTGAAGCACAAATGCACATTTAACGATGACTTGGACAAGAAATTCCCCAATTTCTGTCCCGGTCGAGACAAGTAGGAGGCCATGTGCACAGTGGTAGTGCCAGGGACCTCAAAGCTCACCAGGACACTGAAAAACATTAAAAAGCTTTGCCAGGTGAGAATAGCTTAATGTCAATGACGAGGCCCCACCTCCCAGCCCCCGTACAGTGTCACGGTTTATATAGTAAAGTTGAGTTTATTTATGCAGATTAGTAGTGCAGATAGTAATAATAATGATGATCATTTTAATATAAAAACGTTAATGATTAATCGATAATCAATCGTTAAGTCTCCCGACGATTGAGTAAGAAATTTTAATCAAATGCCCATCCCTACTTAGAACTGTTATTTCTTCTTGTAGTCTACACTGAAATGAAGCAAAGGATCATGGTCTAATGTAGTTCTGTCTTTTAACTCTTAATTTAAGCAAAGAGACATGTAATTTGATATATTATGATGGTCCATATTATTGTGAGAACTTTGACAATACGATATCACGATATTTTGGTACATTGGTATATTGTTACATCCCTATTAATAGTGTAAAAATATAGTATAAATATACAAAAATATAAATAATTAAATCTAGTATAAACCAAATAATAGTAATAAAGTAGTATAAATAGAAAAATAGCAGTAAATAGTAGTCTGACTGTAAGAGTGTAAGAAGTTCTCAGGAGTTCAGAGTTTTGAGTGTTTTCTAGTCTGTGTCTGTTATTTCTGGGCAGGTGATAATGAAACACAAACAGGATTTCAACCGTAAATCTTAAAGTGTTGGCGTTATCCCGTCACGGTCTAAAGGAGACGGAACATATGTTTGGTTTGAACGTGTGAGCGCCTGACCCGCCCCTCACATAAACCTGCACCATTTGCGGAAACGGGAAGGTGTTACCTACCGCCCCCGGCCAATCAGCTCGCGGCCATTTGTCTACCTGGCCTCTGTTTACCTGCGGGGGGAGAAGAGGGGGGAGTGGGGGCCGTCACTGATTGCTGAAGTAACAGAAGGGTGACAGTGTGACAGATGTGGGACTTCAAAGCCCCCCCTCCCTCCCTCCTCCACCACCCCCACCTCACCCACCACCTCCACCTCCGCTCCCCTCCCTCTCCAGCCTTGCTCCTGTGCCCTCCCGTGTCCACCTCATTCAGAGCCTAACCTGCGAGTTGACAAGTCCACTCCACGTACCAACTTTGGGATCGGATTTTTTGTGCGTCAGATTTTTAGTTTTCTGAATTTTTCTGGCTTGTTCCCGGCACTTTCACATCCTATAAAAGGTGATTTTTAGATTTTTCAGTTTTGTTTCATGTGCATAGACCAGGAATCAGTATTTGACTAAAGTGCGTTTACACTGTTGGAGCCCAGTTTAGTCCTGATGTAGACTTGGTTTGGTCCTGTCATAGTCCTGGTTTAGTCCACGTGTAGTCCAGGTTTAGTTCCGGGTTTAGTCCTAGTCTTGATGTGTCTTTGTGCGCAGTGTGAGTGCACCCTTACCCTGTTCACTTTTTAGCCAAAAACTAAAATAAAAGCATGTTTTTTAATATCATTTTGACCGTGTTTATTGCACTTATAAATACTGTATGCAGGGCAGCCATGGGGTCTTAAATTTCATGTTCCAAAATTAAGGCCTTAAAAAGTCTTAAATTATGTTGTCCAAGTCTTAATTTTTTCACAAAGGTCTTAAATTTCATTAATCTATTTTTTGTTTACTCAATCGGGCTGCAGTGCGACGTTAAACGGAGGGAAAAAAAATAATAATAATAACAACATGAAGCTTAAGTTACCTAATAGAAGTGCAAAAATGCATCTGTATTTGTCATGATGTGCGTTTCGTAAATGTGCTCCGGTTGGGAATTAGGAAAAAAAAAAAAAAAACAGGTTTAAAAATCCTACCCACTTTCTTCACTTTTTTCACAGTTTTGTGTAAAGTGCCAGGGGAAGTTCTCTTAATGAAGAGGTTCTCAAACTGTAGGTGAGGGTCCAAAAGAGAGAGGCAGAGTGTTTCAGTGCAGCACAGTTTGCTTGGCTTTGTAGTCAGTAGATTATTTGGACTTGGTCATTTTATTAAGTAGCTGCTAAAAAAGTAGTAGTTGATTGGTCATTATTAAAATTGGATCAGGTGTTTCTCGCCCACATAATGGGTGAAATGTTGGTCTTAATTTAAATGGTCTTGAAAGGTCTTTAAAAAGTCTTAAATTCAGGGTAGTCACACCTTGGGATGTGTCTTACTGTGAGTGGGCTTGCATCTCCACAAACCTGACTCTTATTTGAGGCCTTTCTTTTCTATCACCATGTGTGTTATATGTGTGTAATGGTCAGTGGTGCAGCAGGTTCATGTTGGTCCATGTGTGTGTACTCGTCTATGTGCTCTTACACTTGTTCTGATGCAGCTCAACATCATTCTAAAAACATTTAGGAAAGGTTCATATTTGTCCTGATTGTGACTTTTTAAGTACCAATACCTACTTAAATGAGTATCTAGTTTCGATACTAGTTTTTGTATATTTTGGTATCTGATTTTTGATACTTTTGACAACTATTTTCAAAAAGAAATGAGTTCCTTTTTTGTGAAGCTCAGGTCAGTTTTTTGTTTTCTTATTGCTCTCTGAATACCTGGCGTCTCCTCTCACTCTGTCCCCTCCCTCTGTCCGTCCGCAGGCACCCCGGACTCCTTCTCCCAGCTGCTGACGTGCCCGTACTGCGCGCGGGGGTACAAGAGGTACAGCTCCCTCAAAGAACACATCAAGTACCGCCACGAGAAGAGCGAGGACTCGTACCCCTGCCCCGAGTGCACCTACAGCTTCTCCCACCGCGCCCAGCTCGAGAGACACATGAGCGCGCACAAGGCCGGGCGAGACCAGGTACCCACACGCTCAACCATATGCACTTCAAGCTTTAGTTGTAGTCTCAAACTGAAAACACTCTGCTCCACCTTGTGATGTCATATGGTAATACAGGAAGTGCGCCATTGTTTTTTTTATATACACCTCCATACACCTTCACTTGAAACATCTGGATCATTTCAACCCAGAATTACCAATTATTACTGAACAAAAGAGAGAAAAAGAGCTGTTAACTTGCAAACTACCACTTCATGACATCACAAGGTGGAACATTTTGAGCTTTGGAGATGTAGACAGACTGATAATAAAGAGTGATTCAAACATGTGTGAATGAAACAGAACAGAACTCCAGGTCTGTTTTGAATGAGGTTTCAGCAGCTCTACTAGGATTTGTACTCAACTAAAAGTTTTGTTACTTTAAAATAATATTATAACTAGAATTTAAAAGTATTTACCCAAAAAGGTAGTTGGTAATTTACTACTCCCTCAACTAGAACTTCAGTCTAGTATTGTTTTATTTTAACGAGACAGACAAAATATATTATGTAAGGAGAACTTTGTTACTTCAAAATGATACTACAAGTAGAATTGAAAAGTATTTATTCATTTGTATTATCGTAAGCTTGGTAAAACAGAACTAGTTCGTTTTACAGTTTGCAAAGTTCTTCCTCACTTAACTTAAGTGTTCAAAGCATCCGAATTATTCACCATGATGAGTTTATAAGTGCTTTTTATAACTGTCAGAGACAGAGCAGAGTTTTGCTGAATTGTAATGCTAACAACAGGAGCTGTGAGGTTTCCCACAATCCACTGCAGATCAAACCCAATGTTTCCAAACACTATTGTACAAGTGACACTGCAGCAGATTATTCATTCAAATCTACTACATAGATAAACTTTACATGACTAAACTTTACAACATTTAAACACAACGACTCTAGAGCCACATCAGCCCGTTTGACATTATCATGTGTTTAATGCAGTTTCATGCACATGTGTTTACGTTTAATAGGAACAAAACTTAAAAGCACATGGCTAATTTGCATAAACAGCGCACTCCTCGTGCCGTTGATGTGGTTCAGCTTCTGTCGGACTAAACAACATGACTCAGTGTTCATATGAGTGTTCTCTCTGTGACAGAGGTGCTGCTGATGGTTTTGTCTGTAAATGGTGGAAAAGGTTTGTGGTGCCATAAGTTTTTCACTGGCACCAACTTTGGGCATTCACGGCGGCAGTGAGGAGTGAATGAGACACAAGCAGCAAAATCAGGGAGGCGAGGTACACGGGGCGACGACAGACAAGACAAACAAGCGAAGAGGCAAAATCAGAATTGAACATAAGCATTATATCGATATATACGATATGTCAGAATCCATATCAAGTTTTAAAAATATCTTGATATATTTAAAATATCGAGATATCACCCACCCCTTCTAACAACAACAATTAGCATGCTATAAAACAGTAAAATAAAACACTGTAAATAGTTGCAGACAGAACCTTGAGAGCTGCTTATAAACTAAATCTGTACATTTGGCTCAAATACATAGTGTAAAAACAATCAAATACTGGCTGTTTAAAGGTGCATTGTGTAACTTTTGTGGTGGAGGGAATGTCAAATACTTTTCTCCGTGGAGATGTTATTGCTTTGTCTGGGATGTTTCACAGTGTAGTATTAAATCTTTCTATCTTCACCAAACCAGAGTAAGTTACAGGTCAGATATTCCTGTACCTGTGTTCTTGAGCTATAAAAATTTAATCAAAGATCTGTTTAATGTCACACTGTGGAGCATTTGTTTTTATCAACAAGTAGGTGACAGACCCTCAACCAAAAAGTTACATAGTGCACCTTTAAATAACAAAAGCACAAATGAACACAAAAGTCAATATTAGAAAATGTACCTGTGTCTGTGTGTGTTGTGCGCTCTGTGTGTGCGTAGACGTGTGTGACACAGTGTGTTTGGACAGTGGTCGTCTGCATGAGGGACATTCATACAGTGTGGAGTCCTGAGTCAGCAGTCTACTCTGCACCACGGCCTCAGCTCCACTCAGGCTGTGAGCTCAAACAAGAACCAGAAGAAAACCTCACTGAGCTAAACATGAACTAAACTCTGCACCATCACCACGCATCACAAATCACATCATATATTACATCACGGCATCAATAAAAACATAATCTGATGTTTAAAGGTGCAGTGTGTAACTTTTCTCATTCTTTTTTTCATGGAGACATTAGTGGGTACTTGACTTAATGCTTTTTTTTTTCTGTCCTGTGGAGCAAAATCCAAAAATTATTTTCAGCCTTTCCACAAACATCACATCATTTTTTGTGAAACTTTTAATTACTTTTTTAATTTAACATGCCCTGTGGTGTGACCTCTGACCCCGCTGAACATTCTCTATAACTTTGTCAGAATTCTAATAAATGACATCACACGTCTGTGCCAGTTGAAGAAATATGTGACTGTCCCATAAAGAATATCTTTTTAACAATTAGAATTCTGTTTTTCTTAGGAAATCCTGTTGTCACGCTGCAGGACATCACACAGGCACTTGTTCAAAGTTTTTCAGAAAAGTTGGATTTTACAAGAATAAGATCAAAATAAAAATAAATTATTATTACTTTTGACCTGATCTTAAAGCCTTAACCCCAGAGCTCTTCCTGGTGCGTACATGAGTCTTTTTAAATTAAACTGCTTATATCTTTTTTAGATTTAAAATACAGATAAAGGTGTAATATTATTAAACACTGTATGCATGTTTCCCTTTATAGCAACACCTTTAAGAACTGTCTCTGAAACTAGAGACTCACTATAGAATATTATAAAGTAAAGTGTCCAGTCACACTGCAGGACATTTCAGTGTTTAGTCCTAAAATTCAAAGAAATGAAACACAACTTCATTGTAAAAACACATCATTTTAGAATGATAAGTATTTGATATGTATTTGTGCCCAGATAAGTTGAATTTTGGAAAAAGAAAATATTATTTACAACGTCAATTAAAGTGATTATTCCATGTACCTTAATTACTTTGCCCAGAATGTTTCACAGTATGACATTAAATCTTTGTATCATCATAGAGAAACCAGACCAAGTTGCAGGTCAGATCTGCGGACAGGCGACCCCGCTAACAATCAGAGTGTCTGTTTTTCTAGGTATTTTTGAGCTATAAAACCACCTGTAATTGAATAAATGTAACAAAGAGCAGTTTAATGTCACACTGTGGAACATTCTAGACAGAGCAATGACACAAACAAACAGCTAAACGCTAAAAACGCTAAAATGTAGTTAACATCACTATGTTTGAGATTTGATGGAAAAAATTGCCACGTTTTCCCACCAAATGAGATCATTTCATATTTGTAGTTCCTGGTTAACTCAGGGTATGACACATGTTGAGGTCATTTCAGTAACCATAAAGTAAACTGTAATGTAAACTCAGGCCACAGTATATACAATAGTTGTTATCTGACAGAAACAAAAAAATGACAACAATCTAAATTACTTGTATCAGAAAAATGTGTGTAAATTGTCTCTGCATTTTGGATGAAGTTGGTGATAGGCAGTGTTGGGAAAAGTTACTTTTAAAATGTACTCCCCTACAGATTACAGACTACATACCCCAAAATGTAGTTTGTAATGGAATCCATTAAATTACTTAAGGTGAGTAATGTAATCTGAATACTTTGGATTACTTGGTTTGCTGTAGAGAAGCAAAGACAAGAATATCTTCACATAAGATGTTTTGTCTGATAAAATAAAATAAAAAGTCAAGTCTTGTCTTAACCAAATTAAAAATAGTATTGATAGAAGACGAGGAGACACGGTCCACGCAGCATGATTCAGACCTGGTTTAGCTCTGGTTTAGACCTGGTTTGGACCTGGTTTAGACCTGGTTTTAGATCTGGTTTAGACCTGGTTTAGTGTCCGGCAATGAGTGGAATTACAAAAAAAAAATACCGCCATATAATCCATTTATTTCATCCAAGTAACTTACTCACTTAAACAGTAACTGTAACTGAATACAGTTACTCATAATTTCTACTCTGATTATGTAACTCTGGTACATGTAATCTGTTACTCTCCAACGCTGGACATAGGCAGAGGGAATCTGTTTTAGAACTCAACACTTCTCCCTCTATTTTTATGTTTCTTCTCAACTTTTCTCCACAAACTGCCACTTAACTGATAGAAAATTATGATCATTAATTAGCAGTTCCAGCTCCATTCACTGTGTACTGAGAATCAGCCGAGTCGTGCTAAAATAAATCTAGATTTAAATATCAAACTGCGCGTTAAGGCCTTTGCTACAATGTAAATACGTCACCTGAGGAAGCTTCTGTGTGTAAAAGTAACGTAGGAGTTTGTGTCTAATGCTATGGTAACCTAAACTAAATTTGAAAACAGGACACAAAACAACTTTATGAAAATATAAATGACAAGTCAGTTGTTTTTCTTTGCAGCTCGTTCAGCTCGCAGCACTATTTTAACATCAGTAACTCATTTTTCTGGCGTGAAAAGGGCCTCTTTGAAACACATTTAAACCCGTCATGTGCACTTTAACCTGACACTTTTAGGCCCCACAGCTGTTCTGTCTGCACTTTTGGCACAGACTTTGCCTCTGGATCAATAACTCTATATTGATTGAGGCTATTTTTGTAATTATTTGGCAGTAAGTAGTTCATCTTAAGCCTTCATTAGCTCCAACTCATTTCCTGTGCAAAGGTAACAAAAGACTGAAGACATAAGTGCTCCTAATTGATATGTCCTTACTCACCGCCTCTTGTCTGTGTGTGAAATCAAATGTCTGCTGCTTCTATGGGAAATCAGATACGTTTTCAAGAAGTTCATGTGATTGTCTAAATGAACTAGTTGAACCTGGGTTTTCGATGCAGTAAAGACCAGAGAAGTGGAGCAGGGCTTTTATCACTCCACAAATAAACATGACCTTGTGCTCACATTGATCCGTGACACTGTGGCATGATTTACAAGAGTTCAAAAGTCGTGTTTTCACTGATGGTCTTCTTTCTTTTCTCCTTCCCTCTCTCCCTTGCTCTCCTGCCTAACCTCTCCCCTCGCAGAGGCACATCACACAGTCTGCAGGGAACCGTAAATTCAAGTGCACCGAGTGTGGGAAGGCCTTCAAATACAAGCACCACCTGAAGGAGCACCTCCGCATCCACAGCGGTGAGTCAGAGGGCGGGGCTAGCCTCCAGGACTCCTCCCACTCAGGGTCATCACACTGTACATCACGATACCAAACCAGACCAGCAGGGGGCACTAAAGGGCCTGTGAGAAACACTAGGATCACAAGATTATCTGCAAAAGCACAAATAATATTGAGTGCAGCGCGGGGCACTGGCTGGCTCATTGTCTCAAAGCTAATGCTAACTTTTATTAATATTTAAAATAAACAACCAAATAAACAAATAAGTCTAGACTGTCCAGTTTGAAGAAGTATGAACTTATTTTTGTACATTGGCAGTGTCCTCCAGTCAAGTATTCTCCTCATTCCTGTTTAACATTTCTCTCACAGCTCCCTGCCCACTACATCCTCTTCAAGTATTTTTTAGTTTTAGTGTGACTCATCAAAAACCTCGTAGAGATTTAATAGTACAGGAAGTGGAGACACGCAGAGCCAATTTAATCAATTCAAAATCTAATAAAAAAGTAAGAAAAAGAGAGAGAGTAAAGTATAGACCTTCCCTGGGATACAGTCTGTGTAGTGGACTGACTGATGAAATGACAGATGAATAGGAATTTTATGAATGTATTTTAATGGAAAACAAAAACAAAAAGTCAATAAATATGGACTGTTCATATTAATTACTGAAAATGTGTGTCAGTGTAATGGAATGAATCTCAAACCAGAAACAATCTAATGTAGACCTGGGAGAACATATTGAATATGGATTCTCAAATAATCTCCTTTAAATGTTGTATTAATGAGACACTACAAAGTGATAGTAACACATACTTCCATAATGCACTGTGCTCATATAGGGCCATAAATATATATATATATAAATATACAGTACACTGGAGGTGTAATATTTGGCCTGGCTGCTTGTACTAAACGTGATGTGTCTGTTGTGGAGTCCACACTGTGTGTTCTTAGTGCTCTGTAATAGTGTTTCCTCTGCTGATGGGACACACTTAGACAGGGGCCTCTCCCGAGGGCCGTTCTTCTGCCTCGAGCATCATTGGCGTGCATTATCGGCTGTAGCTGCTCGTTAGCCTGCGTTGCTAATGGCCCTGTGTACATGTGTGTGTTTCTGTGCAGGTGAGAAGCCGTACGAATGCTCCCACTGCAAGAAGCGCTTCTCTCACTCGGGCTCCTACAGCTCCCACATCAGCAGTAAGAAATGCATCAGCGTGGTGTCAGTGAACGGCCGCCCCCGCCCCAAAGCCCAGGGACCCCCGGCCCCCCTGCCCTCGTCCCCCTCCTCGCTCCGGGCACAGACCAGAGACCATAAGCCCCTCCAGGAGCAGCTGCCCATCACCCAGATCAAAGCTGAGCCCGCCGACTACGAGTACAAGGCGGTGATGACACCCTGTGCAGGGGTGCTGAACGGAGGAGCAGCGGCTCCACTCCAGGGCACGGTGCAGGCGGTGGTGCTGCCCACCCTGGTGTCTCCCATCAGCATCAACATCGCAGACCTGCAGAACGCGCTCAAGGTGGCCGTGGACGGGAACGTGATCAGACAGGTGCTGGAGAGCAAAGGCCAGGCTCCTGGCTTCACCACCGCCACCCTGCACCCCTCTGCCCCCTCACAGCAGCTCCTGTCTGCCATCAGCCTGCCCATCGTGGGACAGGACGGCAACGCCAAAATCATCATCAACTACAGCCTGGACCCCAGTCAAGCTCAGGTGGCCCCACAGAACCTGAAGAAAGAGCCCATGTCCCCAAGCAGTGAGAAGCTGCCAGAAGACCTGACAGTGAGGGGCCTGAGGGAGGTGAAGGACGAAGAGAAGACTAAGAGCTGTCTGCTGTGTGACCACTGTCCGCCCGGGCTGGAGGCTCTGCACGCGCTCAAACATGCCAAGAGATTCAACGGTCTGGACAAGTCCGAGTCCACCATCGCCGCCCTGCTGTCCGAGGGAGCACTGTGCAGCCAGCCCAAGAACCTGCTCTCTCTGCTCAAAGCTTACTACGCACTGAACGCAGAGCCCACCGAGGAGGAGCTGGCCAAGATCTCTGACTCAGTCAGCCTGCCCGAGACCGTGGTGAAGAAGTGGTTTGATAAGATGCAGCAGGGGGCGTTAGGAGCACCCACCCCACCCTCTGAGGAGGAGGACAGCGTGGTGTCTCTAGTCCCGGGGAAGGATACGGCCGTGATGAGTCCCTCAGTCAATCAGGACAGTCCCACCGAGGCCACCCCGGCAGAGGCCAACCACAGCTCTCCTGCCCCTCCCTCCCCCCTCAACCTCACGGCCGGCTGCCCCACCACCTCACAGCTGCCCCAGGGCCCGGACGCCCCCCTGGACCTGTCCCTGCCCAAGTCCAACTCAGAGAAGGAGCCCGCCAAGACCCCCAGCCCCTCCTGCAGCGTGCCCGATGAGCCTCTGAACCTGAGCTGCCTGAAGAAGGAGGCTCTGTGCGGGGTGTACGCCAGCCAAAGCAGCGCCGCACCCGTGCACCTGGTGAGCGCCCAGCTGCCCGCTCTGGTGGCCCTGGCCGAGCAGAACAGTGTGCAGTGTCTGAGGGCCCTGGGCTCCAAAAGGACCATCCTCATCCCACAGCTGGCCTACTCCTACAGCTCTGCAGCCACCAGCCCCGCGGGGACGGAGACGCACGAGGCCGCCATCCAGCTCAACGGCATCAAGGTACTCACACTACTATTACTACTCAAGTACTTACTTTAGTATTTCGTTAATCACAACATATTTTTCATTTGTCTCATTTTCATTTAATAATGGTGCTGTTTGACTGTTAATGCTGTGAGTTACAGTCTGTTTAATACTTTTAATAATAATAACTTAATACTACGATTATTCAAAAATATATTATTATTATTTAAAAAGTTAGTTAACATTTATTTTAGCAGTCGACTAATCATGATGATTATGATTAAGATTATTCCACTGATTCAGTCACATTTCAGTCACATGGAACTGACTGTGGTGAATACTTTGGATTAATAACCCAAGTAGTTTTTGTGAAAAATCCTATGTTTAATGTTGTAAAAATATAAATATATTGCAGTATTTATTTTACTAAACTAGCTCCGTTAGTTTAGTGTTCATCCACTGATCAGCAGCAGAGCAGTCAGATCCACTGACCCACAACAGCAGTGTGATTCCAACTCCCACAGATGAATGCTATCCTTGTGTCCTTAGGCAAGACACTTCACCCACTTCGCCTCCAATATCCGTGTGCACTGGTGTGTGAATGTGCGTCTGAATGTGTGAGTGGTTCCTTGAATATGGATAAACAGGTGGAAAAGCACGATAGAAATTTGACCATTTATCATTCCATTAAAACAGAAATGTAAATATGATGATGTAAAACAGTTTATACGGCTACAAAAACAGAACCTTAGCAACATAATATTATATAGAGTAATATAAAATGATCATGAAGCCAAAAGGAGGAGGCAGATGAAACTAGTTCTGCTCCCCCTTTACTCCAGTGAGAAATACTGCATCACCCTAGTTCACACTGAAGTACTCTGCATACACACCATTTTACCATCTCTGCTCCCATCTCTCCACTTTCCACAGTCCATCATCAGCGGCAGCATTAAACAAACACGACGGCCATCTTGAGTGCCAGGAGTGGAGTCCCAACGCATTGGAACCCTAATCCATCACGCGACCTGTTTCACATCATTACTTTCTTATTGTTCACAAGCGCCGCGCCGTGACAAATAGTTGAAATCCTCCCAAACCCGATCGATAACTCATAGAAGGCCGCCACAATTTCCCTCTTTGTAAAAATGATCAGGCCTAATAGTAGTTCATTGTACGGGCCGGTAAAAGGTGCAGTGATCGATGCGTTTGAGCGCCTCCTCTGTCCGCGCTGATGTATTGCGGTAGCATTATGGCGCGCTGTTAAACGCCCGCTCGACATATTTATGCTCTCTCTAATATTACCTGCACAGATAGCCGCAGATAGAGCCGAGGCACTTATCGATGAGAGGAAGAAGGATTAGTCCGCCAGAGACTAGAGGAAATAGTGCCGCAATGAGTCCCGTCTGGCGTGTCGTATATTATAATGGGTGTTCAGGAGGGGAGCGGGGAATTCTCACAAGAGCAATTGTTTTAAAAGGGACAAGATTTCAAAGATCGTTCAGAACCAAATCAATCAGTTCATACATTTTATGACAGAAGAGAAATATGACACTTTAAATACGCCTCATTGGCAGCTCCATCACACTGAAAAAAACATTGAAAAATCACTTAAATACAGAATAAGATTTTTGATTATAACCGAATAAATCATTTGTACATTTTATGACATGAGAGAAATATGATACAAAAGTTTTATGAGTTCAAAAGGATTATAACAATCCTGTATTTGAGTAAAATCCCTAAATCATCTCAGGCAGTAGCAGTAGTAGTAGTAGTAGTACTGCTTCTAGTTGTAGTAGCAGCAGCATACTAGCATAGTAGCAGTAGTAATAGTAGCAGCGGAAGCAGCAACAACAGCAGCAGTAGTAGCAGTAACAGTAGTAGTAGTAGGAGTAGTAGTAGTAGTTGTAGTACTGCTTCTAGTTGTAGTAGCAGCAGCATACTACATAGTAGCAGTAATAAAAGTAGTAGTAGTAGCAGCAACAGCAGCACTAGTACTACCTGTAGCAGTAGTAATAGTAGTAGTAGCAACAGCAGCAGTAGTAGTAATAGTAGCAGTAGTAATGTAGCAGTATCAGAAGTAGTAGCAGTAACAGTAGTAACAGTGACAGTAGTAGTAGTAGTAGTAGTAGTAGTAGTAGTAGTAGTAGTACCAGCAGCAGTAACACTAGTAGTAGAAGTAGTTATAGTAGCAGTAACAGTAGTAGTACTAGGAGTAGCAGTAGTAGCAGCAGCAGCAGTAACACTACTAGTAGTAGTAGTAGTAGTAGTAGTAGTAGTAGTAGTAGTAGTAGTAGTAGAAAGCAGCAACAGCAGCAGTAGCAGCAACAGTAGTAGCAGTAGTAATAGCAGAAGTAGCAATAATAAGAAATAAGTAATAGTAGTAGTAGCAGCTGGACGGGCAGATACTGTGGCTTGAAATAAAATGAAGGGGAAAAAATTAAGATTTAAATGATTTTAAACAGCCCATCCCTGTTGACCCCCCGTCCTGATCTTTTGCAGGAGGAGCGCGCAGACTCGGAGGGCCTCTCTGCTGCAGACGAGCCTGACTCAGACTGTGGACCGTCAAGGAAGAAGATGAAGAAGAGCGAGAGCGGCCTGTACGCCTGTGACCTCTGTGACAAGATCTTCCAGAAGAGTAGCTCCCTGCTGAGGCACAAATACGAGCACACAGGTACACGGGCTTTTCTCTGTGTTGGGTGATACAGACTAACCCAGATACAGAACTACTACTCTGTACTGAAACTCTGTACTTAAAAGAGTCTATATCAGAACTGCTTTAAGACAACAGTTAAATGTAAAAAGTGTTGTCTGGGCTTGTATTGGCACTTCAGTCATATTGTCCTGTCCACTTACAGTTTGAGTGGTTAGTTGTGACAGGAAGGGCATCTGGCATAAAAACCTACCGCCTGATTATGTGACTGTGGTATCTCCATAGTGAATAATCAGTGCAACGATAGAATGGACGATGGATTATGATGTTGAAGATTCATCACCTATGCTCCCACATGATTATTTTTAATAAATATACAAAAGCAGGATACAAAACAATGCACTACAACTTCACAAAAATGATGCGATGTGCAGCAGTGGAATGAACGCAGATGGTGTTGTGATAACGCTGTGAAGGGAGAGTGACTTAGCGTAGGGAGGTGGAGGAGGCTCGGAGCATCAAAAACATTCATCTTTTTTTTATTTCAACACAATAAAAGGTAACGTGGTGATCTAAATATGTGTTAGCTGTTAATACTCCATAGAAGTGAAATACTCTTCTTTAAATCAGTGGAACAAATGGTATATTGGTGTCATTTTGAGTACCATATTTTTCAGACTATAAGGCGCACTTAAAATCCTTTAATTTTCCTAAAAATCGACAGTGCTCCTTATAATCTGGTGCATTTTATGTATTATAGGGTGAACATATTTCCGTTTGTGTAAACCCGGACACCTTACCGGGGGTGGGGGGTGAGGCCTTGACATTGAGCTACTCTCACCTCGCAAACTGCGCACATGACCTCCCACTTGTCTCAACCAGGATGGAAAATGGGGAATTTCTTGTCCAAGTCATTGTTAAATGCACATTTGTGCTTCGGCATGTTGCAGACTGACCAACTGTTTGTGTCTGCTGCTCCTTCTGAGTCACAGAACTACGAGAGACGCTCAGTTTAATGGCCCCAATGAAAGATCATGAAAACCCTGACATTTGCATCACTTTATGAAAAAAAAAAACCCAGACACCCAGAACAAGACGCAAAAAATTGACATGTCTGGGGAAAAACTGACATTTGGTCACTCTAATGTATTAATTCTGGTTGTGTTTACTGACCTCGAACTGATTTTATGTGGTACATGGCGCTCAAAAATCTGTCAGACTGTTGTAGTACGACTTTGGTAAACTACGAAGCCACAACGCTTGACGGATTGTCGGAGCATTACGGCTGCTGTATTCAGGAGCCTCGCGGAGCCCGACAGAAGCTGAACCGCATCAGCGCACAAGGAGCAGTTTTGTCAGTGCTTATAGTTTATGCAAATGAGTCATGTGGTTTTAAG
This sequence comes from Boleophthalmus pectinirostris, assembly GCF_026225935.1. Classification (NCBI taxonomy): domain Eukaryota; kingdom Metazoa; phylum Chordata; class Actinopteri; order Gobiiformes; family Gobiidae; genus Boleophthalmus; species Boleophthalmus pectinirostris. The sequence goes on from NW_026571070.1 coordinate 34,244,704, forward strand.
TTTCAGTTTTGTAAAACATAAACAAATGTGCGTAAAGCTGCATTAAACACATTATTACCCAATGTATATTTGAATCGTCCTCTTAGTTAATTAAAAAAACAAACTTAAATGATCCACGCACATTCACACTGATAATCCACATTCACCAAGACAGGGAGGCAACACCGGGCGAGTTACACCACGATCTGCCGATGGATCGTGGACGCCTGGACTAAGGATCAGTCTCAAGTGTCGTCTGATTGTTTTACTTAATGCATCTTATAATCCAGTGCGACTTATGTTTGAAAATAGATGAGAGAATTCAACATTATTGGTATTACGAATTATAGTCTGAAAAATCTGGTACTGTTAATTGCTGTGGCATCAGTGCTAATGTGTCCTCCCTTTGAAAGCCGTGCACACCATGTTTAACAGTTACAGTTCACACTCCAGGTTTAAAGTCCCTCCACATGTGCTGATGTCCTGTGTAGTCACTGGGGCAGAGCCTGCGTGTAGGCGTGGGAAAGCTGACTCACTCTGGCCCGAGAGAGGGGGATTTTGTGGAGGTCTTACTCAACCCCACCTCTCCTCCATCAGCTCCACGTGTGAGCCAGCCTGCTGCAATGACGGCCTCTGCTAGTGATTTGGAGCTCCAGGGGCCCGAGCGGTCAGCCAAGCCCCGGTCAGAGCTCTCATACCTGGCTCTGCTCGGCACAGCGCTGGTCCAAATGAGCTCATCTTAGGTGTAACTCCCTCCCACACGTCCCGCCCAGGTTTAAGGGGAATATTTGTGGTTTGTTATTTCATCATGTTACAAAAGTACAGGCAGTGCTCTCACATGTTTTAGATACAAATCATGTTTAGTGGTTTGAGCGTGAGCAGTTCCACCAGCAGAGACCCACGCAGAGCTCTGATGATGAGTCGTTTAGTGAATACATAAACTTTAACACTCGGACTCTGGCAGGTAGAGATGCCAGTGATGTGATGAAGGGAGACTATGATGGAAGAGTGTTCCCCCTTAACCTGACTCACGCCAGAATGAGATGTGGAGCACTCTGAACTGACTTGTTCACATCAGTGTTGTCACGATAATAACAGTTCAAACTCAAGTTGGTTACTAAGGAATAGACTCAATACTCAATACCAATTCAGATACCACAATGATGATAAATAACACTCTTTATTTGGACAATAGAATGTAATTTTCAACAATAAATGGTAGTACTTTCTTTTCTATTCCCATGGTACGTTATATGTGTGTAATCCTCAGTGGTGCAGTAGGTCCGTAGAGGTCCATGGGTGTATACTAGTCTATGTGCTCTTACACTTCTGATACAGCTCAACATCATTCTAAACACATTCAGGAAAGGTTTTTGATAGTTTTGACAATCCTACTGCACATTATCAATCAGGAGCGGCTCTCACTGAAAGCAGAACCTCTGGGACGTTCAAATTTTCCAAGCTGATCGGTCGAAGCGTCACAACAGCGGAACAAGGCTAAAACAAACTTAAAATACATATTTCCCTTCATTTCCCTTGCGTTTTTCACAAACTAGTCTGTAGGGCTAGGTATCATTAAGAAGTTGCTGATACGATACATACTTCGATACATAAGCCACGATACAATACATATCTCGATACAGTGCACTTTCCATTCAACACGATATATTTCAAATCAATTTGATACGGTTCAATCAAAAATAAAGGTTAAATCATGGCTGTGATCCTAAAAGTCTTTGTTAAACCACTTCCTGTGCAATGTTAATATAAAAAAATTCCCATTTTAATCATCAAAACAGTGAAAATGTCAAATATGTTGCATAAACGAGTTTCTTTCCTCTAAACAAGCAGCAAAACTGTAGCTCTGTAATAAAATAATTTAGAAAAATATACCAATGTTCCATGTTCATAACTGTTAAACTATTTACATATCGAAATCAGAGTGAGGTGATTGGTTGGGAGACAAATGTAGCAGGCTGTGATTGGCTGTGACAGGGGGGAGGGGCCAAGAGGAAATACACTTTCATATTCATAAATTGTATATTTCAAATGCTCAAAAAATGAAAATATGAAAACATACAAAATGTGTAGGTCTTTTGGTATATTTAAGTGTATATTTTATAATTTGTTTATATATTTTATAATTTCGTTTGCCCCTAGAAAAAAACGTTCACTGATAAAAAAGGCTTTTGGCGACAACTTTATTTAAGACATTAAAAGTAGGTATTTTATGTTAATTGTGAAACATTTTTATTTGTTCATGTCAAGGCTTTTAAAATTATGCCACAAAGAAAAGCTTATGATTTTGTCAATATTTATAATTTTTGCAAACAAATGTTATCACTGATTCTATGTGTGACCCGTGTCGCCGAATGACATTTTGATACTTTAAACCCATAATATTCTTTCAAATTCATCTAAATGCATATTGGTACAACTAAAGTGATTTAAAACAAATCAATTTAAACAGTTTAAACCTTTATATATTGATAACTAGAAAAGTTGTGGTTTCTGGACACAAAAATGCCAACATTACGTTACTGATCTATAAATGGACAGAGCTAACCTGCTAACTGCAACGTTCCCAATAGGAAGTGAGTATGGGCGCTAGGGATGGGCATGATTAATCGATTAATCGATAATTGATCATTAAGAATTTCATCGATTACGTTAATTTTAATTGACAAACCGAATGTAGGTTGCTGTGTGTGTCGTGACCAAACAGGTGTGTACATGTGTCTCTGCATCAGAAGGAGCGAGACACAAACAGTCGGTGAGTCTGCAACGTACCGAAGCACAAATGTGTATTTAACGATGATTTGTACAAGAAATTCCATGCTTTTTGTTCCGATCGGGACAAGTGTGAGTCCATGTGCACAGTGTATAAAGCAGCACATATGTTTCTGTGTCCAGTGGGAAAAAGATTTACCAGGTGAGAGTCGCTCAATGTCGATGATGAGTCCCCACCTCCCTCCCCCCGAACGGTGTCCTGGTTTTGACAAATGCAAATCTGGTCACACTAACCTGTATTCACCTGAGTCATGTCTTTTAATCCGACAGAAGCTGAACCACATCAGTGACACAAGAGCTGTAGTTTTATCTTCGCTTAGTTTATTCAAATTAGCGATGTGGTTTGGTTTCTGTGAGATTGTGCAAAACTGAATTAAACACGTGATAATGTCAAACAGCTGATGTGGCTCTAGAGTCGTTACGGTTTATATGTCGTAAAGTTGAATTTATTTATGCAGATTAGTGCAGATAGTAATAATAATGATGATCATTTTAATATAAAATGTTAAAGTTAATGATTAATCGATAATCGATTGTTAATTCTTCCGATGATCGATTAAGAAAATTTCATCGAATGCCCGTCCCTAATAGCCACGCTTCTGTCTCCAGCAACTCTGGCTTCAATTTATTTTCTATTGTAAATCATTGTCCCTCTCTCCGTAACTGCTAATACCAGGTTCATCATTTTGGTCTTAAAATGTTTGTATTAACCCACTCGACATGATTCTGGTGTTTTTATTTCACTTTTATCATTTCCTATTACAAATATGAATCTCCGCTCCAAATTCGCTCCTGTATTTACTAGTCTCTGTGAGCTTCTTTTTAGTCTACTTTGTTCTACCGTACAGTCAGTGTTGGGAAGGTTACTTTTAAAATGTATTTCACTACAGATTACAGATTACATACCTCAAAATGTAGTTTGTAACGTAATCCATTAAATTACTTAAAGTGAGTAACATAATCTGAATACTTTGGATTACTTGATATAGTCATGATTTTTAAAACTACATGAATGTAACAACCACACCCTGAAAATAAATGTTTGTTTTCTTCAAATTGTCTGTTGAGCCCAAGTCTCCATGAACAGACTTTTGTTTTACTGTAAAGTAGCAAAGACGAGGATCTTAACATAAGAAGTTTTGTCTGCTAAAAGAAAATAAAAAAGTCCAGTCTTTCCTTAACCAAATAAAAAATATTATTGATAGAGAAATTATTTTTATATGAGAAATTAGAAATTTATATGAGTATGTCCACCTTACTGTTAGTGTCATATTGATTAGTCCTGGTTTAAACCTGGTTTAGACCTGGTTTAGACCTGGTTTAGACCTGGTTTAGACCTGGTTTAGTCCTGGTTTAGTCCTGGTTTAGACCTGGTTTAGTCCTTGTTTTAGTCCTGGTTTCGCCCAAAATGTGAAAACAGGAAAATACCACCATGTAATCCATTAATTTCAACAAAGTAACTGTAATCCAATTACCACTCACTGAAACAGTAACTGTAACTGAATACAGTTACTCATAATTTGTACTCTGATTATGTAACTCTAACACATGTAATCTGTTACTCCCCAACACTGCATACAGTCTATGTTCATATTTCATTTTGATTTTCCCAAAGCGATGGTCCTAACGGTGCTGTGTTTGTGTGTGACAGGGAAGCGACCTCACGAGTGCGGCATCTGCTCCAAGGCCTTCAAACACAAGCACCACCTGATCGAGCACATGCGCCTGCACTCCGGAGAGAAGCCCTACCAGTGCGACAAGTGCGGCAAACGCTTCTCACACTCAGGCTCGTACTCGCAGCACATGAACCACCGCTACTCCTACTGCAAGAGGGAGCCCACGCAGCCAGGGGGCGCCACCGCAGAGCTCCACAGCCTCATCACCCCCGCGCACGCACAGCTCCTCCCACCCCTCCACACGGACTCGGACGAGAGGGCGAGCAGGGACAGCGAGGAGGACGAAGAGGACGAGGACGGAGCCGCCGGCATTGAGGACATCCGGGTGGTCCAGGTGGAGGAGGAGGAAGAGGAGGGGGGGACGGAGGAGGAGGAAGACACGAGGCAGGGGGACGCGGCATGTGAGACGGGGGAGACGGGAGAAAAGGAGGACACTAGGCAGGAGGTCACCATGGAGACAGAGGAGACCACTAAGGAGGCATCTGAGGAGGTGTCTGTGGAGGCATCTGTGGAGGCATCTGAGGAGGCGTCTAAGGAGGCATCTGAGGAGGCGTCTGAGGAGGCATCTGTGGAGGCATCTGAGGAGACATCTGAGGAGGCATCAGAGGAGACAAAGACAGAAGTGGACGTGGACCGAGGAGAGGGAGGAGGAGACTGAACTTCCTGGTCACTACTGTGTTGAAATCCGGGTGTGCCTGATCAAATTCGTTTTTGTAAGAGAAAAAAAAAAGAGTTTTAACAAATGAAGGAAATGCATTATACAGACTTTGGAAGCTAGAGGCGACACGTTTTAGATTTTATTACTAAAACACCTTGGGTCCTTTGGTTTTATCAGTGTTACTAATTTTATCACTCATATTTTAACCTTTAAGAAGCTGTACAGTTGGGAGATATTTCTTAACCTTTTTATTGCCAATGAACAAAAGAGACGCAAGTATTTTATTAAGTTGGAAGAATCCTGTGCACTACGTGGCTTGGTTGACCCCCGGTTGACCCCCGGACGCGTCGTACCGTCAGTATTACAGAACCGAGCGCACTGTTGGATGGGACTGAGAGGCCCGGACTGCTGCCACTCCTGTGTGATTGTATGAGGCACTGACAGGAGCGCACCTGCCTGGTGGAGCAGACAGGAGCACTGCTAAATGAAGGAGCTTGTAAGTCCATAGACAGTGTACAAATAGTGGACCACGGGGTGATCTGAAAAAGTGGGTCATGGTAAAGACTGTTCAGGAGTCAGTATTATTCAAGGATTTTGATAAACAAAGGGTTAAGCCATAAACAAAACATGAAATATCAATCATAATTTCAAATAATAGTGTTTGTTTTAATATTCCATTTGCATTCTGTTACCTAATAACGGGTAGTAACCATGCACGACTCAAGAGCATATGTTTACATACTTGCAGAGGTGGGTAGACAAGCCAAAAATTGTACTCAAGTACGAGTACTTAAAGATGGGGTGTTTTCCGAAAGAACAGATTTATTAGCTTTCTGCCGTGCTTAAAACATTCCCTCTAAAAACATTAAAAACATAAAAAATATGCCTGAAAAGGTTTAAGATGTCATCCATGCATGTTTGAGTATCTTAGTGATCTGAAGGGGGAGTGGCTCAGCCCAGAGAGCAAAGGGAGAGACTCAAAAACGAAAGTGAAACTTATAAAACATATTAATATGTTGTTTGTATGTTGAGGGAATATAGCATTTTCAAAACAAATGTATTAAAACATAAATTTAATAATAAAGGAATAAATTTAAAATAAATGAAATAAATAACAGGGTTCCACCAGTCATGGAAATCCTGGATTCAGTCATTTTCCAGACCTGGAAAAGTAATGGAATTTTAGTATCTCTTTCACGCAACTCAGGCGTTCTGTTAAGTTCTCATGAGGCTCTTACGATTATTTCCGAACGCCTTTTGTTTAAAAGAGACAACAATAAATGCACTGACAGGATTTTGAATGTTCAAAAACTATAATCCCAAACCATAAAGTGAGTGGAAAGAGTTAACATTTCAGATTTACACTGAAAGTCTGATCAATTCTACACAGGGAGATGCTGTAAAGTCATAGAAAATTCACTTTAGGTCATGAAAAAGTCATGGAAAAGTTTAGAAATTTTGTCATAAGTGTTAGTGAAGTGAAATAAGTGTTATCATATATGTGTTATCAGTAAATACCCCACAAAAGTGCAATACCCCCTCTTTAAACTACTGTTAATCAGTAGAAGTACGCAGTAGTGGTTCAAGAAATTACTAAAACTTTGAATTTAAAGAAGTACTGACTAGTGAGAGTAATGTAAGAGTGTCCAGACATAAAGTTTAACCACAAAAATGAGACAAACTAAATAATATGTGAAGGAGCAGCAAGAAACACAAAAAATGTTCAAATCATTTCAGATTATTGTCACTTAAAGCTTTTGTCACTTTAAACTTACTCACAGTGGGGAAAGGAAACACAACTTTTACTCAAGTAAGAGTACACAGGAAGTGGCAAATATATGACTTTTGTAGGAGTAGGAGTACAATTTCTTGAAAGAGTACTACCCACCTCTGGATACTTGTAGTTCCCAAACTACAATACCGATTATGTGAATGCAAATCAACTTTTTTACTTAAAAAATATATTAGAAATCTTAATCCCTCATAGATTCAACATGATGTGCTATGTACTTCCAGCTAGCTAAACACAGGTTGGCGAATCCTGAAGCGAACCTGCTACGCTAGCGTGTTTTCTCCTGTTTTCTGGTCCACTATGCAGCCACTGTCTATGGAGAAACCACTTTTATCTTCCAAAGCCATGTTTGAACAATGAACTAAAGCCTTTGTACTGCACCTTTTGAGAAAAACCACTAATGTAAAAGCTATTTTTGCTAATGAGACGTACCACTGTCTGAGCGCTAGCATGTTAGCAACCTACGGAAAAAGATGTAGCATGTTAGCATCACTTTGTACTAAAACAGCCTATGGACAAGTACCTCATACAAGCACACCACTAAGTCTTTCAGTTACAATCAGTGTTTCCAGTGAGGAGAGCAGAGATGTGGAGGTGTGTACCCGCTAACCCCAAACCCGAAACCCCCCACCGAGCCGAGCCGAGCCTTATGCAAAAAAAAAAAAAAAAAAAAAAAAGAAAAGACAAAATGCATTTCGAAAGTGCCATTGAAGCTGCCGTTAGCGTAGCAGCACTGATCAGGTATCGCCGGGTCCCAGATATAATGTAACCCAGTACGTAAATGCCGCTATACTGTTGACTTGGGCTCACCGCACCACCCCGGAGAATTAGCTCACCGCGTAGATTTACACGATTTAGTTTCAGTCCCCGTAGCGAGCGACGAAGATTATTATCCCTGTTTTATTTTGAAAAGTGTATCACACCGCAAATAGGAATGTCTGCATGCTAAAATAACTTGAGTTCATCATTGTTATCTTGATTTGAGTAGTACTTTTTCTTGGCGCAGCGAGATTTAAAGTCAGGAGTAGTGAGTTGGCTGGAGGATTAGCCTACAGTAAGGTGACCAGGTGTCTCTTTTTACCCGCAGAGACACCAGCAGATTTATACAAAACCACCGATTTGTCCCAGTTTTATACAAGAAATACCCCAGGTGTCTCTATTTTTGACCAATCTGATCCCTGCGAACAGTAAAGAGAGACATACATTGTCATTTGTTTAGGTAAAATACAGAAAAGCTGCTTAAAAATGAATAAAACACAAAGAAAATATGACTATTTTGACTCACATTAGTGTCGAGTGCATAACAATTTTCCTTATTTACGCACTCGTTTCACAATTTTATCATTACCAACCACCACAAACCTTTTTTTTTTTTTTTTTTTTGAAAATCTGGTCACTTTAACCTAGAGTGTTTTGGGTCTATAGGGTAAACTTATTCTAACTTTAAAGAAAATGGACCAATATGGTTCAAGAATCAAATCAGAGACCTTCTTGCTGTGAGGCGTGAGCGCTAACCGTGGTTCAAGCATTAACTGAACTGTCTAAAAGTTCATTTGTAATGTAAAAATGTACTAACTAATGTCAAAATTAATCTTATTTAATCTAGTTTTGTTCGTATGAAAAAAGAAATACTGGCTTAAAAAAAAAACATACTTAAAACCAGGAATAAAGCTACTTATCTAATCTCTTTACAACATGAGTCGCACACACAAAAAAAGATCATGTAGAGCGGGTTAATACGAACATTTTACGACAAAAATGAGGAGCCCGACAGCAGCAGTTACAGAAAAAGTGTTGACATCTTTTCAATAGAAAGTGAAATGGAAAGTCGATGGAGCCGTCAACACACCCCCATGCTCACTTCCTGTTACTAGGTTAGCTCTGTCAGTTTAATTTATATACAGTCTCAGTATGAATTTTTTATTTAAATTTTTTTAGTGTCTTGATGTAATTAACCCATTAAATATTTTACTCAGATCTACTCAAATCATTAATATTTTGAATTCAAGTTTTACATTTTCCGTAGACATTTCTGTTTCGGCGGTGTTCCTCACAGCGCCTCCGTGCACCTATATCCAGGTTGTGTCATTTGGATTCCTGGAGCTCATTCGAAAACCATTCAGTATTACCTTGTGTTTGTGTCCGTTTCCTTGACGACAGTATTAGCCCTCCCCTCGAGATGGGTCTGTTTTTAGTTTTTCTATTTATGTGTCTTTATTTTTTGTTTTTTTTTTACATTTCTTTGGTTATTTATTACACGCTGTATTGTAGTTTGTATGAATAATATATTTTAGTATGACGACGATTCCGTTTGCAGCCGACCCGACCATTGTGCACCCCGCTCCCACATGAAGCTACTGAACTGTCCGGCTAACGGCTAACTGTACGTGCTCGCATGAGTGTGCGGGTCCCGAAGGAGGACCCTAACCGCAGACTGTCCCATTGCCAAGCCAAAATAATCTCCTCCAAGTATTGTTCCTCGTTTTTATTTGTGCCAATTTGTTTTTACTTTGATGTCAGTGTTGAAACCACGCCCCTTTTATAAGCCCCTCCCCTTTAACAACCGTATTCTTTTTTTATAGTGGTTATGTTTTGTTTTGTTAATTTTTATGACTCCCCATCTCACAATAAAATACATCTACAAGCTATGGCCGTTGTCTGAATCATTTTTATCACTTTATTACGTATTTCACAGGTAATGTTCTTGTCTCTATGATGTTACGACTCAGCTTGGTGAGGGTCAGGGAAGTAACAAAAACCAAGATGTAAAAAGGTAAAATAAAGTGATCATTTAATGAAGGTAAACGGGTAAATTAACAAAAACATACTAAAATATGTATGGGCCCGGTCAAGCAGAAGTAAACAGCAAGGCCAAAAATTCAAGTTAATGCATCTGATATAAAAATGTATTGAACAGATACATATGTACTCTAGTTTATGAAACTGTTGACCTTTTTTCTGTACCATTTTTGGTCCTAAAGTTCCATATGTTTTGAACAGACCATGTATGAAACATGGAACTAGAAATAGTTTCCTTTCATTTTGAAGTAATATTAAAGTGTTCGGAAGAAAAAAGCGACAAATGATGTCAAATCCTGCACCTTCTACTTGTTTGTACAATTTTCCCTCCGTTACTTTTCCCTCCGTTACCATGACCTTTCTTAATAAAAAATCTCATGACTCAAAAAGTAAGAGGTTTTTCAACCTAATCTTGTACCATATGGTAGAAAACTATATGAAGCAAATATTCAAACCAGTTTGTTAAGGATATGGAAGTGAGAACCAAGAGTTATCACTGTTTGGATTTATTGACCAAAAAGTGCTGCATATTTCATTCCCTCCGTTACCGACATGAGTTTTTACATTTTTTGTCAACAACTTGAAAGAATATCACAGGTTTAACTTGACCCTGTTGGAGTGTAACTCTTTCCTACATTCTGATACTTTACTTATTTCAATAGTGTCTCTAGTTTCTGAATAAGAGACATTTGAATGTCAAAAATTTGCCCCTGTTTCCCTCCGTTACCACTTGACCAGACCCATATGTAAAATGTTCAAAACAAGATAGTAGAATTTACACAAAGCAAACTAACTGTACAGAAAATAACACAGACGAGAGAGCAGCAGTGGACCTCAGTCTTCTGTACATCTCCACCTAAAAGCCACGAGCCACTCCTCTGAGGACAGTGAGGTACAGATCTGAGCCAGAAAAAAGAACTGATTTGAGAGGAGCTATTTTTGTTAAGAAAGACAATCCATCCTTGAACAAAAATGTAGGAGTCAGACATCATCTCTGTCCCTCTACATCCTCATCCTCAAAACTAAATCAAAACAATAGAGGTAGTCAAGTCAGGCCCAGAGGTGAAAGCACCATTATGGGCCTGAATGATTCTGATCATATGACCCCACATTCAAGGCTGAGCTAACAAACGGAAACTGTAAACAAGTAGGGTGTTAGTTTCAGAGGAGTTTCAGTGTAGTTAGCTCCTCCCTTTAGGCAGATACTGTATAAGGAAGTGTCCAACAGCGTCTGGAAGAACTGAAGAAGCAGCTTGGATGAGCCGCGAAACTAGTGATGTTACGAGATGTGCCAAGGCTTTGAAGCGTGTGTCGAGTAATCCAGGAAGTCTTTGGTGGTGTGTGTATCAAGGCTCGTATCAGTGACGTATGTGGTGATGTTCAAAGCCTCTTGAACCGCCCGTACCATGTGACTGGTTTAGGAAGTGGTTCTCGGACTTGGCGCGATTCGAAACATAAGGGCCGGTGAAACGCAACAGATTCACCCAAAACATTTAGTGATTTTGGGTTATTGCGAGTTTGGTACAGTCTATTTGAGATTCTTTTTATTTTTTGCGCTGTGAAAGTATTTTTTTTCAAAAACAGGGGAAATTCTTTGTAAAAAAAGAAACTGTGTGAGTCCAAATACTTTGGAGAAATTTATATTTTTATATAAAAATGAATAAAATGACCCTATTTTGCCATCCTTATTGTGGCATAAGCACAGACATAAAGTAGTAACAGAAGCACAGTCACATTACATCCTGATCTCCAATTTGTTCCTACTTTTTTTTGTAACCCGACCGTTACATCATGAACACAGACTCCAGGTTAATACATTCAAACTTTATGTTAAAATCACAGACATTCAAATATTTAATCGTTCTTTTATTCAGTATAAATCTTTCCATCAGAACCTTGATGATCATGTTGATTGTTTTATTGTCAAGCTGCCTGTTATACTTTTTTTTGGCCTCTTGATGGGACAGTGGAGCAAATGAAGCACCTTGAAGCATCGGCTCAAGAGTCGAGCAAATGGCTGAAACGCTTCAATGCTTCAGGGGGCTTCATCTCCACATCACTACGTGAAACCTATTCAACCTAAATACACTTATGTCCAGTCGACAAATTGATTTTCTCCTTTGCCATGAACAATACCTGGATAACTGAGGGACACACAACTTGAATGACAAAACCACAAAACCACAAAAACTACAAATGCAGGAAGACACATGAAGCACAAATAAACACTACACAAGTGTCTCAAAACACACACAAAGTGACTGACACACAGCAGACAGTAAATGGCATCCAGCAGACCCGCAGGTTCAGGTGAGCTCCTTAAAAAGGGGGAGGCAGCTACAGGTGAGGTGGGACAGGTGTAGGCATGCCCCACCAATCAGAAGCCAGACAAGCAGGAAGTGGCTGGAGAGCAATTGACCAATCAGAAGCAAGAGCTCCCACAGCAGAGTTTCATGGACAAGCAATTAAATACACACTACTCGAGGTTGTTGATCGGCATGGAATGTTCCACACTACAGCATTAAACCAATTATTTATTCATTTACAGATGTTTCAGTTGCTCAGAAATGATAATGATTCTTACTGTGTGCGAGGATGTCTTTCCACAGATCTGACCTGTAACCTGTAACTTGGCTTCACTGATGGTTCTGCTGCTGTGGTGGAGGATTGTAGCTGAAAAGGCGATGGAAATGAAGAGAGGGAGACGGCTTTTACACAAATATCCTGCTGTAACTGACAGGAGGAAGGAACAAGAAAGAAATACAGTCTTCCTGGATAAATTTATGATGCAGGAGCCTTTGGGTGCACATCAAACATTTCCTTCAATACCTGACCTGATGTCTTCCTGTCATAACATTATAAAATATGACGCTGCATTCACACTCTCATGAAAGTAAGCATTATATTTTGCAAACCACTAGTCTTTAAAGATTCTATATTACACAGAATTTATTCTCATGAGATTTAAACCATGAGAGAATGTTGTTTCCTCCTCAAAAACAGACAGGAGTTGTGTTTTGTTTCATTCACACATGTTTGAATAACTCTTTATTATTAGTTTGTCTTCATCTCTAAAACTCAAATGATGTCATGTAGTGGTAGTTTTCAAGTGAACAGCTCTTTCTACATTTAGTTCAGTAGAGATTGGTGATTCTAGTAAAGGTATTTAAGTAAAAATCCACTGGAGCACTTCTTGTATTACCACATGACATCACAGGAAGGAACAGATTGTTTTCAGTTTGAGAGACGTGTGACTGAACCACACAACTCCAGGACAGTTTGTGAGTAATATGGGCCCTTTAAACACAACTTCACATTTATACAATATTTTTGTTCATATAAGTTTGCTTAATGAACATGAATTACTCAAATATTATGAGAGAATATTGAGTGTTTGTGGTGAGGTGTATATAGAACGGTCATCTGAACAGAGTGGGACTATGGTGAGACATGTGGGTCCAGTCAAGTGGTAACGGAGGGAAACAGGGGCAGATTTTTGACATTCAAATGTCTCTTATTCAGAAACTAGAGGGACTATTGAAATAAGTAAAGTATCAGAATGTAGGAAAGAGTTACACTCCAACAGGGTCAAGTTAAACCTGTGATATTCTTTCAAGTTCAAGACGAAAAATGTAAAAACTCATGTTGGTAACGGAGGGAATGAAATATGCAGCACTTTTTGGGCAATAAATCCAAACAGTGATAACTCTTGGTTCTCACTTCCATATCCTTAACAAACTGGTTTGAATATTTGCTTCATATAGTTTTCTACCATATGGTACAAGATTAGGTTGAAAAACCTCTTACTTTTTGAGTCATGAGATTTTTTATTAAGAAAGGTCATGGTAACGGAGGGAAAAGTAACGGAGGGAAAATTGTACAAACAAGTAGAAGGTGCAGGATTTTACATCATTTGTCGCTTTTTTCTTCTGAATACTTTAATATTACTTCAAAATGAAAGGAAACTATTTCTATAAAATATGTCAGTCCTTCCAAGCTAATTTTTAGCATTTTAAATACTGTCCCTTCATCAACTTTTCAAAGATGGAATAACACAAGATATGATGAAATACATCCATTTATTGACATGATTTGCAGGTCCTTGAAATTGGGGAAATAATTTTTGTTCCATGTGTCATACATGGTCTGTTTAAAACATATGGAACTTTAGAACCAAAAATGGTACAGAAAAAAGGTCAACAGTTTCATAAACTAGAGTACATATGTATCTGTTCAATACATTTTTATATCAGATGCATTAACTTGAATTTTTGGCCTTGATGTTTACTTCTGCTTGACCGGGCCCATGTGCAAAGGACTTTTCAAATGCATCCTGAAGCACTACAACTACTGTCTACAACTAGAACTTAGAACACAACATGGTTAGTGTGGTGGGTAATAATGAGCTGTCCTTCAATGTACCTCTAAACCAGGGCTGACAAACTCATTTTGGTCCGGGGCCCGTATCCAACCGACTTTGATCCCAAAAGGGCCAGATCAGAAAACTCATGTCATATAAACCCCCAAAATAACAATAAGTTCAAATATTTGTGCAGAGAAACACAAATCTATTACAAAAATCTTTTTTAATTGATGAATTCTTTCTTAGTCCATTTTTCTTGGAAAATCCTGCACTCGGCTCCTCTTTTCTCATTTTGGACATTTTGCTGATGAGGGTGTCACGTTTGGAAAGAGACAAGTCTTCATTTGTGCTGCTCTGGTGGGAGGGGCCACGCACAGAGGCGCTGGAGACGCTGCTATGCTCAGCACCACAGAAAATTACCAATATTTTAATAGAAAATATTAGTGATGGGCAAATGAGTGGGAGCTCTGGAGCACGTCTCGTTCTTTCTGAAACAACTCACTCTGAAGCACTGCCTCGGAGCTCGTCTCGCAGCAGCCGCTCACGTGACCAAAGTGTGGAAGTGTCGGTCCCTCCCCCTACTGCTTCACTCTGCGTGTCAGTCGCTTCAGTGTATCGAAGCGTTTCATTGGCTCGGCGAATGTTCCGCTCTGTGATTGGTTCAGATGCTTCAGAGTGTTCAGTGCACTTCTGTGGTTTGACAAGCGCTAAACTGCTACAGTATAAAAGATGCTCCAATATTTCTTCAAAATGTTGGTAGTGAGGAGGATTGTGTGACGTTAGTGGTGATTTTGGTGACTTTTGGCATTTGTTTCATTTTTGATGTCGTCTACAAGTGGAAAAAAGTGACCCATGGTTTGGGATCACTTTGATCTAATTCCACCTAACAAGGTAACACCTATTTTCTTATTTACAGCTGCTGTTTATGTTGCTCCTTAAATATTATTTCAAATCATCATTATTATTGTTGTTGTTAGGTTCGGTGCCGCTGTGCACACAACTATTGTCTTATTGTTAAATTTGTCCACTAGAGGTCAGTGTTTCTCCGAGGCCTCAGACACGTCCAACCATTTGAGACAATATTGTGACTGAGGTGTCAGTGCTTCATGAGGCTCCACTCGTCCATCACTAGAAAATATAATTATAATAATTTAGTAGAAAATCAGCCGAGGGCCAGATTAAAGGTCTTGGAGGGTCGGATCTGGCCCCTGGGCCGTAGGTTTGACACCCCTGCTCTAAAAGTAGGTTTATTTGCTAAATTTTCCTTGCACTTGAGTCATTTAGGTACAGTATCCTACTTGAGTTCAAATTATGATGACTGTTTCTGCTATTAGAACGGGAAAAGCCTATAAAAAGAGGAGTTTCTTGTGTTTTACGATCACATTTACTTTTTTATTGAATTCTTTGGAAATGCCAGGAGTTACACCTTTGATTACGTTTTGTTTTTCTTGTTACACAACTCTAAAATATATACACCCTTTAAAAACAGTAAACAAAAACACTCTAAATTTCAGAATGGAGGCAACAGGAGGCAAAAGTAAAGTGGAACATGTTGTGATTTTAATGGGAAAACTAAGATTCATTTCAGAATATCACAAAATATGAAAAATCTAGAGAAATTTGGCAAATGAAAACCACTCAGACACATGTGAGCGAGGTCAGAGCCCGGTTTAAAAACATTTACAGTCGTGTTTTATGTTATTTGTGAATATAAGAAGAGAGTATGATAGACACTAAGCATTTTTGACACAGAAAAGTTGAGTCGACGACAGTTTGTCATTTTATCTACACATATGACACTTTTCATCATAAATTATACTTTTTGTGAAGCTGGAAACAACTATTTTTTCATCTTTCTTAACAGAGAAGTAAATGAACTTAAATGTGTACCTTGGAAATTCAAGTGTTGTTTAAAACCATCAGCATTTAGATCTGTTAATCATTGAAAATATATGATGTCTGCTTCACTTTGGCTCCAGTTGTCTCCATTTCAGACTTTGGAACATTCTGACGACGTAGGATTTGTATTTTTTATAGGGTTTGTAGTTGTTTTTTCCTCTTTCCGTCAGTCCCTGCCTCCTCTGTCCACACGTGCCGTTCAAAGATTCATTTGTTGACCAGTTACTAAATCTGTGTCTCTAGTCCCAGCGCCCAAGGTCGACCCTATTGATCCAGGTTAGGTTTCACCAGACCCCCCTCCCTCCTCCTCCTCCTCCTCCTCCCCCACCTCACCCCCTCACCCCCTCACCCTCCCTCTCTCTCACTCCTCCTTTACATGAATTAGTAATGCCCTGCACCAAAAATCCATAACCCACCAGGAGCTGAACATGATACTGCCGACACACTGAACGCTTTGGCCCAGTTCAACACACAACTCCATTTTAGATCAACTGTACTCGAGTAGAAGAGGGAAATCACTGAGACACAAGTACTTACTTCAAAGTAATATTACTCAAGAAGAAGTACAAAGCAGCAGTCAAACTACTACTCATATAAGTACTCAGTAGTAACTGGACGCAATATCTGATTTATAATTGGAGGTGAATGTAACATCGAGGAGAAAATATGACATAATGCACTAAATCTAAATCAGACACAAACATGAGACAAACTCAATCAGATGTGAAGAAGCTGCAAGAAACATAAAGGTTCAAATCACTTTGTCACATGAAGATTTGTCACTTTAGACTCAGTCACAGAGGAAGAGGAAGCACTACTTTTACTCAAGTAAGAGTACTGTCACACTGTACAATATGTTACTCAAGTACAAGTGCAGACCTCCAGCAGACATCGTGCAGCTCCCAGACCACATACAGTCCTTTGTTTGACTCTGACCGCCTTGTTTAAGCTCATTTATAATTACAAAATAAACATATTTTATCATTCTCCTCATACATGGACTAAAGCTGCATTACTTTTATTTTAGAGGTGTTTTTAAATACAATCCTCACTTTTTCATTGCTTAGTCAGAACATAAACTGTTATCAGTCTGAGCAGCTCGTCAGGACAATGAGATTTACTGCTTTTATAAAGAAATACAATTCATATTAAAAAGTTGAGTTGAACATTTTGAGCTCCACAATATTTTGTGTTTCTCATGTGGCCCCATGAAAAAAACAACTGCCCACCCCTGTTCTACAGCTGCTGAGTTTCAGATGACATCACAACATTCTATAGTCCAATATTATTTAATACAGACAGAAGCAGCTCAAATGAATATTGTTCAACGGCAGATTCTTTGTCTTTGACCCAAATCCACGCTGTAGCATTGGTTTGGGTCAAGTCAATAATAGAAATGATCAGATTCCAGATTTGGGAATTGTCCATTGTCCATCCCTGAGTCAAATTTCATGAGGTTTGGTCAATAATTAACCGAGATATTGAGAAACAAAATTTTTGGCCCCATTTACCACAATGTTAACTAAAATTTCAAAGTGATCCAGAATCCAGGACTTCTTCCAGATCACCCCCAAAATGAAATCACTTCCTTTTCACATTTCCAACAAATCCTGAAAATTTCATCAAAATCGGTCCATAACTTTTTGAGTTATGTTGCTAACAGACAAACAAACAAACAAACAAACAAACAGACAAACGCCGGCGAAAACATAACCTCCTTGGCGGAGGTAATTAATAGGAAAAAGGGTCTCTTGCCCCCATCTGGAAGTATGACATCACCACATTCTAGAACAGACATGTCAAACTCAGGCCCGGGGTCCAAATGTGGCCCGCAATATATTTGGCCCGCTGCAAGATCATATCAAATCTGTATGAGAGCCGCCCACCACTACAGATAGACTATAGAGACATGATTTATTTAAAATGTTGTTATTATTTTAGATTCTAGTTGTTCTGAATTCAATGTTTTAGCAAAAATATTATTAAACATTTATTTCAATAAGAAAAGGTTTAACATTACAGATCTCAAAAGAAGAGAAACCATGCAGATGAAATTTTCCAATAAATATTTAGTTTGGGCCACGACTTTGTCCCAGTTTTTAATTTTGGCCTCTGTCAATTTGAGTTTGACTCTCCTGCTCTAGAATCTCAAAAACACCAATATATTACTCCAGTAAGTCTTACTCTACAATATATTACTGAAGTAGAAGTGAAAGTATGAGAAGAAATGCAGTATTTGAAATGTGTTTCACAAATCTATCTGAGTCCCCTCTTTTGAAAGTATGATAATAAGTATAAGCCTTTTCTATCCACACACCCATGAAGAGACCAAAGCATATCTGGTGTATGGATACGACACAATCTAGTTCCTGTGCGTTGGCCCAAAGCGCGCTCCTTTTCACTCTGAGCCAGCACGTGAGCGGGTTGTGCAGTCTCAGCGTTTCACCGCCAAATGGAAAAGCCATAAGAGCTAAGAGGATCCGGAGCGCTCCTGCCAATACTGCACCCGCCTGATGGAGTGGTGAGGCTACAGGCGCACTGACACCGGGCCAAACCCAGGGGGCGACGCTCCCCGGGGAAATCTGCAGAAAAGCCCCACAACTGCTGCAGAGAGAGGGAGAGAGAGGGAGCAAAGAGAGAGAGAGAGAGAGAGAGAGAGAGAGAGAGAGAGACAGAGAGAGAGAGAGAGAGAGAGAGAGAGAGAGAGGAGAGAGAGAGAGAGAGAGAGAGAGAGAGAGAGAGAGAGGGAGAGAGAGGAGAGAGAGAGGGGGAGAGAGAGAGAGAGAGGGGGGGGGGGAGAGAGAGGGAGAGAGAGAGAGGGGGGGGAGAGAGAGAGGGGGGGAGTGAGAGAGGAGAGAGGGAGCAAAGAGGGAGGGAGAGAGAGAGAGAGAGAGAGAGAGAGAGAGAGAGAGAGGGAGAGCATATCAGACTCATTCATCTCTCGCCCTCCCTCCATCTCTCTCAATTACACTTATCTCTTTGTTCAGTTGTGAATCAAAAGGAGTTTTATTGTCTATGCAGGTGAACAGTTTCTCTCTTTTGCACAAAGCTGCTCTTCAAGTGTCAAAAATGCAGAGTCAAAATACAGAGTAAAAATACAATACCTTTAAATCCAGAGAAAAATAGAAGAAACTAAACAGAGAACATCAAAATATGTGCATGGTACAAATCTGGCAGACAAAAATGAGTACTGTATTTTTCAGATTGTGAGTGTCCATTTTTTCATGGTTTGGGTGTTTCCTGTGACTTATCCTCAGGTGGGACTTATATTATTAGGGCTGGGCCATATGGATCAAAAAATATATATCGATATATTTTGCTGTATCTCAATATACGATATATATCTCAATATCTGTATTTAACCGTGAAATAAAAGAAATAATACATATATTTCCTTCTTTTCATTCATAAATAAAACAACTCAACTCAAACTCATCTTTGCATAAACTGACCACATCATAACCATGAGCTCCTGAAGGTGGAGCTCCTGTAGCTCCTGCACTGTAAACCTGAATAAGTTACCAGAACTCAATCGATTGCCTCAGTTTTTTCAAGTTGATGAACATAAAAGTCACAATCTTCCAGAACTCAAAAGGCTGGACTTGCTCCTTGTACTTTGATAAAAGCTGAATTCAAAGTGCTCATTCAGCTCAACTCAAATATTTGCCATTTTCAAACCACTAGAATAATGTCATTCATTTTCACTTTTGTTTGTAGTTCATGATTTTGTACACACATTGTACACACAATCCAGTCCATCCAGCTGTATCTACACACATACATATATATGATACTATACACACAGGATATTACACATACAGACACATTATACATGGATTAGATTATACACACCCCAGGAGGGGATTTAAACCCAACATCCCCACATGAACATCAGGGGATTTATTAGTCTAATCAATATTATACAATATGTATATAGTTTAATTATATATAAATATTTACATACATGACACATTATAGTATACACATAGTACATTATAAACCAGGGGTGTCAAACTCATTTTGGTCCTGGGGCTGTATCCAACCAACTTTAATCCCAAAGATGCCGGATCAGAAAACTCATGTCATATAAACAGCAGTAAGTTCCAATATTTGTGCAGAGAAACACAAATCTATTACAGAAATCTTTTTTAATTGATGAACTTTTTCTTTACAAAATATGATAATAATCTGTAATGAATTAAGAGTAAAGAGTAGATGTTACCACTTCATGACATCACAAGGTGGAACAGAGCATTTTAAGCTTTAGAGATGCAGCCAGACTAACAATAAAGAGTTTCTGAAAGATGTGAATGAAACAAAACCCTCCAGGTCTGTTTTTGAGACAGTAATAAGACTGTAACAAGATCTAAAGTTCATAAGACACTTTTGTATAATACAGAAGCTTTAGCTTTTCCAACACTGTTCTTCAGCTTCTACAGGGACTTCAACAATCTGCACATGGTTCCCCACTGGCTTCACTTCAGTCACCCTCTGCTCCTGACACTGCAGTGTGAGTCAACACAATGACAGCATATACTTGGGCGGGGTTCAAACTCACAACCCTCCAGTGGCCAGAGACGCCGTGAGCCACAGCAGCAGTTCACAATCTGTGCTGTGAGTTCGAGTCTTAATTTCCACAGGACCATTCGTCTAATGAAGTGACAGACTCAGGGACAGTTGTTATTGACGTATTGACCAGCAGGCTCATCTTACAGGCTCCTGGGACATGTGGACACACACTGGACACACACTGGACACACACTGGACACACACTGGACACACACTGGACACACACTGGACACACACTGGACACACACTGGACATCTGGTCCACCTCCCTCCTCTTCATCCTCCTCCTCTCTCTCTGACAAACATGTGTGTTATCTCCCCGCTGAGAGGAAGACCAGCTGACCTTTGACCTCTGACCTTTGTCAAAAATGCACAATAGAATAACAAACTGCTCGTGTCTTTTGTAGCTTTCAATTAGGACTGATTATTATTTACAAAAAATATTATATCAATAAATCATTTTATTTAAAGCTCTCATAATAAGCAAAATGTTAGAATATAGTTCTCTTCTCAAAAACACACCTGGAGTTGTTTTGTTTCATTCTCATGTTTTCATCACAATTGTTCATTATTAATCTGTCTACATCTCCAAAGCTCCAAATGCTCTGTTCCACCTTGTGATGTCATGAAGTGTTAACAGCTCCTTTACCTTTAGTTCAGTAGAGATTGGCAGTTCTAGAGCTGAAATGATCCAGATGATTCTAGTGAAGGTGTGTGAAGTTTTGAGAGAAGAACTCAGCCTAAATGTGCAGGGTTTGTGTGTCAAACTTGTGTGAATGAAACAAACACAACTCCAGGTGTGTGTGTGATGAGGAAACCAACTACACCATCACACATTTATAACATTTTACACGTGTTTCTGCTTCTCAAAAACACTGTGAAAAACATTCTTACAGTGAGTGGGGCCACCTTTAATGTCATACTGTAAAACTGTCCAGGTAAAGTGATGACAAATCTATGGAGACAAGCAGGTGGCAGAACCTCTTCCAGAAAAGTTACGTAGTACAGTTTTAAAGAAAACTATTGTATTATGTATAAACTAGGGTTGTCCTGATCTGATCATGTGATCAGAAATCAGCTCCGATCACGTGACTGTGGACTCGATCCGGACTCGCACGTTATGTGCCGATCAGACATTGGATAAATAATATATGTATGTAACACCAGACACACAGCACACAACAGTTTTTCTGAGGTGGGATTTGCTCAGGGACGTCCCGTCAGCGCGACAGTCTGTCCCAGCGCCTGCTGTACTAGAGGTGCACTTGCGCTGGGACTTTTGGGATGTGCAGTATTCAGGCGCTGTTACCTGCGCTGTTACGCCCATGGCGTCATTGCACGTGTGCATGTTGTGCAGCGGAACTGGCGCTTTTGGCGGTGAGGGTCCGTCCAGGGGCATGTGTGTATTGAGCGGTGGGACTGATGTTATGATGCGCATCGCTGTGGGTTTGTGGTGGCGGTGTGGGGGAGTGAGGACGGCAGGGGGAGAGAGGCTGTGGGGCTTCTGTCATCTCATTTTTATTTGATTTCATAGACGAGCCTAAATGTTTCAAATGTAATACACATGCAAACATATAATATCAAATGTACAAAGTGTAGATTGTGCAGAGTCGAGTCTCAGGTCTGATCTGATTCTGGTCTGGTTCCCGTTTTGTCCAGTTCATTATGTTTACTAAGTTACACATTCCAAGACCAGACTGTGAAAAGTTTAGATTTTCAACAATGATGGTGAATGGTTAGAAAAGTTAATAAAATTAAAGTTTTGGACATTTGATTTTTCACAAGTTCGGTCAAATACTACACATGAAATCAGCACAATCTGATCCTGCACACATCCTGGATCTTATTCTTTACTCTTAGTTCATTTTATAATGTTTTATAGAAGTATCGGATCGGGACTCGGTATCAGCAGATACTCAAAATCAAAGGACTCGGCCTCGAGGGCAAAAAAATATGATCGGGAAATAAAGACTTAAAATATTAGACTACATGATCTGTTTCTAATGACAACAGCACCACAATGACCAGATTACACCACAGTCACTAAGATCTGACCCCCTGCACACACACACACACACACACACACACACACACACACACACACAGCACACACAGACACACACACACACACACACAGACACACACACACACACACACGCACACACGCACACACAGACACACGCACACAGACACACACACACAGACACAGACACACACACACACACACACACACACACACACACACACACACACACACACACACACAGACACACACGCACACAGACACACACACACAGACACACACACACACACACACGCACACACGCACACACACACACAGACACACACACACACACACACACACACACACACACACACACACACACACACACACACACACACACACAGACACACACAGACACACACACACACACACAGACACACACACACACACACACACACACACACACACACACACACACACACACACACACACACACAGACACACACACACACACACACACACACACACACGCACAGACACACACACACACACACACACACATGAAGAAGGGGGTGAACTGTATAATCCTTTTGTCCCGTCGTCCTCATAGACCTTCAGGTGTCTCTGGAGCCGGTCGCTGATTGGCCGCTGGAGGTCAAACTCATAAAGAGGCGGGACATGTCTCCACACAGACACACCCGTTCACCTTGTCGTCCTCGTGGTCCTAACAAGGCTCTAGTTTCATTAAGAGCGTTTAGTGTCAGCGCTGAATGATACACTCACATTAGTCTGTTCTGTTCACATGTGTAAGTGAGGAGGAGGAGGAGGAGGAAGAGGAGGAGGGAAAAGAGGAGGAAGAGGAGACGTGGTCCATGCACCAGTCAAATTTAAGAATGAAAAATAATAAAATGTAAAAATGTTTGTTATTTCATTATACTGTTTTGGTGTCAAACAAAAAAACTGATTTTGACCTCTATTTCCAATATTTACTATAAAGTTTATTTCAAATGACACCGATCAAAAAAACATTGAGCCTGCTTCAATTTGAACATTTTATTCTCTGTGGTTTATTTGCTCTGGAAGTTCTGCTGCTAGAAGGACTTACAAACATGTCCTCTTCTTTAATAACGACACGTTTACTTTCACGTCTTAAAGTCATTGTTGATTCATGATGAGAAACAGGAAGCAGTGAGAAACTCTCCTTTGTTCAGTTAACAGTGAATTCACACGTGACGCTGAGCAGCACAACTTCATATAAACCAGAGAGAATCAAATATCCAAACTGAAGTAGACACCGAGACGGTGGTGTCGTTTGAAATTAAGTTTAAATTAAATATTGGAGATAGAGGTCAAAATCTGTTTTTTTGTTTGGCACTAAAACAGAAAAATGAAATAACAAACTGTTTTTCCATTTCATTGTTTTTTGTCAAAATTCAAAAGAAGTAATGGTACATGGACTGACATCACCTCACACAGATCTGACTCTTGTGACTTCTGTTTTAGGCCGTGTTAAAATGTTGTAACCTCATCAAAACTCTACCTGGAGTTGTGTTTTGTTTCATTCACACATGTTTGACCAACCCTTTTTTTCTATATCTCCAAAGCTCTAAATGCTCTGTTCCACCGTGTGATGTCATGAAGTGGTAGTTTTCAAGTGAACACCTCCTTTTACCTTTAGTTCAGTAGAGTTTGGCAATTCCAGGACTGAAATGATCCAAAAGATTCTAGTGAAGGTGTCTTGGGTTCCTTCCTGTATCACCACATGATGACATCACAAGGTGGAGGTTTTGGAAGTTTTGGATGGTGGAGTGTTTTCTGCTTAAGAGAAGAGCTCAGTAAACAGGGTTTGTGTGAATGAAACAAATCCCAACTCTGTCAGGTGTGTGTGTGATTCCCGCTGTTGTGATAAAGGTGTGTATGTTGCCGGTGGTGACGATCGTGTCCCAAGTCTCAGAATTTCGGAGTGTGATCGCTGCTGCTGCTAAGTTTACGCTCAAATTCTGATCTGAAATGAACCTCATTCCCTTTTATCATTGCAGCTTTTGACTGTAGTTGTGCTTATTTATTTACTGTCAGGATGGTCGTGCAGCAGAGGGAGTGTAAAGTGGGTTATCCTGCTTTAGGCTCACGAGTAACACAAGACACTTTAGACACTTTAAACCAGGGGAGTCAAACTCATTTTGGTCTGGGGGTCGTATCCAACCGACTTTGATCCCAAAGAAGCCGAATCAGAAAACCCATGTCATATAAACCCCAAAAATAACAAATATTTGTGCAGAGAAAAGCAAATCTATTACAGAAATCTTTTTTAACTGAAGAACTCTTTCTTTTACAAATATTATAATATTATGAACAACCTGAAACTTTAAGAAAAATACAATTTCAACACAATGTTTTAACATGAACTTGTGTGCAAACAGGAATAAGTCAATTTTTCTTGTAAAATCCTGCACTCGGCTCCACTTTTCTCATGTTGGACATTTTTCTGATGAGGTCGTCACGGTCAACAGTCAAAACAATCGTCCTTTTAGAGCGTTTGGAAAGAGATAAGTCTTCATTTGTGCTGCTCTGGTGGGAGGGGCCACGTACAGAGACGCTGGAGACGCTGCTGTGATAAACACCACAGAAAATTAACAAGATTTTAATAGAAAATATAAATAAAATATTTTAGTAGAAAATCAGCCGAGGGCCAGATTAAAGGTCTTGGAGGGCCGGATCTGGCCCCTGGGCCATATGTTTGACACCTGTGCCTTAGTCCTTGTAGGCTGCTTTACTTTACACATCAAAAACTCAAAGCACCTTAATCCCATAGACTTTACACATTAAAACCAACTCCAGCACTTGATATTGTATTTTACACATGTCGTGCCATCAAAGAAACACTTTTTAAATGATTGTTTTAATTCCACTGCCTTTGTCCAGGCCAGACTTGCCTGTATTTTTCAGATGTATAAGTGGGACCCTCAGCCTTCCCGAGGTCACACACAGTTCAGAAAATAGTGAAATAAGGCCTTTTAATAGAAACAGAGTTCTGTTGTGATAAGCCCCGCCTCTTTACACTCACATTTCACTGTGACGTTTCACCACAACAAACAACACACTGTCACTAACACGTGATTCTAGTTGAAAAATGGCTACAGACAGTATTTGACCCTTATGTGTATGACCTGGAGTATGAAGGTTTTGAATGATCACAAGTACCCAGTTGTCCAGTTGTGGGCGGAGATAGGGGGTAGGTGAAAACTGTGATTTTCTGAGCACTCAACTGAACATGAATACAGGATTACACACACACACATGAATGAAACACAATGCAACTCTGCTTATTTTGAACATGGAGTAAGTTCATCATGAAGCTCATAAAAGTTCATTTTGCAGAATATTTTCCCTTTAACTGTATATGTGTATATGTGTGTATGTGTATATGTGTGTATGTGTATATGTGTATATGTGTATATGTGTATATGTGTATATGTGTATATGTGTATATGTTATAAATAACATATGGGGTGTCAAACTCATTTTCACTTAGGGCCACATTTTGATCATGTTTGTTGTCAAAGGGTCGATTATAAAGTTAAAACTATCAGTATGTTACAAATCTGTAAAAGTCTGTATTTGATTTTTCATTTCATATTTATTCATTTTATTTATTTTTATGTTTTTTTTGTTTGTTTTTTTTTTAAATCTTTTTATTATTTACTGGTATTTTTGCTTTTATTTGATTTGACTAGTTTTATTGTCTTAATGAGGACTAGTAGAGTTAATAGAACTTTACTTTATATTTCTACTGGACATGTTTTATCTGTTTTGTGCTGCACTTGGGAAACTGTTTTATTTATGAAATGTGCTGTAGAAATAAAGTGGATTTGATTTAATTTAAAGGTTTAAGTTAAAACATTCACATTACTCTTTCAGTAACATTCATGAAATAATCGTTCTTCTGCATCAATTTTTCTTTTCTTGGACATTTTTGGGGAAATTTGATTTTTGAGGTTTTTTTTTTTGTTTTTTTGTTAATGTTTTTTTTTTTGTACATTATAAAGCATAACCACACAATCTATCAGTCATGTACATAAAAACAAATAAAAAGAACAAAGAAACAAACAAAAAACAATTACAAATCAACCTAACAGTTAGAAAATTAAGTTATAGCCATCCATACATTTTTTTTCTCCCAACCCAATTATCAGTAAATATAAACATATATGTACATATATTCACACCATAACAATACAAGATGTATACACATATACATACATTAAAAAATATAATAGAAATAAATAAATAAAAAACAAAAGGTCTACAGTCATCTTCAACACCATCCGTCAAATTAAGATTCCCTACAAAACTTTTAAGAGGAGCCCACACCGCGTCAAACTATTTCAACTTTCCTTTCCTAATGCATGTGAAAAACTCTGAGCATCTGTTTTACCCAGTGCACCAACCTGGGCCTACAAGTTTTTTTCCAAAACATTGCAATTGTTCTTTTTGCTTGTAAGAAACACATATTAATCATAATCTGCTCACTTTTAGTAAACTTGTGCTTTTTAGGATATATACCTAAAATAAACATAACAGGATTTGTTGAAATGTTCTTAGAAACAATCATCTCCACCGCTTTTCTAACCTCCTCCCAAAACAGTCCTATTTCAGGGCATAGCCACATGCAGTGAAAAAGAGTTTCTTTAGCATCAGCCACTTGCTCCAAATATCTGGTATGTTACGGTTATAAAGGTTCAGTTTGACTGGTGTTGCAGATGTTCTCATGAGCCACTTACATTGCAGAGGCCTAAATCGAGTATTAATTAACAGTTTGTGAGCTTTGCTACATGCTGATTCTGAAGCCTCTTTTGACAAGTTTGTTTTGAGATCCTCATTCCATGCCCTGACTTTAGAGTCAGAGTGTTCACTTGAATTGGACAGTAAAAGGTCATACAGCTCTGATATGGAGCTTTACTCTGACTATTTTTAGTGATGATTGTTTCCAACAAAGTTTTTTTCAGTTTAGTTAATTGATTACCTTGATTGGTTCTAATAAAACTCCTTAGTTGAAGGAATTTAAAAAAAAAAGATGATTTACTTTTGGCCTCTCTAGTGGCGATGCAGTCGCTTCACTCGAAACAACTGTGGTGCATTGTGGGAGATGTAGTAGCGGCACAGAGTCACAACAATAATAAATTATACATTATACCATTTAATCCCTGGGTCACATGTGCTAAAAGTGATTAAAAGTCCTAATGAGAACAGTCGTGCACAGAAGGAAAATACTGTGGTCTGATGCACAAGTTTAGTAGAGGGTCCGGGGACATAAACACTCAACACAGTGTGGTGGTACATTCCATTCCAGCAGTTCTGAAAGTTCAAATGTGAGTGTGTGTTAGTATTGTTGGTGTTCTCTTCTCCTCTCACAGTCTGAAGAGCACCTGCTGCTTTCACAGTTCTGTCATGAGTTTCACTGACGCTCTGGGACTCTGAGGTGACTCCCTACAGGAGAGTGAAAGTAAACTGTTGTTTCATCCATCATGCCTTTATTCAGTTAGTGCCTATATTAGATTATTTTCTGATCTGTGTTATAATATAGTTTCTTCATCACAAACAGACCTGGAGTTGTGTTTTCATTCACATGTTTAACACACAAATCCTGCAGATTCAGCTTCAGTTCTTCTCTCAAACATACTCCAAAACACTTTAAAACAGGCATTCTTACTGTGAGCGACTCGCCTCTCGTCAGATCAGGTGAGGCACTTTTCCCCAGGTAAATTTTGTCCCTGTAAGGAAATTTGTCCCCTGCATTTGACCCATCCTCCAGTGGGGAAAGCTGTCAGGATCAGGAGGGGACCCAGCTCCAGAACTTGAACTAAACTGAACACAGACAGGACTATCTCAGCTGGAGGATTTTTACTAATTCTGTGTGTTTTGGATCAGGATCTGGTCCGTAACTTGTATAGCGTCATCGGTTTAACTTAGTCTAAGTCTAATAACACTAACAACCATTCAAAAGTCACACAATGACAATATATTTGGTGTTTAATGTTTAATAAATAAAATAATTATACTTAACTGTTCACCTCCCTCAGATAGTGGGAGGCTCCAGCTGTGAGCAGTAAAATGACCCTCAGTGTTTCAGCAGAGTCTCCACAGACGTCCTGTCATCTTTATGGTCCACAGTGAAGAAGGTTTTAGTGACCGAGGCCTTCAGGAAAGACCCTGATCACTGTAATCCCTCTACATGCCAGGTCTGACCTCAGAAGAGAACCTGGCTTCAAAAGTCATCAGGAGCTGTTTTGGGATTGGTCGTATGTCACTTGGGCTGAGAGGTTCCCATCCTCAGCTTTGGATCAGGTCAAACATGTTTCTCTCCAGCATTTCAAATGCCAGACAGGTGAAGCCTCGGTGTTTGAACCTGCTGTAGAATTTCAACAGGTTGTAGGTGTCGGAGTCCAGAACACGGAGAGCTTCCAGCAGGACTCTTCCCTTTTCCTCAGACAGTGAAACTCAGAACTCGGAAGAACTCAGAGGAGACCGAGCAAGGACTCTGAGATAGACTCCAAGCTGGCTGCACCCAGTGTCACTTTAAGTCTGAACTGTTTTCATTGTGTTTGGAGCTTTGGTACTTTAAATGATAATATTTCAATTACTCGTATTACTGCAGAACCTTACTGTGTCTGTATTACTGCCTGTGGGTGTGGTGGTCGGTGTCATGGTTGTCGGTGTTGTGGTGGTCAGTTTTGTGTTGTGGTGGTCAGTTTTGTGTTGTGGGGGTCGATGTTGTGATGAGGCTGATATTGAACACAGACTTGTTTTAAACGGGTGTTGCTAAACATCCTGAGTTATTAACAGAAGATAAACAACAGTAACAGTTTTGTGGTCAGCATCCATGTTTTTCTCCAAGACACGTGGAACATAATAAAACACTTTAAATGTGAAGGTGATGTCATGTCCGAGATCCAAGTGGGAGACGGATGATCAGATAATCAAAAGCACCAAGTGTCAGTGACATCACTCATCTGAGTGCGTGGCAGATTTTATTAGTTTATTTACAAAATGACACGAACAAATTGGTGTTCAACTGTGTCTTAAAATGCAACGGAAATGACAGAAATAAAAATATTAATAGTGAACATAAATATAAGTGGTGTTGGCGCGTAGCTCATCAGTGCCATGTGTTTTGGATGATTGCTTAGATAAATAAATAAATGAATCATGAAACAAATAGCATTTTAAGGGTAGCCATTTATTAAGACTTGTGCCAAGATTGAAAATGATAATGATAACAAACTAATGATAATGATGAGTCCAGACAACTTCAGTTTTTTTTATTAGTAGTATTTATATATGATTTTATTGTACAATAACAATACAAACAATAAACCAAAACAATTTATGTGTCTGCTTCAAGTCAGCTCCAGGTTCTGTGCACTTCCTCCACATTTAGTGTTGTTTGCTGGGTTACATTAGCGCACCTGTCAATCATGTTCCAGATCATGTTTGAAGGTTCTGAGATCCACATGTGAGCTGAGTGTGAGCCCTGAGGGAGCGAGAGGAACGCACGCTCACACAAGTCTCCTAAAGAAGCACACTCCTGAAGTGTACAAGTGCACACTCACACACTCTTCATCACGTTCATATGGAAAGACCAGAGGCACGATCAGGACGTTGTTTCTCAAGTTGTTTGTGTCTGAAATAAGTCTCAAGTCTTTGACCTCAAGTCCAAGTCAAGTCCCAAATCAAATACAAACAAATCCAAGTCGAGTCTCGAGTCACTGATCCATAAGTCCAAGTCAAGTCCAAGTCAAGTCCAAGTCGTCTGCTTTGAGCTTCAAGTCATTTTAAGTCTTTAGATTTTTACAGTTTATATGAGTTTTAATCTAAACTGTACTTCAAAAGTCCTGGTATATTTATACAGGAGTATTTATAGTAGACTTGTAGAAATGCTATTTTTTCCTTTTTAAACGTCTTGACAAGATCTTAGTGTGAAACATTACAGTCAGAATTAGGGATGTAACAATAATCAAATCTCACGGTACAATATTTATGGTCATATTTTGGAGAGGTTAATAGAATTGTACATGTGCTCATTTTTCCTTCTTCAGAGTGAATCATCACTGTCATATTCCAAAGAAATAAGATTTAAAAGTGTTTTATAAGTGTAAATTCAGTAAAGGATCATGGCCTATACAGTTCCCTCTTTTTTTATACTTTTAGGTAAAAAACCTTGCAGTTCGATATATTGTCCATGATATTATTGTGAGTGTTTTGAGGATACGATGTCATGATATTTCAGTTATTGTTACATCCCGAGTCAAAATAGAAAGAATGCAGATTTAAAAGTGTTTAATAACAGTTATTTTGTCATGTGTCTGCACTGAAATGGAAGGATCATGTTCTATGTAGTTCCCTCTGTTTTACTCTACTATACTGTATATTACTGTAGTACATTTGACGTACCATGTCAGAGTACTTCAGTTTCATCCAAAGTAACAGAGAAGTGTGAGGGACATGTTCCAGTTTGTTCCTGTAAAATTCAGCTCCTCATTTATCAACTGTAAAGAGAAAAGTCATTTCTAAAAACAGAGATATTTTTGGAGTCTTCTCGAGTCAAGTCCCAAGTCATTGACCTTCAAGTCCAAATCGAGGCTCAAGTCTAAGTCCATTTTATCAAGTCAAGTCTCAAGTCCTAAAAATAGTGACTCAAGTCTGACTTGAGTCCAAAAGAAAAGAAACGTAAAGCTATTCTGACACATGCTTCATTTGAGAACATTCATCTTGATGTGAGTCGTATTCTTCTGTAGTTTTTCAGTAAGATGCAAAACAAGTCATTTCTTTAAGTGCTGTCCTTTCCTGGCAAGTCCAAACTGACATCTCTTTGTAAAAAGTAGAGAACCTGCCCCTCCATCCGTCTGAGTGATGCATGTGAAACGAGAGAGCTCATTGGTCTTCTGTCATGTTCAGCCAAATCAAACGTGTCTCCTCACATCAGCAGAGTTTAGTGCTTCGCTCATTGATTCTGCACAGATTCACTATATTTTTTGGTCACCTGTGATATTTTTTAGTGCTGTCATGCGATTAAAAAAATTGAGAGATTAATTAATTATGATCTGTAATTAATTAATCTAATTAATCTCATTTTAATCTCACCTAAAAATTGCTGAGAAAAGCTTCAATTTGAGGTATTTTCATTTAAATTCATTATTACATTATTGTGGCAGATCAAAAGACTGATATATGATATAGAACAAAAAAAAGTGACTTTATAAAGTCATTTATTGTTTAACAAATCTCTCCAAATTGGCTGTTGAGCCCAAGTCTCCATGAATAAGAAACTGTTTGCTGTAAAGTAGCAAAGACGAGGAAATCTGAACATAATAACTTTTGTCTACTTAAAGACAATAAAAAGTCCAGTCTTTCCTTAACCATATTAAAAATATTATTGATAGAGAAATGCTTTATATATGAGATCACTGGTTTTAATCCTGGTTTAGACCTGGTTTAGACCTGGTTTAGACCTGGTTTAGACCTGGTTTAGACCTGGTTTTAGTTCTGGTTTTAGTTCTGGTTTTAGTTCTGGTTTAGACCTGGTTTAGACCTGGTTTTAGTTCTGGTTTTAGTCCTGGTTTTAGTTCTGGTTTTAGTCCTGGTTTAGTCCTGGTTTAGTCCTGGACTGGATTAGTCCTGGTTTTAGTCTTGGTGTTAGTTCTGGTTTAGAGGCGCACAGGAGGAAGCGCGGTTTATGCAGCGAACGGGAGAAAACGCGGCTCACGGGAGGACAGCGATGTCCACGCAGTGTCTACGGAAGGAAACGTGGTCCGCGCGTTCTCAGGTTAATGACGATGATGAAGGTGTGTGTTTGTTTGTGTGTGTGTGTGTGTGTGTTTGTATTTGTGTGTGTTTGTGTGTGTTTGTGTGTGTTTGTGTGTGTTTGTTTGTGTGTGTTTGTGTTTGTGTGTGTGTGTTTGTGTGCATGTCCCCTCATGTGGCAGGTCACTATAGGACAGTAGTGCAGACATCATGAGTCTATGCAGGTTGTTTTCAGGCGATATTATATTTGTTATTTTCTTTTATATTTCACGTCGGGAGAATTTTGAACCATTTTACTTTTGTTTCTGGTTTTGATATTGTCATATTTTAGTTTTGGGATTCGGACATTGTAATTCTGTGGTTGTTGGATCCTAACAGCGGAAAAAGGCTCGAGAAATGGTCTTCAGAAAGTTTGTGAACTCCATAAATGCAAAAGAGAATCAGATGTGTGTGTCTCAAACCTCTGTTCAAACTGTTTCTCTTCCCAAAGGAATTGAAAAATGGTGAAAGGTGAAGGCGATGGGCAGGATTGATCCACAGGAAGGATGAAAGGCGGCCTAAGAAATCATCCCCAGTTTGGAGCGAACATTTTGCATGTGGAGCTCTCAACCTCGGTTATGAATTTATAAAGTCAACGCCAAAGCAAAAGGCACCAGCTGTTCACCAAGAAACACCTTCCACTGCAAAGAGACCAAGACGTGATGCTTCTGTAAAACCACAAGAACAAGAAAGTGCAGTTTGTCTTCTGCACCTCTCGATTAACAAACGGGATCCCGTTTGTTTGTTGGTGCTTCACTTACAAAATGTTCTCTGCAAACTCAGGATGATTTAGGCAGTCAAATGTTTCCTTTTTGGTCCTTTCTGTGGCTCAATCCTGCCCATCACCTTCACCTTTCACTATTTTTCAATTCCGTTGGGAAGGGAAACAGTTTGAATGGAGGTTTCACATAGATTCACACAGATCTGATTCCCTTTTGCATTTATGGAGTTCGTAAACTTCCGAAGCCCATTTCTCGAGACATTTTCCGCTGTTAGGATCCAACAACCAAACAATTAACGATGTCCGAATCCCAAAACTAAAATATGTCAATATCAGAACCAGAAACAAAAGTGATATGGTTCAAAAGACTAGAAAAGATCGACTTTGACAATAGACACATCCCACTGGGAAAACAAACATGGAGGTTTGATGTTCACTTTTTCAGAGGATCCTTCCCAGAATGAATTGCACAGTGATCAGAAGTCCGAAGTTCGTGATGCATGTATACATAATAAGATGCTTGATCAGAGAATACTCAGGCCACAGAGGAGATCAGACAATGAGAAAATGTCCTAACTAATGTCCTAACGCTGTGGGAAACAGTCATGTATTTTAAAAAAGAGCATAGGCCAGTGCTCGGGAAAATATCAAATCTAAAACTGAGGCTGCATGGGCCTTTGTGCTTCATTCATTTGATCATGTAGATGATCTGTGGAGAACAGCAGACGGCCTAAAGAAACATCCAATCATGTTCATCACTCCAGCTCAGTGAGAACACACTCTCTCACAAGGAAAAGGTCTGAATACAAGTCCCCATATGTGCCACAGACAGGTGTGTGTGTGTGCCATATGCATCATGAAGGCTCCAAGGCCCTGGCCTCAAACGGAGAACAGGTTTTGGCCTCATCTTCTGAGCAGCAGCTGGCTCCACAATGACAAATCAATTACCTCATCACCAGAGCGCTCTAAAGTGCACACTGACAACCCCCCCGTCTGCCCCAAGCACCCGCGGTCCAACAGCACCCAGGGGTTCACTCACAGCACCCGATGGTCCACTCACAGCACCCAGG
Source organism: Boleophthalmus pectinirostris (assembly GCF_026225935.1). Taxonomy (NCBI): domain Eukaryota; kingdom Metazoa; phylum Chordata; class Actinopteri; order Gobiiformes; family Gobiidae; genus Boleophthalmus; species Boleophthalmus pectinirostris. Next base: position 34,278,864 of record NW_026571070.1, read on the forward strand.
GGTCCACCCACAGCACCTGGGGTTCACCCACAGCACCCAGGGTCCAACAGCACCCAGGGATCCACCCACAGCACCCACAGCACCCGATGGTCCACTCACAGCACCCAGGGGTCCACCCACAGCACCTGGGGTTCACCCACAGCACCCAGGGTCCAACAGCACCCAGGGATCCACCCACAGCACCCACAGCACCCGATGGTCCACTCACAGCACCCAGGGGTCCACCCACAGCACCTGGGGTCCACCCACAGCACCCAGGGTCCACCCACAGCACCCACAGCCCCAGGGTCCACCCACAGCACCCACAGCCCCAGGGTCCACCCACAGCACCCATAGCACACACAGCACCCAGGGGTCTGCCCCACAGCACCCGGAGTCCAACAGCACCCACAGTACCCACAGCACCTACAGCGCCTGATGGTCCACTTACAGCACCCAGGGTCCACCCACAGCACCCACAGCACCCACAGCACCCACAGCACCCGGGGTCCACTCATAATACCCACAGCAACAAGGGTCCACCCACAGCACCTGGGGGACATGACTGGCAGCTCGGTGGCTGAGTGGGTAACACTTTCACGTCACAGCAGAGTCCTGGCTTTTCTGTTTGGAGTTTGCATGTTCTCAGGTCAGACCCTCCAGCTGAGATGATCCTGATCCAGACGAGTTCAAGATCTGGAGGTGGGCCCCTGGGTGCTGCTCCTGACAGGATGCTCCAGTGGCACTGAAACACAAGACACATACAGGGACAAGAAAGTGAACCAACCTTAAGTCCACCCAGAGCACTGGATCTGCTCTGGCTCCTGTTGGGTCAGTTTGGAGATGGAGAGGAGCAGGTCAGGTGGAGTTTGGAGATGGAGAGGAGCAGGTCAGGTGGAGTTTGGAGATGGAGAGGAGCAGGTCAGGTGGAGGTGACACAGAATGAGCTGTGCAGACTCAGGAGCAGTATTCTGTGATCTTTACTGCTCTCTGGTGGATAATAAGTGCACTGCAGAAGGAAATGTCGGGTCATGTTTGTGTTCAGTCACTAATGGACTCAAATCTGGGCTGCCTGATTTTCTATGAAAGAAGGAGAAAGTATTTTAATATAAATCTTGCCAAACTCTCACAAACAAATGAACCTCGGACAACAGTTCATATGTGAGTCATGCTGAAGAAGTGTTTTCTGATTGGATAGAGAGTGTGCTTTTTGCTTTTGTTTTATTTTTGTTACAAAGTTCTGCTTTTCCAACATACTGTCACAAACAGAGCTGGAGTTGTGTTTTGTTTCATTCACATGTTTGAGAAACTATTATTAGTCTGTAACGTCTCCAAAGCTCCAAATGCTCTGTTCCACCTTGTGATGTCATGAAGTGGTAGTTTTCAAGTGAACAGCTCCTTTTATATTTAGTGCAGTAGAGATTGGCAACTCCAGGACTGAAATCATCCAAATGATTGCAGTGAGGTGTGTGGAGTTGTGGAGCATTTCCTGTATTACCACATGACATCACAAGGTGGAACAGAGTGTTTACAGTCTGAGGGAAGAACTCAAATGTGCAGAATCACTAAAAAGTCTAAACTGAAATCTGAAGTGATCATAAACAGGAAGAGGAACACACTGGCAGCTTTTCCAACGCCAAAGGACAAGTGACAGAGAACACAGACACAGCAGTGCATTTTCTGACTGAGTCCACCACCTTCTTGTCTCCATGGAGATGTTATTACTTCATCTGGAATGTTCTACAGTATGGCATTAAACGTATCCACCTTACACTTCTTAAATTACACATTTTTATTGCAACAACAAACTTCGCTGTGATCTGGGTCGCTTCTCCCCACATCTGGAGTGGGTGCTCTCGGGGTGGTCGGGGGTGAGTGGGTGCTCTCGGGGTGGGTGGACATAAGTCTGTGCTCTCGGGGTGGTCGGGGGTGTGTGGGTGCTCTCGGGGTGGGTGGACATGAGTCTGTGCTCTCGGGAGGTTGGGGGTGAGTGGGTGCTCTCGGGGTGGGTGGACATAAGTCTGTACTCTCGGGGTGGTCGGGGGTGAGTGGGTGCTCTCGGGGTGGGTGGACATGAGTCTCTGCTCTCGGGGTGGTCGGGGGTGTGTGGGTGCTCTCGGGGTGGGTGGACATGAGTCTGTGCTCTCGGGAGGTTGGGGGTGAGTGGGTGCTCTCGGGGTGGGTGGAGGCGAGTGCGTGTTCTCTGGGTGGGTGGGTGGGGGTGAGTGACTATACTAACCCTGGAGAGAGATGGGTGCTGACAGCAGAGAGGAGTTATAACTCTAACTCTAACCCTCCACAGACTCACAGGTGACGTACGACTGCTGTGCTCGCGCCACCAAGGATCTACACAAAATATGAAGACCTGGTGATGACCCGGTGCAGCTCCGCTCTGCTCCAGAGCTAAACATGTAAACCTGAGAGAGCACCCCCATCCTTCACTGAGGAACTGGTCTGGTTAAACTCACGGTTAGAGTCTGAACCAGGTTAGGTTCACAGAGTACTCTGGTCAGGGGTGAACTGGGACCAAAAAAAAAAAAAAAAAAACAAAGGCCCTGGACTTTTCCTCCACAAATCGGCCCACAGAAAAATTTGAGGAGCGGGGGGATTACAGTCCGTCTGTTTGTGACTCTAGTGACTGACTCTAGTCTCTTTTCCACAGTTTCATAAACATGACCTACAGTATATGTGTCCCTCAATACTAGACCAGCTTCACTGTTGAAATCCTCTGAAGGACTCTGATCTCTGATCTGGTCTCTACATAAACCCCAGCACCTGCACCTGTCACAGTCAGAGCTGTTTCTGTTGCTTCACCTGCGACAGCTTAAGACCTGTTTATAGTTCTGCATCAGATCTACGTGGATGTGCCACACAGCTCCTCACAGAGCTTATAAAAAACAAATAATTAGTGTTTGGAAATTATAGTTTGGATTCCCATGATGCCTGTGGGACCTGAAGCTCTGCAGAAGCTCGTCTGGTTCTGGTCTGTGCAGAGACTGTATAAAAAGTGGACTATGAGAGTGTGACGTCTGTGTTCAGCTCCACTCACATGAAGCTCTTGATGCTCACGGTTACAGGGGCAAATCTGGAGCCAGTTACAATCACAAGTGAACAGAGCCTCACCTGCAGACAGACACACATATGCATTTTTCTCATTCTCAGTTTATGGACAGAGCAGGCCTCATATGAAGCTCAGAACCTCCAGAATTCAGAGGCTGCACTAGCACTGACTCATGATTAAATCGTGAGTACTTAAACCCCGGCACCTGCAGTCGTGTCAGAGAGAGGCCTTTAGGTTTAGCTCGTTTCTGAGGACACTGTCAGGTCATGTTTATGAAATATAGAAACAAAGATGGCAGTGATACACATCTGTAAATATGTGTGAATAGGACAGGGACAGATGATGTTGTGTCTCTCCACCTGCTGTAGGTCTCCACAAGGTCAACTGCTCCTTAAAAGGCCAAAATAAATATGGCTTTAGTGCTCTGCTACCTTCAAGGCTCTAAACACTTTACATGAAGGAACCGGGAACATCAAACAAATCAAACACATTAGTTTTACCCCAAGTATAAAATCATGACATTGAGTACGTCGGCCCCCTGCTGGGTAAACATGCACACTCAGACGTGATGTGTGGGCCTTACATCTGTCCTGACTCCCCCCACCCGCTCCTGCTCCTGCTCCCGCTCCTGCCTGGGGTCAGAGTTCTGCTCTGTGCTGGACATTAGATTAGAGCGACTAACAAGATTCACCCGCAGACCCCCCTGTCCCCGTCCCACCCTCTGTCTCCAGCTCTGTTTGGCCATTATCGTACTGGAGGGGACATACAATGCTCAGTCTGGACACTTTTCTAATGGCATTACACCAGCGCACCATCTTCTCTTTCACTCTCCATTTCAGCACTTGAGCTGACCTGATTATACACAAAAAATCTATGCTCCATTGGAATATTAGCATTTTCTGCATGAGACTCAAAACAGAGCTTCACATGGAGCTGCCTGAACTTCTGTAGAGCACAAAGAACTGTGAGGTGTGTGACAGGTCAGACGACTCATTTCTCCAAAATGGAGTGAAGAGGAAATTTAAGATTTTACAACAAATCTTACCTAGTCTTTTCTAGTTTTGTCATTTTGGTGAAGTTTATCATTTTACTCGCAGGTTGGCCCCGGGCAGCAGATATGACACGTGTAGATGTATGACACCTAGAAACTATAATGTGAACAAGATTACAGTGTTGGGAAGGTGACTTTTAAAATGTATTCCCTTACAGATTACAGATTACATATCCCAAAATGTAGTTTGTCGTCATAATCCATTAAATTACTTAAAGTAAGTAATGTAATCTGAATACTTTGCATTACTTGATATTGTCATGCTTTTTAAAACTACATGAATGTAACAACCACATCCTGAAAATTTTTGTTTGTTCTCTTCAAATTGTCTGTTGAGCCCAAGTCTCCATGAAGAGGCAACTGTTTACTGTAGAGAAGCAAAGACGAGGATCTGAACATAAGATGTTTTGTTTTATCTGCTAAAAGGAAAAAAAAGACCAGACTTTACTTAAACATATTAAAATATTATTGATAGAGAAATGATTTTTATATGAGACACTGCTGCCTGAAATTATGTCCACCTACTGTTAGTGTCATATTATTTAGTCCTGGGTTTAGTCCTAGTTTTAGCCCAAAATGTGAAAACAGGTAAAAATACCACCCTGTAATCCATTTATTTCAACAAAGTAACTGTAATTACCACTCATGGAAACAGTAACTGTAACTGAATACAGTTACTCATAATTTGTACTCTGATTATGCAACGCCGGTACATGTAATCTGTTACTCCCCAACACTGATTACACAATAGTTGCAATCTGACGTGATCATAAACAGGAAATTGTAGCATGTTTATTTTGTTTAAGATGTCAGAAAAATGCCTTCCTCGTGCGTAACGTGCCTCTACATTTTAGATGGAGTTGATTTCAGATGACATACAGTAGGTACAGAGATTCCATAAACTGTAAATATAATTGAACAATATAAACGAACCCTGCTTGCTGCCACATTCCAAACAGGAAATGAGCATGGGTGCGATTTGGCTCCATCGACTCTGTCCCCTGTTGACTTTGCTTTGAGAAACAGTCACCCCTCTAATTGTTGTTGACAGGCTCCTCATTTGGGTCTTAAATTGTTCGTATTAAGCCGTTCTACATGCTCCTGGGATTTTTATTTTGCCATTTTGTCTGTTGGCTGTTTTGGCTGTTAATTTTGTAAATTAATTAATATTCCATTTATGAAACTCTGCTCCAAATTCACTCCTGTAACTGCCGACCTCTTTGAGCTTCATTTGACTGGAGCTGAATGCTGTAGGTGATGTCACGCTCCCTTAGTCCACTTCTTTATACAGTCTATGTTTAGAACTTACAGCTACCGCCTGTATTTTCCAACTGTTTTTTCTCGACTTTTCACAAATTGCCACATAACTGGTGTAAAATCAGGAGGAATATTTATTTTGGATACTGTCCCAAAAACTCGAGACAGAATTAGACACATATATGAAACTGTCCAGTGCACTTCAAGATAAGGCTTGATTTAAAAACATAACAAATGTGTGTGAAATGAACAACATGTCCAGTGTGGTTGCTGTTAATGTTCCTGTGTCTCCCTCTAGTGGTGGAGTTATTGTATCACAGTTTAAAATCAAACCCCGACCACACGTTTCTTCAATAAACCTTTATTTATTCCTCTCCATTTTATATCACAAAGTCTAGAATCTGTAGAAACTGTACACAAAGCAAGGCACATGAGGTCACCGCCAAATCATGTGTGTGACCCCGCAACATTCAACTAACTATGTACAAGCTATTTATAACACTAAACTTTATTATCATACACGGTTTTATTTAGGCTCTGCTTTAAAAACTCTAGATGCGTTCTGAATTATAAATACGTGTAGTGCACATACATAGTGGAGGGCAGCGCAGCCGATGCTACATATTTACATAGATAAGGTTCGTACAGACGCTTGTAGACCAGTTTTCAGAAAAGTCCCTTGTTCTTCTTGAGGTTGACCTGCTTCCAGCCTGGTAAACTGTGGAACTCCTCTCGGTTCATGTCCAGGGCCCTCTGAAGAAAAACATAGAAAAACAGATTTATAGTTTAACTCTTTCCCCCACGAAGACGACATTTGACGACCCCCATTGTTTCCTTAATGACGTCTTTTGACACCTCCGCTTTATCACTAAAGATGTGATTTGATGAACATTAGAAACGGTTCCTGTTTTTCACATGTAAACAAAGGTTGTGATAGGTGGGGGCCATTACAGCCCACACTAGACTCACCAGTAACATTCAAGGATACGCTTTTGCAGATTTTTTCCAAAGTTAATCGAAGTAGTGACAGCTTTGATTGTTTTCGATTTTGCACCTGACCAGGTAAACTCTCATTTTCAGTTGTTATAAACCTGTAAATGAGTTGAATCACATTTAAACATCCATAAATGAGGAGTTCAGAGTCTAAGGTTTCCAGAGATACAAAATATGTCTGTTTCAGTAAAGTTCATGAGTGTGAAAATCATTTATAATCACTCAGCGAAGTCCGTTTTCTTTTATGCAGTTATGCTCTATGGGCAGCCCTAGAAATATGTAGGAGTTGTTCCTTGTAGACGTCCAAGGGGGAAAGAGTTAAAAGATCCTATATTACACAAAATGGATTCTCATAAGCAATAAGCCTCCTCAAAAACAGAGCTGGAGTTGTGTTTAGTTTCATTCACACATGTTTGAGTAACTCTTTTATTAGTCTGTCTACATCTCCAAAGCTCAAAATGCTCTGTTCCACCCAGTGATGTCATGCAGTGGTAGTTTTTAAAGTTAACAGCTCCTTTTACACTAGTTCACTAGAGACTGGCAGTTCCAGGGCTGAAATCATCCAAATGATTTTAGCGGAGGCGTAAAAACACAGAGGAGCACTTCGACATGACATCATAAGGTGGAACAGAGAAGAACTCAGCCTAAATCTGCAGGTTTTGTGTGTTAAACATGTGAATGAAACAACAACATTATAAGAACTGAGAGTAATACGGGCCTTTTAAAGAATATCTACGCCATTACTGTTCCTAAAGAAATGTTCGTGCTCTGTTCATGGGGACCTGCGTCTCATATGGGGACACAAACAGGTCTGCACGATGTCACTCCTTTATTAGATCAGCATCCTTCAGTTATGGTAGTACTGATGAAGACTGGCTCGAGATCTGCTTTTCCTCTTTCTCCAGACAGTTTGAACCCAGAGACACTGAAGGACGGGTCAAATGCACAGCGTAGCCAGGCTGGTGCCACCTAGTACCTCCACTCAATTTCATTTCTCTCCAGCGACTAGGTCAGGAATCAGAATACACTAGACCAGGGGAGTCAAACATATGGCCCAGGGGCCAGATCCGGTCCTCCAAGACCTTTAATCTGGCCCTTGGCTGATTTTCTACTATAATATTTTAATTATATTTTCTATTAAAATCTTGTTAATTTTCTGTGGCGTTTATCACAGCAGCGTCTCCAGCGTCTCTGTACGTGGCCCCTCCCACCAGAGCAGCACAAATGAAGACTTGTCTCTTTCCAAACGCTCTTAAAGGACGTCGTTTTGACTGTTGACCGTGACGACCTCATCAGAAAAATGTCCAACATGAGAAAAGTGGAGCCGAGTGCAGGATTTTACAACAAAAATGGACTTATTCCTGTTTACATACAAGTTCATGTTAAAATATTGTCTTGAAATTACATTTTTCTTAAAGTTTCAGGTTGTTCATAATATTATAATATTTTGTAAAAGAAAGAGTGCATCAATTAAAAAAGATTTCTGTAATAGATTTGTGTTTCTCTGCACAAATATTTGAACTTATTGTTATTTTTGAAGTATATATGCCATTTTTTCCGGTTGGATTTGGCCCCTGGACCAAAAGTTTGAGTTTGACACCCCTGCACTAGACTGTGTGCAAGAACCTTGGAAGTTGTAGACTGCACACAGACCAATCAGCGAAGAGCTGTGAAACCAGCAATTACTTGGACACCACTGAGTGTTCCAGTGTATTACATACGTCTCGACCAAAGAGCAGTGTCTGGTTAAATTAAAAAATTACCTGCCTACCGTCGAGCAAACGAATGCTGCGAGTTTAATACTGACTTTAGTATGAGAACAAATTCTTGTGTCATCAAGATCAAAATATATATAAACAAAAACTAAGTCATGCACGGCAAAAAACTATAATCTTATAATCATCATCCTTTACCTTAATCATTTATCCCTCACATATTTGCAGCTGAATGAAATCTAAACTGAAATCTCTGGACACCATTACATTAGGATGAGTCTGTGCACACTTGTGACATTTGAAGGGTCGAGGAGAGGAAAGGTTTATAAAAATCAAATGATGTATTGTACCTGGAAGTCGTGGTCAGACAGGTAGAGCTCCAGGCGCAGGGGGTCCACTCCCTCAGGCAGCGGCCGGGACAGGAGCTCCGACAGCGGGTACGTGCTCTGACAGAGGCGGGCCAGGACGTCCTCCACCAAGATGATCTGGTTACACACCTCTGCTTCCTGTAACAGCGCCACACAGAGGTCAGAGAGAGACATGACGCTATACTACTAACTCATTCAAACAGGAAGAGTGCATTTCCTCCCATCTCCCTTGGCCTGAGCTCTCAAGGTTCACATCAGTACTGTCCCACTCCTCTGCTCCCCTCTCTCTGCCACTTCAGGTCTGAACCACCACCTCCTCCCCATCGCAGAACCATCACTGCTGAGTCTATTTAGTCTCACTAGTTACGTAGGCCTCACCCTCTCTGTGATCTCAGCGATGTCCTCTCTGTGCTCCCAGCTGGGGAACATGTTGGTGAAGGTCAGAGGTTCCAGACCAGCGTGGATCAGGTAGGCTTTAGGAGGCTTCTTCTCATTCTTCCCTAAAACAAACACACAAAACATAGATGCGAATAAAAACGCGGAGCACTTATTTCTTTGACTAAACTTAAAGCAGGGATTTTTTAAAACTATCAGTAGCCTTTGTTTTTGATGGTTGGATGACTGGTGCAGGTGCTCGGGTGTAGGGAGTGACCATTCAGTGACCATTTAGGCTTAAACACACTGGATTTCAGCATTGAGACTGGCAACACAAATGAGAAACTTAAGCGAGATTCATTCTTCATTGAGAACTAAAACACCAAATTATTCCAAAAAAAAAAAAAGAAAACAGTCCATCATGGTCAGTGTTTTTGTATGTAATAATAAATATGAGGTTAATATATTCAAATCAAACATTTGTGGTATCTGAGGACACAGATAAGTCATGTTCATGGAATTTAAAATCAAAACATTACAGTTCTTTTGAGGTGAAAGTGTCTAACCTTGACAGTAGTGCAGCACAGTTTCCATGGCACACTTGCGGTCCGAGTCCCAGCGAATCCGAGCCGAGCCCGTCTCAGAGTCCTGAGGCCACCAGCCCTGCCACAGGTACACCTCATGATGGTTATCCACCAGGAACAGGGCTGAGGGGAACAAGGGAACATCAACCACTGCACACACTACATGTCATCCTCTGCTCCTCTGCTTCATCTGACCCTCACCTCTGCATCAGGGTGTCCCCAGGTTTGACTACCCCAAATTTAAGACTTCAAGACCTTTTTAAGACCACTTAAATAAAAAATTAAGACAATCACCGCTCCCATTATGGGGGCAAAAAACACCAAATCCAATTCCAATAATGACCAACCAACTACTATATCTAGAATCTAAGAACTACTCTGGATTAAACCTACACTTCCCATGATCCATCCAGTCTTCCTCCACTGTTCTGACTGTTTACTTATTGCTGCCGGCGCCAGAAACCAAAGTATTGTTTGTGCATACTCCGAATTAAACGTTCCTTCACGTTACATGATTTCATGTTGTTTTTTTTCCCTCCCTCCATTTAACATTGCACTGCAGCCTGGTTGAGTTTACATAAAAATAGGCTGAAATTTAAGACCTTTCTGAAAAAATAAGACTTGGACAACAGAATTTAAGACGTTTTAAGGCATTAATTTAGGAATATGAAATTTAAGACCTTTTTAAGACTTTTAAGACCCTGCGGCTGCCCTGTGCTCCCTCTGCTTCATCTGACCCTCTGCCCCTCCTCCTTTCATCCCTCACTCATGTTCTTATCCCCGAGTATACAGATTACACCGTGTGGTACCTGGCTGCTGGGCGGTGTACAGCTCCTCCTGGAGGAAGGGCATGGCGTTGACCTGCTGGGGCTCTCTGGCCGGGTACAGCAGCTCCACAGCGGTGAAGTGTCCAGAGCTGGAGCTGAGCTGGAACAGGCGTGGAGTGAAGTTAAAGCGGCCCGGGTCTGAGGAGCACGGGAGAGAGATGCATGGGTTATTCTGCTAAAATGGTTATTAACACAATTTCACAGTTAACAGAAGAGTAAAAAAAAACACAGTACTTAGAATACAGTAATCACATTTTAAAAAGCTGCTTTATTTTTGTCTAATTTGATACATCATAATATTTGGAGAACAAATTGTATTTAACTGTGTTCAATCATATCTAGTAAAAAAGTAATTAATTTTAAAACTAAATTTATTACCAAGTAAATGTGAAATGTATCTGATTGTCTGTATACATTATTTGCGTTTTAAAAAAAAACCCTCTGGCTTATTTTCTCCGCTGCTGCCAGCAGAGGGCACACTACATTCAGTTTCATTGTCATTGTCAGTGAGCAAAATTCACAAACGGGGAAATTGCTTTGGTGTTTATCAGCAAAGTCAGTCCTAAACTCAGATTTGTAAATGATTCAAGCGCCGACATGAGCAGAATGACTCACCGATGTATGGACTCAAAAAACTAATACAACAGTCTGTTCAGAAACTGATCTGCTTTGATGAGGTTATAATGAGAACATGAACCTAAACACTGTGGTGGTTATGGTTCAATGTTCTGCAGCGAGCCATGGCCTGATATTGTTTCATAGAGTGTGTGTATAAAGGTTTATAGAAAGGAGGGCGGTCTGATACTGGATCAAAGTGTGTGTGTGTGTGTGTGTGTGTGTGTTATAGAGAGGAGGGTGGTCTGACCCTGGAGCATGCAGTCGTAGGCCTTCCTGTCCCTTCTGCCCAGAGCATCCCAGAAGCCCCCAGGCTCCGCCCCCTCCTCACACTCCAGGATGGTGACGCGGCTGCTGCTGTGGAGGCCTGCCTCCAGAGGACAGCTGCACACACAGTTACACACACAGTTACACACACACACAGTTACACACACACACAGTTACACACACACACAGTTACACAGAGGGTCATACACTTTGGGCAATACTGTGATCACACATTATGAAATTGCAAGAGGTAAAAATAAAAGGAAAGTCAAGATGTAGGAGACTAGTGTAAAGTTTCAGTTGTCCAATAGTTTGGTTACTGTTTGACAGACAGAATGCAGCCAATCACATAACCGCTATTTTTTTGATGTGATTGGCTGTTGTCTGTATACTCACTGTTCTTTGATGTGATTGGCTGCCGTCCGGGACACCTCTCTGGTATGGGGCTGGGACTTGCAGCCGTGCCACAGGTAGATGAGGGACTGGCTGACGCTGAGCAGGAGCATGGAGACCCGAGAGCGCAGGCTGCTGCAGTGACACGTCACCTCCAGCAGGTGGCCCTCCTCTGGCACCTCTCCACGCACACAGTACAAACGCCACGAGTCTGAGCACACAGACAGCAGGTACTCAACTACTACTGCATCATGGACTACTCAGGTTTAATATGTTCTATAACACACACTTTCACATTGAAATGGCAAATAAACATGGTTAGGTTTGTTCTGCATCTTTGAATCACTTAGATCAGGAAAAGTCACAAGGCACCATGCCACAAGAGCAGTTTTTTTTTTTCCCTCACTAATACAGTGCAGTTTGAAGCCTGGCATTAGCAAAGTAACTATATTCTGCATACCACCAAATGAAAGAGTAACTCTACTAGATACAAAGTGAATAATAGGTACTTTTGGTATTCATTTACTTTCCAACTCTATGACTCTATAATTCTGTGATGACTTCTATGATTACCGTATTTTCCGGGCTATTAGACGCTCTGGATTATAAGTCTATTTTTGAATTTTTTCACAAATAAACCGCACCAGACGTTAAATGAAACCCAACAGTGTGATGGGTGAGTGGTTTTGTTTGTTTGGTGCGTTCACGGTGACTCTGGGCTTTGTTCAGTTGTGGCGTGTAGGGAGGGTGCTGTCTGGGACCAACGGATTGTCGGTGTGTTCACAGTGACTCAGTTGTTCAGTTGTGTCTAGAAGTGGCACATTGCACTCGCTTTTACGGTTCGTTCCTCTGTTCCGTTCCTCGTCGGCGTGGAGTGATGAGTGTGTCTGTGGGTGTTTTTCGTTGTGCGGTCGCTGTCTGCTCCGTGTGTGTTTGTGTGTTCTGTGGGTGGTGCGGCTTTGTAGTTTACTGAAGTCGTGCTGGGACACCTGAGTGGATTCGTGTATAGGGCGCTCTGGATTGTGGGGCACACGGTCATTTTTTGATGGGGTTGGAGGCTTAAGAGTGCGTCTAATAGCCCAGAAAATATGGTAATAACTTTCATAGCATACATAAGCCTACTTGAAACTGGAATCTGTTGACAAAAAAATTGTAGTTTAAAAATGTTTAAAAAGTTTAATATTTGAATCAATATGTTCAGCTGCACCTGATATCAAGCCAATACATACGGGTTTTGGTTCCTTAATAAACAATAGTGGCTTACTGTGTGCTGTGTCCTGGTCCTCCTCTCTCCTCCCAGAATGCACCACCATGCCTCCTTTGAAACACTGCAAGAAACAGGGGGGCTCTTTGCCCTGCTGCACCTGAACCTGTGCACACAACAACAACATGGGTCATGCTTCTGTACAGAGACAGAGAAAGATCACATCTTCTACAATAACACACATGCACACAACTTACAAAAACAGTCTAAAAAACAGCCCCCTCTCCTGGTCGTGTCTGTACTGACCTGAGCCCCTCTCTCCTGGTCGTGTCTGTACTGACCTGAGCCCCTCTCTCCCGGTCGTGTCTGTACTGACCTGAGCCACTCTCTCCCGGTTGTGTCTGTACTGACCTGAGCCCCTCTCTCCCGGTCGTGTCTGTACTGACCTGAGCCCCTCTCTCCCGGTCGTGTCTGTACTGACCTGAGCCCCTCTCTCCCGGTCGTGTCTGTACTGACCTGAGCCCCTCTCTCCCGGTCGTGTCTGTACTGACCTGAGCCCCTCTCTCCTGGTCCAGCTCCACAGTCATTAGAGCAGATGTTCCTTTCTCGCTGACGGTGGAGCAACGACCCTGCCAGAAGAAGTATGCACACTTCTCCTTCCCGGGACCGGCAATCCTCACAGGCTCCAGGTTCTGCCACCGGCCCACTGCGCACACACACACACACACACACACACACACGCACACACACGCACACGCACACACACGCACACACATAAACACATCAGGATATCCATCAGCCTGTATAGCAGGTGGACTGTTTGAAGATTTCTGTTCTCAAATGCACAAAAATTAATTTTGTAAAGGTCTAAAATATGCTCCACAATATTTTAGTACATTAGAAAATAGTTGTGTGTGTGCAGTACTGACCTGTGCTGTGTGTGTGCAGTACTGACCTGTGCTGTGTGTGTGCAGTACTGACCTGTGCTGTGTGTGTGCAGTACTGACCTGTGGTGCTGACCATGTACTTCCACTTGAGCACGTAGGTGTCCCCCTCGTGGAACTGTCCGATGCTCTGCTGGGGCAGGCGGCTGTAGTCAAACTCCAAGATGTGCCACATCTCCACTCCCAGAGTGCTGATCTGATAGCTCCTCCACTCCTCACCCTCCACCAACCCATAGCCCCGGCCCACGTTAAAGCCGTCCAGCACCGTGCCCACTGGGGCCCTGTGAGGGGGCAGCATGCGGGCCGCGTTATAGGCCCGGGGCGGCTCTGACAGGGGCTGTTCCTGACCGCACAAGAACACACAAAAACACACAAGAACATATGAGATTAGTGTCAGTTTACTCAGTTTGTAAATGCAAGAGCCTGGACTGTAAGAGGCTCCTGAGGGGGGAGGGACACACTGTGTTCATGTCACACATGTACCTTGTGTGTACTGTATGAGTTCACACTTGTACCTTGTGTGTACTGTATGAGTTCACACTTGTACCTTGTGTGTACTGTATGAGTTCACACTTGTACCTTGTGTGTACTGTATGAGTTCACACTTGTACCTTGTGTGTACTGTATGAGTTCACACTTGTACCTTGTGTGTACTGTATGAGTTCACACTTGTACCTTGTGCCTGTGGAGCTGCTCGTTCATGTTGCTGGTGGGACTGGGGTTCCTGGCCTCGCTCCAGTCACAGAACTTCTCCTTGAACAGAGTGGTCTCGTTGTGCTGCGTCAGACGCCCAAACACGGCCCAGTCTGGACGGCCCTGGCCCTTCCTGCACGCACAAGTGTAAAATGATCTATACAACTCACAAATGAAATCAGTTTGCTTTAGTTCATATAAAGTGTGCATGCTTCTCACCTGGGGATGAGGCTGTTGCACTCCCCGGGGTCCAGTGGGTTAATGTCACAGTTGGAGTAGTCGAAGGTCCCGTTCCACAGGTGCTTGGCCAGTTGGAAGGCCACTTTCCTCTGGGCCAGAGTCACCTCCTTCCCATGCCAGATGTACATCTCACTGCCAAAGTCAAACACCAGCACCTGCACGAGGAGACGGCATGTGAGGCACAGAATTATGACCGGCCCACAGCTACCATTTATGTAAGCGAATCTGTGGATTTTTTTTCTTATACTCAGTCTGGATAATATACCAGACATTTAAGTGACCTGCTGTTATTTTTATGTCACACTGAGAAGAGGGAGCAAAACATGACCCTATTCTAGAAGCCCACAGTCCACATGGTCTGACCTCCTTTGGGTGGAGCAGGGAGCAGCGCGGCATCTTGGCCCAGAAGTCATCGTCAGGCACCAGTTTGTCGTCCGTCAGTCTGTAGATACAGTTGGTCTCCACTATGGCCGCCTCATACAGCTCGTCCTCATCTGGAGTGCCCGCGCCTGGCACCACGAGGTCAGAGGTCAGCATGAGAGACACCATCACATTTTAACACACATACATCACAAAGTACAGAAAATCTCACATCTGCTGCTGGACTTGGCCAAAAATCTGCACTATCTATACCCAAAGCATTTGTGAAAGCAGGGTATCATAAACATGACCTAACCGTGTCAGATACAAGGTAAACATGTACAAATCAAATACAACTTTTACAAATAACAGTTGTAATGCTGGTTTATTCTGAATTACAGAAACATTAGATATGATGGTCAGGTTGTTTGGATAATCATCTGAGAACCAAAACACCAAATTACAACAATCTGAAGGCAGAATGAGCTTCACATGAGTCAATCTATATCTCTCTGTTCTAAATGGTCACTACCTAATCTCCAGCACGTACAGCCAATCGTGACTCAGTGCTAGTGCAGCCTATGCAGCTCAGGGAGGAAATTCTGGAGGTTCTGAGGCTTTTCCATAAACTGACAATGAGAAGAAAAAAATTTATCTGCAGGTTAAGGTGCTGGCAACACAGGTCCAGATGTGACTGAAATGGCTCGGTACAACATTAAATTGTGTTTCTGGTCTACTACTGGTCACTCTGTCCTGCTCCAATTGAATGACAGGCATTATAAAAAAAATAATAAAATAAAAAATGTGCCCAAGGCTGGAAGAAAATAATTTTTTTCCACTTTAAAGGGCCCATCTCATGTAAAGTAACTCTTTTCACACTGTATCTTCTGCACATAAACAAGCACAGTTTGGGTTTTGGAACATCCATTACACAACAGTTTTCTTGGAGACGGTCACAGACCAGGAACTATGAAAGGCCGAGTATTGCTCCTCCCCCGCCCGTCCTGAGAAAGCACAGGCTCCGCCCTCCAATCCCTTCCTCCGCCATCTCAGGGAGGGAGGGGGAGACAGACGTGACCCTGATAGTGGCAGGAATAAACTTTTATTCATCATGGAGATACAGCGCGTTCAGCCGCATGTGTTGGACCCGGAATCAAACGAGGACTTTGAGGAGCTCAAGCACCTCGTTCACATCAGCTGAACATTACTGATTGGTAAAGTATTAATAAACACTAGTAGATCAACTTATTATATCATGTAACTGCAGTGTAGAACAATGAGCTTAATTATGCTGTCGCTTTTGTTTAGGTGTTCATGTGGGAACTGTCAGCTGATGCGGGGTGGAGGCGGGACAGAGATGGTGGAGGCGGGGGAGGGGGGGAGGGTGTGAAGCGCTTTCTGCTACATCAAACGTGTCATAGGTGAATCTGCTGCGTCATCGTTATAGCAGCTTTAGTTCGTTGTCACGTGGGAGGGTGACAGAAATTCGCTGCAATTTGTTAAAAAAACACCAAATCAATCTTAAAAACCACTTCAGCGACAAATACAAGTCCCACACATCACTCTTAGAAGGTAGAAAGCTCTGAAAAGTTGATTTTGCATGAGACGGACCCTTTAAAATAGTGCTTTTATTTTGATTTGAAAGATTATAGAAAATGACAACAGCTGACACATTATTATAGATTTATTCTCATTTTATTTTAACATTTATACAATTATGTCTTATTTGACACCTATCTCTTGGCATCTTTTTTGCTACTTATTTAGAATCTTATTTAGAATTTATTATTATCATTTATATTTTCGCTCTGTTATTACATTATATTGTGATGAGTGAGCTGCTGTGTCCAGATCATTTCCCTTGTGGATCAATAAAGTTTGTTCAAGTCAAAGTCTATTTTTACTCTGGACTGGTCTCACTATAGTTGAGCTATGAATGTAGAAGTGCGTCCTCACCCTGGTACGTCCCCTGTCCTCCCAGAATCCTCCAGAAGTCTTTGGCTGAGGGGCTGTGTCCCCCGGAGCCCTCCTCCACCACCTGCACATAACTCGCTCTGCAGCCCAGGTCTCTCTTACTCTGGATGAAATTGGCCAACTCAGACGCCTAAATAAAAGAAACAATATATCAGTTAAAGTTTAAAGTAACAGTAAAATAACCATAAAACTAGCAATGTGTCTATAAATAGAATACTACTCTGTATTTGGTCTGAGCAAACACATCACACACAAGCAGCAACTGTTACAAATAAAAGACTAATTGGAAACAGCTCATGAAAAGCAAACTTTCTATGGGCCATGGTTTGCCCGGACAGCTAAAACCACAAGCTCTAACAAAACTTTACAAAGACGAGTGGATCTGGAGCCATGTCCTGTGTCCAAGACTCCAGAGGGTGTGACTGACAGGCAGATTAACCAATCAGAGAAGCATGCTCAGTTCCGATAAAAACAAACAGTGGCTAAAAAGTTTAAAAAAAAAGGAAAATAAAACACTACAGAGGACTGAGAAACGGAGCAGATTTCTGCAGAATCAATGACCAAAGCACCAAACTCATTTATCTCAGGTAATAGAAGTGATGAACTGTACGAAAATTTTGAAGAGCAGATGTTGCTTGCATTTAAGACATGTGATACAAATTAGTAGCTGTGTTTGGATCGTCTAGTTTGAGATGCAGGTTTGTCATGATCTGTGGTCCGATTCCAAACCCTTATAGATTCAAACAGGATGTAGAAAGGACTAGATACTCATGCAAACACATGGTATCGGGGTTTCAAGTCTTCTGTGCTAGTGAACTCAAATCTACCAAGGCTGCCTTTATAAAAAGATTCAGACTAGATACAGACAGATCTATCTATATCTTAGCTCGAGCGTTGCCCCCTTGAGGAGTTCTATATTAAACGCTGCCAGTTGTGTATTGGAATCATGTCAGAAGTAGGCGTGTAGGACCTTGTTCTTCTCAATGACGTTGGCGAACTCCCCCATCCACACGAAGCAGTTGTGAGGCGTGAGCAGCAGGAAGCAGTCCCCACTGTTCAAAGAGGAGGCTCTGGGCTCCACCAGCCGCGTCTGCACGTGTCTGCGACCTGGGCACATGGAAGGGCCACACAGAGGTCACGTCACACATAAGAGTCACACATGGGTGAAATCACTGTACTGTGTTAACCCACACTGTCCTACAAAGACACAAGGCAGTAACGTCATGTTTGGTCAAAAAGGAGTTCATGTCATTTTGTGGATTTTTCCTTTATCATGTGAAGAAATATTGTGAAAAATATTGAGCTCAAAATTGCCCTTTGACCCTTATTTGGCTGTTACTGCACTCTGCCTTTGTAACATGGGCCAAAAATAAGGAGTCGTGCAAAGGCAAAAGGCAGTTACTGACTTTGGTCCAATGAGGTTCATTTGGTCTTACGATTATTTATGTTACTAGGTTCTTTTTTCAGACCAAGAGTTTGTTTTCATACCTGACAGTTTCAACTGCTCCCTATAGTGGTCACATGACATCACATGACCACTCTGAGGAAAAGCACTAGTCTTGGTCTGAAAAAAGAATCTACTAACAGTAACTGACATTGTTACTGCCTTTTGCCTTTGCACGACTCCTTATTTTTGGCACATGATACAAAGGCAGAGAAGAGTAACAGCCAAATAAAGCCCCATTTTGAGCTCAATAGTTTTCACATACAAATATTTCTTCATTATAGTAAGTATTTGTCAAATTCTGGGAGCCCTGCCTATCCTACTTGTGTTTGGACAAAACAAACTTTGAAATCATGGGGATTGGCATTATAATTCATTTGCATATGAAGGATTGCTCCAGGTAGCAACAGCGCCAAGTGGTAAAGTAAAAACAAGCAGAGATAAAGATAAAGAGATAAAGATAACGTGGTGAAAAATCTAAATATTACTCCAAATGCTGTATATTGGTTGAAGTTTTATCATCTGATGCATTTGTAGGAAGAAGTCCAAGGTAGAATACCCCTATCCATCCATATATCCTCTTTTGTAGATCTACCCTCATACTATATGTCATGAGGGTACATGTGTTTTGTAAACTGTGTATTGTGTGAGTACATCAGGGGAGTGGTACTTGAGTGTGACCCAGTCCAGTAGTAGTAGGGCTCTGATGTGGTGTGATTTAGGGCCCCAGCTGTCTGTGCTGGCCGGACCAGAATAACCTCTGTTGTGTCCCACTTTAGACTTCCTCTGAAGCTCCACGGTCATCTGCCTTTCCATTCCTTTTCAGGTCTGGGTCACGCCGTGCACGCTCTCACACATCAGACAGTTTGTGAAGTGAATGACAATACAAGCACGTACATGTAGACCATGTATATATTAGCTAATCAGAGTCTTTATATATAGAAAACTTTATTCTGTGTCCTTGTTCTATAAGACAGTGGTAATGTAGGTGACATCTAGTGGTGTTATTTACATGTACATTACATGTAATGACTGTACACTGATTTAATCACAGGCAGCATTCATCTTATGTCTGAAAGTCTACATGTTTGAGGGAGATTCACAGTTTTCTAATCAAGAAATAGACTCAGTTATATAAGTGACTGCCCGCCATCTGAAATGATGACATAATTGTTGAACCCTTCCTGTAGCACTTGGTTGATATTGTGATGTGTAGATGTGTGTTGTGTTCTGTGTGCAGCTCTGACCTTTGACCTGCAGCAGCATGAGCTTCTTGTAGGGGACGGCGCTGTTGTTGGACACATGTTCAGAGATGTTAACACTCCTCAGGTTCACGTTACTGAAGCTCTCGGTGCTGGCCAACCCAGCCAAGGCCACCTCTGACAGACCACTGTTCTTATTCACTGCAATGACACAATATTCAAGTGTTACAAATATGAAGTATTTCTGTATCTGTATTGTGTATCTGTAGAGGGAGACTTTATGAGTGCTCCGGGAGCCATACAGGAAGAGACAGACAATAACTCTGTACTGGTGTTAAACAGTAGAGTTTGCTCTGGACAATGAGAGGAAACAGAGCCATTTAAATGTAGGTCAAACCTACAGAGTGTTTATCCTCCACTCCATTGAGCTGAACTGTATGTAGTCTGCACGTGGTTGCCAGAGTCAAACCAGGCATAAAAGGAAATACATTGAGCTGCAGAGGCTGCACTAGCACTGATTCATGATCAGTGCTATTAATGCAGGTGCTGAGGTTTAGGAAGCAATGTTTGATTTGAGTGTGTTTACCTCATGTCTGGGGACAGGCAGGTCATGTTTATGTTTTGATTTTAAATTTTATAGTTCCTTCAACCCTTTTTATATTTACCAGGACAGTCACACTGCCAAGCAGACAGAATGGATGATTAAAAACTAAGTAGTGTAGTAGTATTATTCTTGCCAATAAACCATTTAAATTGTGTATGTGTGTATTACCCATGTGGCCACACTACAATGTCAGGTTTCAATTCAAAATCAGTTGTAGTTTAGATCTCTATTTATACTTTCTAAAATGTACGAGATTTTTGGATTAGTTTAGCTATTCTGATTTCAGTCTCAAATGTTAATGCACCTTAATGAGTTATTAGAATTTGTTTCATTAACAAATTCTTAAAACTCAAAACATTTGCAAATCGAACACAAACTTTCAGGACTAGTTGCTAAAGTTTCCATTCGATATTTGAACCCACTCTTCTCCTCCTTGATCCTCTTGCTCTCCAGCAGCCCCACGTTCAGCCTGGACTCTGTGTACTCGTGGCGGAGGTCTTCTCTGGAGGCCAGGACCTTCAGAGGGTTCCTGGATGACTGGACGTTCCTGGCTGGACGCACTGACCGTTTGTGCTGCACCATCTCTGAGGTCAACCTAAGACAAAACACATGAGATCTCAGGATTTGTAAGAATACAAGCAAATGTCCAGCTTTGAGTGTGTTTAGTGTCTTCATTTAACATTTTAAATAACTGTCAAACCAACAAGTGTTTCTACTGAACAGACATTACAGGACAATTAGGCAAATAATTGAATGCACTGAATTCATTTAAATGTTTTTAATGCTATTTCAGGATTTTGATGATAAAATTACTACATGTACTGTTTAAAATACAAAATAAAACCATAAAATACAATGTAATTAAACAATAAATGCATAAAAAAATACGTTTTATATATTAACATCACATAAAAACAGAACAGAGTGGACAGAGTGGACAAGACAAAATGAACAGAGTGGACTTCATGAATAAGACAGATTGGACAAAGTGGACAAGACCGAGTGAACAGGACAGAGTCGACAGGATGGAAAGGAGAGTGGACAGGACAGAGTGGACAGAGTGGACATGCCGTACTTGGGCTGCTGCGAGCCGAAGATGGCATCAAAGTCCTGCTCCAGCTCCATGTGGTTGGCCTGGGGCAGGTCCTCCATGTGGCGGTAGAACTTTGAGAAGGTCTCATCCTCCAGATTCATCACCTCTTTGACTTTGAGCTGCGTCACTGTGATGGTGCCCTCCACTCCAGGCACTGAACAAGAATCACAAATGTATAAAAACGTTTGTGATAAAATATGATCATTATAACATGTAGTGGCTGGTGTTCACTTTACATCACAATATTGTAGAATTCCTACATTTCAAAAGTGAGTGTGAGGTCAGAAGTCTATACTGGAATTTTCTCTGTCAGATTGCAAATTTGTTGACCTGGCTAATATATCTGTAAATACTGAATCCACATAGAAACATATTATGATTGAAAGTTTATAGAGCCAGTTCCAAACAAATCATGATACGGTTCAACATTTGTAGATCATACATTTTGATATTTCTTTCAAAAACAGTGAATTTTCCAATCTCCATCTGATATTTTCACATTGTGCAGAGCAGGCCAGACCTTTGTTGTTGAGCTTCCCAAGGAAGTTCTCCAGTTTGTCGAGCTTCTTGTCCGTCTCCAGGTGCAGGTCAGGGGCGGCCTTGATCTCTGTCCACACAAACGTCAGGCTTTAGACACACAGCTCTCTACAGGCCTGTGTTTACACATGCTAAGGTATGGGAGTTATGGTAGTAGGTCTACTACCTGCACTTCACCATGGAGATGTTTTTGCTTTGGTTGGAATGTTCCACAGTGTGGCATTAAACTTTCTGCACCA
Source organism: Boleophthalmus pectinirostris (assembly GCF_026225935.1). Lineage (NCBI taxonomy): Eukaryota > Metazoa > Chordata > Actinopteri > Gobiiformes > Gobiidae > Boleophthalmus > Boleophthalmus pectinirostris. Next base: position 34,300,883 of record NW_026571070.1, read on the forward strand.
TAATACATGTCAACTTTAAACAAATGAAAAGAGTAAGTGTGGTCACACCACACTGAAGGAGCTAAGGAACTATGAAAACTAGGGACAAAACCATACACTAGTGCACATGGTATTTATACATCAGACGACGTTATTCAGTACAGATGGAGTCTACACGGCACAGGTGGGTCTAACATGTACAACATCAGAAAGAAAGAAGAGAATCCACCTTTAGAATCTTCTTCCTCGTCTTTAAGAAACAAACAAACAATTGGACATTTTTAGAGAAGACTTATTACAGTTTTTAAACTACATTATGTAAACTACGTGTGTCTACATAGAGTTTGTGTAAACTGGACGCCCGGACGCGCCGGTTTGAACGCAGCTTTAGTTTTGTCCCTGATCCGTGGAGTTTATAGAAAAGCTGATGAGGCCTGACCTTCCTGTGGTTTGGAGATGGCCACACAGTTGTTCTTGGGCTTGGCTGGTACTGCAGACTGGAGAGCCGTGGGAGACGCCAGGCCTGGTACACAAGACAAAAGGTATATTATAAATGCACAGAGGAAAACCATAAAAAAGCAGTTAATTCTTATACACAATTAATTATTTATGTAAAGAACAGTGTGATCACGGTTTTGTCCTTCCCACTTTGTCCTCAGCGCATCAGATGTGAATTTTTAAAACAGACTAGAGTTACAATAAGAGACCAGTGAAACAGGTGTTTACACAGTCATCATAAACAAATGTATATCCAGATTATTGTCCACTCTGCCCAATTTAAACTCACTTCAGTTTGTGCTACATCCCACCTCCTCTGCAGCTCCCCCTCGGCTCCTCATCCTCTCATCCTCCCCTCACTCTCCTCTCCTCTACCACCTCCAGTGTCCAGGCCCCAGGGGAAAAACATCTCCCAAACCTCATCTGATCGTCCACGCCCTTCATCACAATGTCTTCATCATGAGGTCTGAGTGCCAAAGCCAACTCATTCAAGAAAACATCAAACACTTTATATATTTATGCCTTATTTAACACCAGTCTCTTGCTATTTTTCCAGCTTATTTTGAATTTATTGTTACCATTTATATTTTTGTTTGTTATTATATTTATTGTGATGTGATACCGAGTCCAAATCATTTCCTTTGTGGATCAATAAAGTCTAAGTCTACTTTCACTTTGTGTCTTTGTGTCCCTCCAGGTTGAATTATTGGTATTGTCTGAAAAGACTCCATGTGCACAATCCTTAAATAAAAGCTTTGATAACACCAATAAATGGTGAGTGGAAAGAACTCTACCATGCTTAAAAGCTCTGAAAAGTCAATTTTGCAAAACAGGTCTGATTTAACATAAGATAAAAATACAGACTCAACAGTGACAGGACATGTTGTGGTTTGCTGAGAATAGTACATAATAAGAATATTTGCAACATGTACTTTTCAAATTGCAGTGATTCAAAGAGCAATTTCACCTCCATAGTAATTCAATGTCCTACCAGACAAGAACACAAACACTAAATATTAAAGCTGGGGTACACTTTTTCTTTTTGGAAAAGTTTTGGTCAGTTCTGTGTTTTCAAAATGAGTCTTGTGTGCCGTCTAGAGCTAATAACTGAGCACTTTTATTTCTTGTCAACTAGGGATGTAACGATATTTGATATAATATTGAATCGTTCGATATTGATCTCACAATTCAATACACATGCTAGTTCGATACATGTGTCGATACACTCATGTCGATACACACCCTCCACTGTCCGTCCATGCCTCTGTGTTGTCATTTACTTTGGTCTGAAAGGAAACTGTTATCGTGGTGACCTCCTCAGATGCAGCAAGAAAACAGCTCCACAGGGACTTACAGCTGAAATATTCTAACAGAGGTGGATTTTATCGTTCAGTCACTTTTTAGTCTACCTTGATAGACGCAGGAATGACAAAAATATTCACTTTTAAAACCTTTAGAATTCATTTTGGATTCATGTCGGCTTTAATCAAATGTGCTTGTTTATACACCCGCAACGCAACTCGCGATATACAAGATCTATTTCTCAGACTCTCTCAAGTTTTACTCAGAAAACGGTCTTTTGAGACATTCTTAAGTAAGATAACATAGTTTTATTGTCCAGGAAGAGGACGGGAGAGCGCAGTGTGTCACAGACTGTAGGGGGCAGTGTGGGAGGAGCTACGTACTGTCTCTGCTGGAGGAGAGAGCAACAGACACAAGCGTGTGACACAGGAGGAAAAGAAATCATCAAACCATCATCAAAGAAGGAAAAGTTTGATAGTGCACCTCCCCTACCACCAACACCCATTTAAAAATAGACTCGCTATATTATAAAATAGAAAACAAACTGAGAAAACTCTGTTCTTATTTTCACTGAATAAACATTCTGAGCTGTAAACTATTGAACCAAACGAACTAAGCACTTCACATTAATATCATTATGTTATACTCATTAGGAGAAAAAAAATCTCATGTATCTCATTTTTGAGTTTTAAAATGAAATCGAATCGATATCGTCATCCATGTATCGAGCTACATATCGAATCATGGGAAAATCATAATTGCATCCATATAGCCAACCCAGAAGTAAAGGCCAAAAGCAGTGGTCAGATGGGCTGTGCTTGGACGGTCCACTCCAGTTTCACTTCTAATAAAAGCTGTTCTAAAGCCGTGCACGAGCCTGAAAATGACCGTGGATATTAACGACGTGCTGAAAGCTCTGTGAGAGCTACTGACCAGTGAGAATTAAAAAACTAAATCAGCTTTAAGTGTGGATGGTTTGTGGTGCTCTCTGACCTTTCTTGACCATGCGCGCCGCCACGGTGAACTGGGTGGAGTCGTTGGCGGCTCCGTGGCCCGTGCTCTTCCAGGCCTCCTCCCGGGCACAGATCAGCTGCTTCCTCTCCTGGATGGACATCTCTACAGCCTGGCTCTCCGGGTCCACCACCGCTACACGCTAACAAACAAACAAACAGGATTATGGTCAATGTGATGGAACAAGTCTCGTTTAAGTCTCGTTTTAAGACCCACTTTTATTCTCTGGCTTTTAACACTGTGTGAGTTGTGTGGTCCTCTGTCTCTTTTATTTATTTGTATTTATTTTACTTATTTATTGCCATTTTATAATTTTATTTGATTTATACTCATTTTATTGTTTTTAGCAATTATACCTTTTATTGTCTTGTCTTGATCGATGCTGCTTTGTTTGTTAAAAATAAAATAAAATAAAATACAAATCTATGTAAAATGTCCTACAACAATAAAGTGGATTTGGATTTGAAAATGAAAGCACACACTAAACAATATGATTTTACTGGAAGAGATTTAAGTAAAAAATTAGTAAAGTGCAATGAATAAATTCTGGTGTCTAGACTGTGGACGTGCTGCTGCTGTGGAGATGGCAGATTACAATTAAATGTAATGTTTTTAAACCAGCCAAATCTAATCCTATATATACACAGTGCATTCAAAGTTTTGATAAGTGAAACATGTAAACAATTGATACTTTGGAGTGACACCACGCTGGGGGTGCTCTACATGTATATCTATGATGGGCACAGTGAACACTTTAGTAAAGACTGTCAAAAAAAGTCAAATAGTCTACAAACAGATGGATTAAAATCAGCACATTTTCAGGAGCCTGTGATCAATATAAGTGTTCATGGTCCTGTTTAGGAGTTTGATTTTCAACAAAATGATGAGTGAGACTAACTGAAAAACTGTTGACTAATTTGATGTGCGAGACTTGTTTAACAGCACAAATCAGCTCACCTGCTGTAGTTCCATTTAAGTCAGTTCTTTCTGGTCAGATTGAGTTTAAATAAAGCTCAGGTTAATGTCTAACTTGAGTAACAGCTTCAGACAGTAGAGCCTCCGTTAGTGTCACATCCCTAGAGAATGTTGATGACATCACATGCAAAGTATCAATAAAATATCACAACAAGGAATTATGGCTTCAACTCCCAGTGTGTCAATGTATGTTCTGTGTGGAGTTTGTATGTTTCTCTTCACTAGATCAGATCCTCCAGCTGAGGAAGTCCTGACCAGGAAACGCCGGCTGATGGATGGTCAAATGTAGAGGGGGGAATTAGTCTCATGAAGGATCAATAAAGTGTTCCTTAACCTTAGACACACAAAAGAAATCTGACCCTAAACAAAAACAGGTGTCAGATCTGTGTATCTTTAATATCAAGAAAAAAAATGCAAGAAATAATTATGTCAAACAATCTAACCCCACAAAAAACAAGCAGTGGTGGAAGAAGTACTCTGTTTTGTTACTTTAGTAAAAGCACAGATACTGGGGCAAAAAAAGTAATAAAGAATTAAAAAAAAAAATATTTTGAGCATATTTTGAGGCTTCAAATGTCGTGATTTTAACAGATTTGAGCTGAATTTTGTTCAGTACAAACAACTGAATCAGTCTTTTTTTTTCTCCACTTTCTAGCTGTTTTTATTTGTATATTTTCATTGCTCAAACTACAAATGTGTTAAAAATAAACCTTTGCACTTTTCAACAATAAAAAATAAATAAATATATATATATATATATATATATATATATATATGGCTCCTTTTACTTCAGTTCTGTTCCAAAATGAATGTAGTACAAAGTAAAGGATACCTGCTCTCAGATGTAGAGAAGTAAAAGTATCCAGTTTAAACTTTACTAAGTAAAGAAACCTAAACTTTTACTTGTTGACAGTCCACCACTGTAAACAAGAGCTAACATTTTAAACTAAATCAACATCCCAAGAACCAAATAGTGCCAAAAGGTGTGAGTGTCTGTAACAAGAGGACACAGGAGTGGACCATGGACATTGTGGAGTGAACATGGAGAACACAGCGGTGGACTTTTGAGGGGACATGTGGTCACCTTGCGTCTCCAGGGGTGTGGGTCCTCCGCCTGGACAGCTCTGGGACAGGGGACGTCCTACACCATGAGATGAGATGAGAGAAGGACAGGTGAGGATGGACATGAGGATGGACATGAGAGGTGAAAGGTCAGGGCCGTACTGTGAGCAGAAAAGCACCCGAGCCAGAGCAGTTACACACGTCTGTGGACAGTGCAAAACATTCAACTGCCATTTCATTCTCCTCTCAGCACAAGGCGTTTTTGGAGTCTGTATTGTTCAGACAGAGATTATTTCAGTTTAAAAGGACCATATTCCTCATCACAAACAGACCTGGAGTTTGTTTTGTTTCATTCACACATTTAACACACAAACTCTGCATATTTAGGCCGAGTTCTTCGCTCAAATGGAAAAGAATCCACCTTGTGATGTCATGTGGTGATATAGGATGTGTACCAGTGTGTTTTTAAACTCCATAAACCTTCACTAGAATCATCTGGATAACTTCAGCCCCAACTTTAGCTCCCAAAGGACTCAATGATGATTTTAATCTTAGCAGTTTTTGTAGGCATTTGTTATATAATGAGGTCTCTCGCTTTGGGTGGGCTTTATAGGGACTATTTTAAGATCCATTGTGTACATATATAGATGTGTATATGGCATTGACATTATTTTATAGTTGGGTGAATATATACTGCATCTATATATATCCAGATATTCTTATTTTTCTATGATTTTTTAATTAATGATTAATATTTCATTATTATTATTATTCCACTGTCTGTTGTTTGTCTTTGTTTTTTGAATTATGGAGTTTTGAGTAGGGTTGTCCCGATCCGATCACGTGACTGCGGACTCGATCCGGACTCGGCCTTCATGGTCCAAGCAGGTATCAGATAAATAATATACGTATATAACACACAGGACACACAGCAGTTTGTTTTTTTTTTTTTTAAACTGAGGTGCGGGATTTGCTCAGGGACGTCCCGTCAGCGCCTGCTAAAAAAGAGGTGCACTTACGTTGGGACTTTTGGGCTGTGTTGTGCTCGGGCGCTGTTACCTGTGGTTCTGTGGCCCGTGTTCACACCTGCGCGGCCGATGGTGTCATCGCACGGCACTGTTTGTTTGTATGTTGCGCTGCAGAGTTGGCGCTTTTTGCAAGGAGGGTGGGAAAAGCAGCGTGGAGTGTCTATTGAGCAGTGAGACCGATGTTACAGTGTGCTCCGCTGTGGGTTTGTGGATGTGGTGGCGGTGCGGGGGAGTGGGGGCAGTGCAGGGGAGAGAGACTGTGGGGCTTCTGTCATCTCGTTTTTATTTGGTAAGATTTTGTATTATTCATAGACGAGCCTAAATGTTTCAAATGTAATGCACATGCAAACATATAATATCAAATGTACAAAGTGTAGATTGTGCAGAGTCTCAGGTCTGATCTAAATCAGGTCTGGTTCCTGTTTTGTCCAGTTCATTAAGTTTACTAAGTTACACATTCCAAGACCAGACTGTGAAAAGTCGAGATTTTCAACAATGATGATGAACGGTTAGAAAAGTTAATAAAAGTTAATAAAATTAAAGTTTTGGACATTTACAATACTACACACTGAAATCAAAACAATCTGATCCTGCACACAACCTGAATCTTATTCTTTGCTCTTAGTTCATTTTATAATGTTTTATAGAAGTATCTGATCGGGACTCGGTATCAGCAGATACTCAAAATCAAAGGACTCGGAGGCAAAAAAATGTGATCGGGACCTCCCTAATTTTGAGTGCACTGTTTCTTTAGGACCTGTCACCCTTGGGTGCTTGCCACACCCTATTTAAGATGGCCACCTGAGCTCTCATTCCGTTTGCCTGACGAAGGCCTAGTGCCGAAACGTTGCACGGTTTGTCCTAATAAATCTCACAATTTGTAAGTAAGACTGTGCGTGGGAGTTTTCTCTATGTTCTTGTGCTGCTCCCTCTCCTCCGACGCACCGTCTCTAGGAATCGATGTGTGAAGTTCTCATTCTTTGATAACTTCAGCTCTAAAATTTCCATCTTTACTGAACAGGTAGGTGAAAACTACTGCTTCCTCCATTTCTGGTGAAGATTTGTTATATTTTATTTTACTTTGATGGCATTTCTGTTCTCGTAAGCTCCCATGTTCTGGTAAATAGTGTTTTTTTTTCTTTTTTGTTATATACCAAAATAGAAAAGATCACGTTTGAACTGGAAATCTGTAATATGTAAATAATTGCTCTTTCCAGACAAAAAAAAATTAAAAAAGAAAACTGCCACTTCGTGACATCACAAGGTGGACTAGAGCATTTTCAACTTGAGATGTAGACAGACTAATAATTACTAAAGGATTACTCAAACATGTGAGAAAACCCCCCAAAAAACTCCAGATATGTTTTTGATGAGGAAACAACATTTTTCAACAATTTAATATAATAATAAAATAATAAATGAAATCACAATTAAACATGTGATTAACTGCACAGCCCTTTGCTCCAGTCAAATACATTTCCCACACAGCCACATAATGCGTTCAGCTTTATGCAGACGGCGGCAGGGCGAGCGAGAGAGGAAACAAAGGAAGAAGGGTGATGAAGAGGAGGAGCACACTACCTGTACGAGCTGGTCAGAGGAGGAGAGGACAGGAGGCTCAGAGGACAGAGCAGAGACAGGGCCCTGGACAGTGGACACACACATAATGGGGTCATGAGTCTTGGAGGACATTACATAGACTTACATAGACTTTTCTGGAACAGGGACTAAAACCAAACACATTAAACACATGAAAAAAAGTGAGTGTGAACAGAGTGTGGTCTCACATGAGAAGAGAAACATGCAAACACTAAAACTCAGCTCTTCTGTCCACCACCCGTCAGCACATATACAAATACAGAGGATGTAACAGAAGTGAATTGTGCTAAACAAATAAACTTGCCTTGTTTATTTATTGTATAATCTTTTTTTCTCCAATCTTGTACATTTAGAATAGTTTGTGTGGTTTAAATCTGCTTTAGGGTTTTTGTCTCAGTGGCATAAACTAGTTTCAGTATTATCATTTATAATCTACATTTATTATATTACACTTCAAAATGTGTTATTGTGACAGGCCTAGGTTTAGGTACCACTGGTACTGAAACTGAAATACTGGTACCAAAAGAAAACTTCCAAGTGGGTTCTAGGAGGATCAACAATGAAAACAAACTAAAACTAAACTAAAAAAATTAATTAACATTGTAACTGCTGTTACTCTAGATAAGGAAGAAAAAACACTGTTCAGGAAATGGTGCCAAACATCAGGTATTGTTGAACTTGAACCAACCACAACCACAAAAAAACTGAAAGGTACCCAAACCCTCTTCTGGTCATGTGATCTACAACCAAACCCCAAAACAAGAATCAACAGTCGCCACCAAACTCCACCAGCCGGCACCAGCAGCCTGACCCCCGCACTCCAGTGACCACACCCAAGGCCCTGGCTGCAGCAGCTGTGCCCATACCACACCAACATTGGGGTTATCACCATGGTTACAGATCTTACCCACTGCTGCACACCGACAGATGAGGATTCCATCATCATAGAAGCGCCATCTCCCTATACACACAAACACACACACGCACGCACGCACACACACACACACACACACACGCACACACACGCGCACACACACGCGCACACACACGCGCACACACACGCGCACACACACGCACACACACACACACACACACGCACACACACGCGCACACACACGCGCACACACACACACACGCGCACACACACGCACACACACACGCGCACACACACGCGCACACACACGCACGCGCACACACACACGCACGCGCACACGCACGCACACACGCACACGCACAACACGCACGCGCACACACACGCACACACGCACACACACGCACACACGCGCACACGCACACGCACACGCACGCACACACACACGCGCACACACGCACGCGCACACACACGCACGCGCACACACACACGCACACACACGCACACGCGCACACACTCACGCACACACACACGCGCACACATACACGCACACACACACACGCACACACACACGCGCACACGCGCGCACACGAACACACACACGCCTCTCAGTTTGAACATATTTCAAACATAATACGATCAGATTTAGTAGGGTGAGTCAGGTTGTCATGGAGAAATCTAAACCATGAATTATGTAACTCTGGCTCAGTCACTGTTATATAATTGAGTCAATCCCCTGGTCAGGGCTGTGGTCTGGAGCTAATCAATCAGAGGGGAAAACTCCACGAGACTCAACTGAGATTTACAAGAGCACAGGGACACAATATTTCACATTATTTACTCATTCATTAAAGAGCCCATAGTATGCCCTTTTCTAATCTCTGACGAGGAAACAACATTATTACTATTATTACTATTATTATTATAAACAAGATAACTGGAGTTGTTTTGTTTCATTCACACATGTTGAACACACAGATCCTGCATATTGGCAGGGATCCAACAATGCAGTTTTCCCACAGTTTGATATGTATCTCGATACACGGGTCACATTATTGATTCAATTTTGATGCGTTTTATAGCACACACAAAAAAAACTCATGTCATTTTTTTTTTTCTGTTAATGAGTATTATTTAATAGCACTATGGTAATGAAACAATGCATGCATTACTACTACTATAAAATTTTACATGAAGTGTTTTAGTTCATTTGGTTCAGTGATTTAGAGCATTTTTATTCACTGAAAATAAGAACAGAGCGTTCTCAGGCTGTTTTATATTTTATAATATACCAGTCTACTCTTAATATAGACTGTAAGGGAGTTACACTATCAGTCTTTTCCTTTTTTGATGATGATTTGATGGTTTATTTTCCTCTTGAGACTTTCCTCTCACTGTGTTCACATGCCTCATGCCTCATGCCTGTGTCCGTGCTGCTCTGCTCCTCCAGCACAAACAGCAGCTCCTGACTGAAAGATAAATCCACCTCAGGAAGAAGATTTCATATGAAAGTCCCTATGGAGTCGTTTTCTTGCTGCATCTGAGAACGCTGGAATAACTGTTTTCCTTTTCGGACCAAAATAAGTGACAACACGGTGTGCATGGAGGGACATGTGCATATCGACCCAGCACAAGTATCAAATCGTGACATCATTATCGAATGATTCAATATTATATCAAATATCGCTGCATCCCTAATATTTAGGCCGAGTTCTTCTCTTAAACAGAACACTAGAATCATGTGGAGCATTTCAGACCTGGAATTGTCTGCTGAGCTAAAGGAGATATTCACTTGAAAAGGTCAAAATATGGATCAGAGCTTTGGAGATGTAGACAGACTCATAATAAAGGGTTACTCAAACACGTGTGAATGAAACAAAAGATGAAAGTTCAGGTATGTTTTTGAGGAGGTAACAAGATTTGAACACGGCTTAAAGCTGACAGGAGTCAATTTTGTGTAATATAGGATTTTAAATTATATCCAGAAAATAAAGCCTCACGTATCAAGTTGCCCCAATTATTATTTTTTTTGACTATTACTTGAATGTTTTGGACCATGACATTGTACTTCAATGTGAGTACTATTATTTTAAAGTAATCGTACTCTTACTGGTGTACAGTTTGTAGCTGTTCCCCCTCTGACAGAAAGCTGCGCTGTCAGCTGAACCCTAGTCTGAAAGTCTGACCAACTTGGCTCAGTCCGGGTCATTTCATGTAAGAATGTGAATCAAATGGATTAACAGCTGTAGCAGAAATAGAGGCTCCACTCTCAACCCACTGGGCAGCTCGGGCCAAGAGGACTTTTCTTATTTCTTCCACCATTAGGGCTGTAGTAAACTAAAGAAATTCTTGGTGGACTAAACAGAAGAGTGGCAAAAGCTCTTTAAAGTGTTCTGTATCTGTATCTGACCTAAACTGCACTCAACACTACACCTGCAGGGGGAGTGAACGCAACAACTAATATTTATGCATAAAAAAGGACTAGGAAACTGTATTTATATAAAAAAAACAACTTGTGAATTGTGAGATTAATCTGCGTTTTTACATAGAAATACCAACAAATACCAAATCTTCAGCTCATTCGCTCTCACTTCTGATTTCTGCTCCTGATAATCGAAATAATAAGTCTCCATTGCCACTATCGAGTGAAGATGTAAGCTGTACCTTGTTCTTGAAACCACGTTCTCCGTCCAACAGCTGAGTGTCGCCGCCGGCAACCTGCGCCACTTCCTGTTTCCTTTGAATCCTGCTCCTCCAGTCTTCCTCCCCGCTCCTCTTCAGCAGAGCCACCCTGACGGACGGACGGATAAAACATCACTAATGTTACGCTGTAAACCATATCCTGCTAAAAACCATCATAATAATCTTAACATGGCTTGCCCCTGTACAGAAATATTGTAGAAACAGCTCTTGAGGTCAAAATAAGTCCACTTTGAACTGTCTGCACCAAATTATAAAGTGTTATTGTTTGATTATCAAGAATTGTTCGTCAGCATGCTAGTTGTCGTTAAATTACCGTAAAGGCAAAACTGGTTTCTGAAAGTTGGTGAAAGTGCTTGTAAACTCATCATGGTGAGTAATTAGGATGAAGTGAGGAGTAACTTTGGAAGAATACAAACTGTTTACAATGAACCACTTCTGTTTTTCATGTTTTTAAAGAGTAGAAATTAGGTATTGCACCATTAACAATTTAAACACAAATCTGTTGTTACAGTCTTAAAAGTAAGAAGAAGAAACAAGGAAAAATATTGTTGATTGAATAACTCTGAAGTAACTTGAACTAGAATTTTAACAATCCTAATTAGCTATATCTGGTCTGTGCAGGGCATTTATTGTGCAATGTCCCTGTCAGATAAATAAATAAAAAATACAATTTGTCTGTTTCCTGTTTAACCAGAAGTACCTTAATAGTTATGGCAAAAAGCAAAACAAAACTCGGAACTATGTTATTAGGTTCTTTCTTCAGAGTTTGTTTTCAGACCTGACAGTTTGTTCTGCTCCCTGCTCTTCCTCAGAGTCACGTGATGTTGCCGTGTCGTTTCGCTCATCTGATTTAAACAGATTTTGGCGCCGTCTTCCTTCCGATGGAGGCAGAACGAGTGCAGTCCATTAGACTGAAGAGGCAATCGAAATACAGAAACATGCCCTCGGGACTATAAACTGTCGTCCTGCCTCCATCGGTAGGAAGACCGCCCCAAAACCTGTTTAAATCAGCTGAGCGACACATCACAGCAACATCACATGACCACGAGACAGAGCAGAACAAACTGTCAGGTATGAAAACAAACAGTTTGTCTGAAAAAAGAACCTAATAAATTAAAGAAATTCAATTAAATTATCGGAGGACCAAATGAGCCTCATTAGACTCCAACTCAGAACTGATGTCCTTATTCTCTTAAAAAAACAAAAAAACTTTGAAGTAAAATATCTGAGGATGGAGCATGCAGCACTGAGCCTCCATACTGTGACCTCTGCAGTTTAGTCATGTCACACATCGATCAGTCATGTGACCAGGGCTTTTCCTGTTATGCAATTAGTTTGACTGCATAAGGAATCCAGTAGTGGACAGGCACAGGTTTTTAAAGCTCCGAGATTAGGCAAAGTTGACTCTTTTGAACTTTAAGTCATGTTATAATGTGGTTACCTTCTCAGAAACACAACATAGTCGCATTCTGTTTAATTCACAAATCTTGATGAAAAACCCTTTATTATTAGTCTGTCTACACCTAACAGTGTAACAGCTCCTTTTACCTTTTGTTTTGTTTGAAGAAACTGACAATTCCAGGGCTAAAAAGATCCACATGCTTCTAGTGAAGGATGGAGTTTAAAACCATCCTTCCTGCATTACCACGTGAAATCACAACGTAGAACAAGGATGAGTTTTCATTCTGAGAGAAGAACTCAGCCTAAATATGGGCAGGGTTTATGTGTTGAACATGTGAATTAAGCAAAACACAACTCCACAACTATGTTTATGATGGGGAAACAGTCTAACAGAACAGAAAATAGTGTAATACGGCCCTTTAAAGTGGGGGTTCATATTATTTATAGTGGATAAAGTTAGGCACTACACTCTTGTCAAGTCTTTTTCACCACGTCCCTCTGATCTCTGCCACACTGAACCCTTATTCTTGAGTAAGTAGTACCAGAGTTATTAACTCAAAACATGCTACACAGGTCTCCAGGAAGAATAGTTGATAGCTAAGGTCAATTAAATATAATCAATCAATGAAGCTGCACAGGGACGACAGGTAGAAATTAGCACTAATGCTACAACCTGATGTACAATGCATCTCTCCTGTTAAGGTTAAAGGGACAGTTTGGAATTTTGGACATAGGGCCTCATTTTCTAGTGAGCCAGAGTCCTGTAGACATGTGGAGGCACTTTTTGAAATAACACATTCAGTCCTTGTATTTGCAGAGGTCACTGGTGTTAGACTAGTGCATGTCAATGGTCATAGTTCTCCTGCCACTAAAAACACTCTTACCCACTCCACAAAACACCTGAAGCAAATCTATTATTACACCAGACTGTCCATGTCTATGTCAACAGAATTATTTTAGAAGTAAAACTATCTTTGTATCGCATGAATCGTTGCACGTTGAGGGACTATTTTACTCTACTGTATTTAGTTGTGATGATGTCAATGTGGCCATAACTGGATCAGGCTTCTTCATGTGCTCTATGTGTCGCTATGGCAACTGCAGGTAAACAAACTATTATAGAGCCAGTTGGGGCCAGGTGATATCAGTCCGCCGCTGCCGAGCTTTCTATCAGGAAGTACAACTCACTGCTGCTGCTCAAACATAAATCCTTCAAATGCAAGATTGGATTTACTTCTAAAATTATTCTATCAACACAGACATTTACATGGACAGTCTGGTGTGATAATAGTTTTGTTTTGGGAGTTTTGTGGAGTTTTTAGTGACAGAGAAACTATGACCATTGACATGCACTAGTCTAGCACCAGTGACCTCTGCAAATACAAGGACTGGATGAATTATTTCAAAAAGTGTCTCCACACGTCTCCAACACTCTGACTCATGAGGAAATGAGGCCCTATGTCCTAAATTCTGATCTGTCCCTTTAATGTATATTGTGCAGTGTATTTGTCTCATTAAATAAACTAACCATTATATTTCCTTAATCTGTCATAAGTGGAGAATGAGCTCTGACCTCTCTTTGATTGACATGTGGCGTGCATTCATCACGGCAATGAGCTCGTCTCCTCCCTCAGACTGCACCACGCCGTCTACTTCAGAGCACTGCCCCCTTCTGTGTGGAGGTGGGACTGCCTTTGTGATCTGCTGACTGGAAGACTCCACCGGGCCTGAAACACACACAGTATAAAACATGTTGGAATTCTGTATTAATCTAACACACGCCTCCGTTCCAATCAGCTCATTTTTCAACATTGAACGATATTGAAGTCTGGACGCTCACTGACATTTGCCAATATTGATATTTAGCTGTTAAAATCCATAGCGAGACACACAAATGTAAATGAAGTTAAGTGAGAAGAGCAACTTTTCACTTTCGGTAAAACAATCAAATGTATTTATCTGACATAGAAAATCATTAGTTGCATGTTTGTATAATACGACACTTCTATTTTAATTTAACATTGACTCATTACTCAGTTTAAAAAGGGCACTCTGTCATGGTTCATGTTTGTAGTGCTTGTATTTGCTTATTTTGGCGTTTTATTTTGACATTTGTCCTGTCTGCTTACAGTTTTGACCACATCCCTCCTGTCCTTAAGCAACTCCACTGGCTCCCTGTACAATACTGCATCCAATACAAGGTCCTCCTCATCACTTACAAGTCCCTCCCCCATCTCACCGACCTCCACCCGCCGCCTCAGATCAGCCCACACCAACCTCCTCACTCCCCTCGTCAGGACAAAACACCGGACCTCGGGGGACAGAGCCTTCGTCTTCGCCGCCCCCGCCGCCCCCTCCCTCTGGAACTCACTCGCACAATCCATCAGAAACTCAAACTCACTGCAGCTCTTCAAATCACATCTAAAAAGTCACTCACTGATCAAACTGGCATTCCCACCATGATTCCCCCGTTTTCCACAGTGTTACTTTTATTCATTTGTAAAGCGGCTTTGAGTGTCCATAAAAGCCCTATATAAGTCTGATGTATTATTATATTATTATTATTTTGAGTTTTACTTCCTGTCTTGATTGTTTGCCCCGCCCTAATGTTTTTCACCTGTGTCTGTGCATTTATACTGTGTTCTCCTCTGCACTTTGTTGGTCCATTGTCACTGTCAGAGTCTCATCTTGTCTCTTGTCTTGCCAGTTTAAGTTTCTTTGTTATTAAAGAACTTTTACAGCAGTCCTGCAGTTTGGGTCCTCCCTCTTTTTCTACGTGACACACAGAGATTTTGAACATTGGTAGTGAATAAAATATACCGTATTTTCCGGGCTATTAGATGCGCTCTTAAGCCTCCAACCCCATCAAAAAAACGACAATCCAGAGCGTCGTATACACGAATCCACTCAGCATCCGAGCAGACAGCGACCGCACAGCGAAACACACCCACAGACACACTCATCACTCCACGGAACGGAACGGAACAAACCGAAAAAGCGAGTGCAATGTGCCACTTCTAGACACAACTGAACAACTCTGTCACTGCGAACATGCCGACAATCTGTTGGTCCCAGACACACCCTCCCTACACGCCACAACTGAACAAAGCCAAGAGTCACCGTGAACGAACAAACAAACAAAACCACTCACCCATCACACTGTTGGGTTTCATTTAAAGTCCGGTGTGGTTTATTTGTGAAAAAAGTTCGAAAATAGACCATTTAATGACAGTGCACCTTATAATCCAGAGCGACTAATAGCCCGGAAAATACGGTAGTCTGATATTGAATAATCAGTATCAATATCTGCCAATACCGATACTGGAACTGATCTATCACCCATTACAACTACAATAAGCAAACACCCTGGCCTTATAGACAGGCATTTCTATTTAGTATTTGTTCACGTCAAGAATGCCATAAATCTGTTATAGTTGAAGTGAAAAGTGCAGTTCGTCCAGAGAAATCATTCTACATTAGTGATGAACATGCAGCCTTACCTCCACAGTGCCTGTCCTGTCCCAGCTGCCTCTCCTGTGTCCTGGCCGTCTCTCTGTCTGCCACCCCCCAGAGCGGCTCCTCCTCCTGCCCCCACCTCTCTGCCCCTCTGCTGGGCTTGGGCAGGGGCAGGGCATGGTGCTGTGGCTGTGGCTGTGGTTGTGGCTGTGGTTGTGGCTGTGGTTGTGGCTGTGGTTGTGGCTGTGGTTGTGGCTGTGGGTTGTGGCTGTGGTTGGGGCAGGGCCGGCTGTCTCTCCCCGTCGTCCGGTGAGGTCAGCGCCCTCTTCCCTGCGCGCACCTCGGGCTCCCGCTGGACGAGTGAGAGCAGGTCCGTGGGGTCCGGGGGCTTCTGGGAGGATGGGCCCCTGGCGCTGATGTGGATGTCCCCGGCCCGCGTTGTGCCCACTGGACCCGCAGAGGAGGAAGAGCAGGGCAGCTGACCCATGGAGTGTCCTGCCTGGAGCTGAGGAGAGGGGGAGAGAGAAGAGCTGAGTGAGGGGTGGAGCTGAGGAGAGGGGGAGGAAAAGGAAATGAGGGAAGGATGGAGATAAAGAAGAAAGGACAGAGTGAGGGGTGGAGAGACAGGGATGAGCAAAGTGAGAGGTGAGGAGAGGGGAGACAGAAGAGTAAAGGAAATGAGAGAGAGTGAGGGAAGAGAGGGGAGAAGAATGGGAGGTGGGGGAGGAAAGAGGGGAGAGAAAAGAGCAGAGACGTGGAGAAAGGGGGGGGGGTGACACAATCTATGTGGGAGTCATGCCGACTCATCACTGCTGACTCACTGTTCTATGGACATCTAGAAGTGCCACAAAAGACTTATGGGTCATTCCACGCCATTTCAACAAATGGACCATGCACTTTGATCTCAAAAAATGTTGAAAAAATTACCAAATAGTCCCTTACGATCATGTACCAACCCTGTGAAGTTTTAGTGATTTTTGATCATTACTTTTCAAGTTACAGCTCATTTAGTGAGTGGAGTATGTGTCAATTTACTGGCCCAAAATGCACGTAATTTTTTCTCTGCGGTTTTCACAGGTCGATATCTCCGTTAGTATCACACATAGAGGGCTGAAATTTTGTAGGCTTGTACAATCCGTGTATCATTTGTTCATTCGTTTTTCAATATAAAACCAAAAATAAGAAAACAAAAAAACAACAGTTTTCTTCGCTATTTGTCTTCAAAACCAAAATGAAAAAACGGATAATGATTCGTTTTTTCAGTTTTCGATTTTGTGTTTAAATGAAGAATGGAAAAAACGGATAACAGCCGTTTCCCGTTTACGTGACTTCCGTGACTGCGATTCCGGACTTTTGCACCGCATACGGACTGAATCAGGACGGATCCAGGTCCGAAACCAGACCGAGACCAGAGCGGGACTGAGACCGGGACAGAGCTGCTCTGGTCCTCCGCGCTCAAGAACCGCGGCTGGTTCCGAGGTGGTGCAAAATATCCAACTGACGCATTCACACCAACGAAAATGAATCGAACTAAGAGCTTTTGGTTCAAATGGACCAGGTCCGGGACCAGACCGGGACCAAAGCGCTACTGAGACTGGGACCAGACCAGGATCAGACCGGGACCAGATCGGAGGCTCAGAGCCCACGGCAGGGCCGGAGCTCGAAGCTGAGGCTCGGACCCCGTGGAGGCTCGGAGTCCGCCCTGGTCCCGCTCTGGTCCCTGTCGGGTCTCGGACCTGGATCCGTCCTGATTCAGTCCGTATGCGGTGCAAAAGTCCGGCATCGCAGTCACAGAAGTCACGGAAACGGGAAACGACCGTTATCCGTTTTTTCCATTCTTCATTTACACACAAAATCGAAAACTGAAAAAACGGATAACGATTCGTTTTTTCAGTTTTTGGATTTGGAGACAAATAGCGAAGAAAACTGTTGTTTTTTCGTTTTCTTATTTTTGGTTTTATATTGAAAAACGAATGAACAAATGATACACGGATTTTGTACTCCTCTACTCTAAACATAGTACATGGTCACTATATACTTGTGTCATTGTGTCAAATGTGAATGTTCAAGATACAATTAAAAATTGAAGGAGCTTCATAAAATACATATGTTTGGTACCATATGAAAGGTCTTTTTCTGGTCTTTCAAACAAAAATTACTCAATTTTTTTTTTATCACTACCCACATAAATGACATGTGAAAATCAGACCATATTACATTTTCTTGTTTTTAACAGGTCCCTCACACATAACCTATTTCAAATTTTCAACATTTGGTGATTTTTAACAGTCCTACTACATATCTTGATTCTCCAAAAAAAATTTAAGGGTCTCCAACACCTACAAGTAGGTTTAAAAAGGGGCTAAAAATGGTAGGCCACGGAAATGAACAAGTTTTTTTTTTCATTTTAAAGTTCATATAAAATGACAATGAGCTGAAATACCAAACTTTCAATAGATGTTATTTGAACACAGAGTAGAGGAGTACAAGCCTACAAAATGTCAGCCCTCTGTGTGTGATACTTACAGAGATATCAACCTGTGAATAAGGCAGAGAAAAAATGATGTGCATTTTGGGCCTGTAAATTGACACATACTCCCCTCACTAAATGAGCTGTAACTTAAAAAGTAATGATCGAAAATGACTAAAATTTCATAGGGTTGGTACATGATAGTAAGGGACCAGCTGGTAATTTTTTCAAAATTTAAAAAAAACATGATGCGTAAGATTTTCTGGAAATTTGATGAAATGGCGTGGAATGACCCTCATCTTAAATGGGTTGAAATTGCTTTAATTAGAATTGAAATTGATTTGAGTATAGTTTGACTTGTCCAGTAAAAAACATATAATTCTTGAAATCTAGATCTTCAACAGGCACGTGGACAATCAAAATCTACTCAAATCAGGACACACATCCTAATTCAAACCATCTCAACATATTTAAGGTAACCGTTTCACTGAAGCCATGCCAACTACAGCTCAAAATGTTCTTCAGTCTCCAGCACAGGGCTCGCAGCAGATGCCACAAGTGCAAGGCCACGCATGACATGCCGCTCCAAACCTCTCCAAACCACAAGAATCCAGGCAAGACATTTGTGGTGTAGTTTTACCACTGTAGCCATTCCGACATCAGTCATCTACCAGCGTGTGCCTCAACAGGCTCATGAGGACTTCTACCAGGCCTGTCATGATAACACATTCTGAAGTGCAATACGCCGCTGAAGTAAATCCAAACGATAAACGATAATACTGAGACTTAACGTTGCCACTGACACAATAACTGTAAACCAGTATCATCGCAGTAAAACATTTCAGTGAGAACCATATTGTTAAAATATATGAGCTGCAATATATAAACAACAGAAATCTAACTGTAGTAGTAGATAATGGGTGATAGAAGTTATGTTCAACCCAAATACAAATCTTATCACAAAACAGTTCTCCACTAGTACAAAGAAAAAGCACCCACTATAAAAAGAATAATACTGACCTTCAAAAATAATAGTTCCATCTAACATGTACAGTGGGGGTTACGTTCTAAAAATAACCCGCGATAGGTGAAATCTGCAAAGTAGTCAACTTTATATTTATAATGATTATATCTGTTTTAAGGTCGTAAAACCCCTCACCACACACTTTATACACTTTTCTCATCCATTTCTGCATCCTTCTTACAACTTATTGCTGCTGTCGTCCTTTTGTTATTTTCCTCCTCCTTTAAGAACCAAAGATTAATTTATTCCATAATGGAGCCTACAGCGCAGAGTCCTGCACGGGTCCATTTTTGGAGACCCGCAGTAGAACACCGCACCCGCGCAGGACAGCACCTGCCCCTTAACCCGAGATTATATCAAACTTTTGTGCTACCTATGCCACGGAGTGAAACAAGATTAAAAAAGGACGAACCCAGGACTAACCTAGGACTGATTCCAGGACTGAAGAGGAGGACTAAACCAGGACAGAACCAGGACTAAAACAGGAGTAAACCAGAACTGAAACAGGACTCACTGTCGGGACGGGCTTGGAGGTGACCGTAGGAGAAAGGACCAGCTCAGCTCCGCACCTCACGAAGGTAAACTCGGCTGTAGCCTGATCGTGCTTTATAGACAACCTGCTGTGCGGGCTCGGGGTTCAGTCTCTTGTCCTGGTTTCAGTAACTATCTGCTGGTAGCTGACCTGGTGCAAGACTCTGCTACAGCACGTAACTTCTACCTTCCTTCAGCGTGTCCAGAAGTCCAACTTTTTGTGCAATGGTTTCATCTTTCATCGTTTCATCAACATTGTGGGTTTTGTCAGGGAGAAAACTTGTTTCACAATCACACTGCTAGAGATCCAACATTTATGTACATTTGGCAGCTGAATGAATTCTGTACAGTACGGTACAGGAGACAGGAGTCCCTTAGCCAATCAGGACGCAGCGAGAGGAATGCAGTACACATTCATACACTGTAAAAAAAAAAAAAAAAAGGCAAACAAAATTGCACAAAAAAAATCCACAAAACACCGAGACCGCGAAAGCTGAACCGCGATAGTGAGACGGACGACTGTATTTTACAAGAAGTCAATATAATAATTATTATAATCATGACAGGCCTAAGCTCTACATGTGATCAAATCTCATCATGCTTTATAAAACTGGAACAGGTGAGAACACAACTGACAAAAATTTGATTCAAACTAAAAATCGTCAGTGAAAATATCATTAAAAGTGCACAACTTCACTTTTCCGGTAAAGAGCATTTAACCGCCTGCTTGTCTCTATGGAGCTACCCACAGTATAGCATTAAACTTATATAACGTGTATATTAAAGTGCTTTGAGTATGTTGAAGGTAGAAAAGCACTATATATATATATAGAATAAATGTATGGTTGGGCTTGATCTGACTTGCAGCCAGGCCCATTTGGAGATGGATGTGTTTAATGCCATACTGTGGAATCTTCCTGGCAACAAAACCTCTATGAGAGTAAGCAGGGGTTAGGCTCTCCACTACAAATGTTACACAGTGCAGCTTTAAAGCCCGTGCCCTGTATGACAAACCATAACGGCCCATGCTGCAGGACACACAGAGAAGACAGGAGCAGCCCTGTGCAGAGCAGAGGAACCAGAGGAACCAGGGGAGTCTTACATGGAGATGTTCTACAGGACTGTCACACAACTCCAGCTCCTCCAGCTCAGAGCCCGATGAGTCCTGGAGAGACAGACCACGTGAACCTATCTGGGGCTGGTTTTGGTCCAGTACATGGGGACCAATAATGTGTTGGTTTGTACCTTGGGGCAAGATTGTCTTTAAGGTTAGGGTTATAGAAGGATTACCTGTATCAGAACTGGTGAAAGACCACAGGATAACATTGAATACATTATTCTAACTCTGTGTTAAAAATTAAATTCTGCCATTGAAGTATTTAATATAAAAAAAGAGGTGGAAGTGCAACAACACCACCTGTTGGCACAAATGGTTAGTAAAGGGGAAATTATTTAGATAGAAAATACTGTTTATCTGAGAAGAAACCTCCGAGTTGGAGTGGCTGTCTCACCTGCTGCATGTCCTCCAGGGTGATGGGCTGTGTCTGGTAGCGTGCGTTGGCTCTGCGGCCCCGGGGGTCCGCTCTGGTCCTGGTGACTCGGCTGGGGGGTTGGGCCAGGCTGTTGAACAGGGCCATCTTTGCAGCCAGGCTCAGGGTGCTGCGGTCGGGCTCCTCCTGGGTCTCCTCCTTCTCCTGGCTCTGGATCGGGGGCTGGTTATTTGACTGGTTTGGGGGCTGAATGTGTGGTTGTCTCTCCACGGGGGCCTCCTGGACCTCCATCATTTGTGCGGCCTCTCTGACTGGAGCACTGCGCTGGGAAGCAGCCTGCAGGC
Source organism: Boleophthalmus pectinirostris (assembly GCF_026225935.1). Classification (NCBI taxonomy): domain Eukaryota; kingdom Metazoa; phylum Chordata; class Actinopteri; order Gobiiformes; family Gobiidae; genus Boleophthalmus; species Boleophthalmus pectinirostris. The sequence continues at coordinate 34,322,627 of NW_026571070.1, forward strand.
TGAGGGAGGAGAGGAGAAGGAGAGCGGGGGAGAGAAACAAAGAGAAGGAGAAGGGAGAGTGTGTGGAGGAAATCACAGTGAAAGAATTAGAGTGATTCTCTTGTCAGACACATCCATAATATGTATGCATCATTTGTTATGAGGTGGATTTTATTGAGTCTTCCTTAAAGCGGTGCCTCTGGACAAAGTTTCAGTGGGAATACAAATGTTGATCTTGGCTTTAGCTGAACTCAGTTATAAGCACCTAGCTGGAGGATTAGTCTAAAGTGTATGTTAACACTTAAGACAAAACCCAGACACAGACAGAACATGCAAAGTCCACTCTCGAGGCCCCATGCAGACTTAAAATCAAAACCTGGAAACTTGTTGCTGTAAGGCAGAGCAACAACATAGACTACTCCAGTAACCAAATGATTACAGTTTGTTACCATCTCAGTGAGTAAACCCAAAACAGAGGCCAAACAGACAGACCCAACCCAATACCTCACAGGCAAACCCCACACATGCCGCTCATTAGAGAGTCTAGAGTTCTGCTTCATATCAGAGTTAATAAACCAGCACACAGTGAGTTAGTTCCACTCTCGTGAGCCTCAGTCCATGCTGTACCTGTAGGCTACAGAGGGACTGAGAGGGCGGGGCATGGTTGTGAGAGCGCCCCCTGGCTGTACCACATCAGATTGGACACTACAGGAGGATGAACAGGGGGCAGGGAGGTCAGGGGTCAGCATTTCACAATTCAATGTTTTTTTAAGATCTTAAACTTTCACTAGAACTGGTCAGACTCTGTATACATTTTGTTTGCAGCTATTCACTAGTATTGGCTTCCAGACCAATTTCTAGATTTATTGCAAAGAGTGAGCCAGGACACTAACCCTCTTTGCAGATTCTTTTTTTTAAATAGTTATACTTTTGCAGATTTCCTTTAACCCTGAGAATCAATAATAAAATACATTTGGAAAAAAATATGTTTAAAGCCATCTGGAAAGAAATGTGTCCATTGACTGAAAGTATGAAAGAGTATAGTCCCCATCAAGACACTGCGTCAAGTCAAACGTTTCTTTTTTATGTCAACAACAGGAGTAAAACAACGATCTGTGTATGCTACGCAACACTGGACCCATGTACAGTGTGTAGACCCACGTGGTGGCGATGACCACCTCCTCTGTGGTGACCGGCTGAGTCCTGGAGCGGTCCTGGCCTCTCCTCAGTCTCCTCTCCAGAGCAGCGTTTCTGGAGCGAGGTTTAGGAGTGCCCCCGTCTATGCTCTTCTCCAGCTCCTGCTCAACAGAGAAGAGCCATGATGGTTCAGACAAACACACATGATCAGTCATTTGAAAACTTTTGCTTCAGTTTATGGTGTAAATTATTGACCTATTTAGAAGCGCTGACATTTGAGACACAATTTCAGTATATTCCAATTATGTCTCAATTGTTGCTTCAAAACTTTGCGTGATTATTGTAAGTTTTTCTACATAGAAAATTGAATTTCCAAATTAGAAAGTTGAATGTTTTATTCAATTCAATTTTCTAATTTGGAAATTCAATTTTCTATGTAGAAAAACATACAATAATGTTGAAATCTATTCGACAATATGAATGAAATGATGGATCCTGAGGCTGTAGGCCAGGGGTCTCCAACCTTTTTCCTCTGGTGAGCTACCTTCAATGAAACGAAAATGCCAGAGAGCTACTCTTTTTAGAGGTTGCAAGAAAGTGAAAACCTAAAAAGAGCTCTGACAAGTTTTAAAGGGGTCACAATTTAGATGCTTATTAAACATAAACCATGGTCCATTGACTAGTGCACAAGTTAGGAATCAAAATGATACATTTACAGTGGAAATAAATATGATTTGAATTAATAAGCATCTTAAATGTAATTCAGAAATCCCTTGGTGAGCTACTTGGAAGGGGGTGGAGAGATACTGGTTTCTCCCGAGCTCCAGGTTGGAGACTCCTGCTGTAGGCCTTTGGTCGCTTAAACAGTCAGTGATTTTCATCAGTCAACAAATGATTTTATTCGTCTTATTAGTATTAGAAGTTTTATATGGACTATAGCACAGTTTACTGCCTTTTATTTCATGACTTTTCTGTGCTTTATAATTACAAGAGCCATCAGTGATCGTTTGTTAAATTGAAGTGTTTCTGTCACTTGATAATGAGTCATGTGTGTGGAGGAGGAGGCAGTCTTACCCTGAACAGAGAGCGTTTGGCTGCTACACTCAGCTTGGCCCGATCATCCAGCTTCTCCTCATCAGCTGCACACATCACAGGCAACACCAGGATAAACACACACACACAACACTGTACAGAGAGTACACATGCAGTATATAAATCTATTGCTTTAGTCGAATCTAACAACATTTGTGTTTGTGTTTTATTAAGAGATTTACATTTACAATTTCAGCAAATAATGACAATTAAAATGACATGTTTGCCTTTACTGAATTAATAATATAATAAAACTTCACTGTTTTACTGTTTTACCTGTCAAAATAAAATGTCAGTACCATAATATGGGTCATTCTCATGAAAAACAAAACAAAACATGAGAATCCACAACTGTGTTTATTAAACACAGGTGTTTTTTTCTTGCAGTCTTTTTATAGAACAGTCAGACTGAAGGGACAGGGGTTATTATGGGATATATATCTAATGACTTTCATGTGTAAATTAAACAGCAGGACTCAATACAGCTCTTCACAGTGTTACGCCAGGTCTTTGTGTGCTCCCAACAACAGTCACACTCTGCTGATTTGGACTTGGCTCCAGCAGTGACGGTCGCCATGGCAACTCTGAATCACTTCACAATCCACTGTCAGAGCCATTACAGACTTTAGACAAATTCTAGATAATTTCACATATTTTACACTAGCTCTGAACTATTTTGATCTAAATATTTAATTGCAATCTGTCTAAGTATTGTGATTCGATTTGTGAAGTTTGTTTAGCTGGATGCATTTCACAACATGTTTGCAGGTCTAAACTACAGGGCTGGCAAATTTGACACAGAATAAGAGCTCATGGAGATAAAGGGAGGGCATCTGTATCATCAGATTGAAAACTGCAACCACTCAAATGTCAGATTTGATTGCAAATAATCTTGCAATGCTTTTAAGCGCCTTCTACGAATGGAATGAAGCACACAGTCGTCTTACCATCTTTTCTGTTCTACTAGCCCAAAATCACATACAGCACTGGAAGCAGAGACACCATTAAACACTGACAGTTTCAATTTATACTAAAAAAATATCAAGCAGTTGTAAAATGTTCTGAATGACGTGTGGATATTTGAGTGGGGGTGTCTGCCAGAGGATTTCATTAACATCAAACCTGTGGGAGGAATTATTTGCTGTGTAACTTGCGCTGGATTCAAGTTTCTTCCACTGCTCCTTCAGATATGATTTAGTTTTACCAGATCTTTTCCATCCCAATGTCCTTCCAATTCCTTCAGTTTCAAATGTTACGTCCAGATAATTACTCGTAAAATGACTCTTGCTTTAGGAGTTTCCCCAAGTATCTTTTTTCTGACGTACTTTCTTGCACCACCAGTATGTACTTCCACATATTTCTCTCTTATTTGTAGTTTAAATCATCTGCATTTCAATAATTCATTTTAACTGCTCCCATTTGTATGAAAGGGCCCAAATATGTTCTATTCCACATCACAAACAAACCTGGAGTTGTGTTTTGTTTCATTCACACATTAAGACACACAAACCCTGCAGAATTAGGCTGAGCTCTTCTCTGAAACAGAAAACACTCTGCTCCACCTTGTGATGTCATGTGGTAACTCAGGAATTGCTCCACTGTGTTTCTGAACTTCATTCACCTTCTCTAAAAACATCATTTCACCTCTGGAATTGAAAATCTGCACTGAATTAAAAGGTAAAAGCAGTTGTTAACTTGAAAACTGCCACTTCATGACATCAAAAGGTGGAACAGAGCATTTTGAGCTTTGGGGATGTAGACAGACTGATAATAATTACTCAAACATGTGTGAATGAAACAGAACTTTATAATGTGTAGTAGTGTAAGAGCTTACCTTCAGTAGAATTGAAGTCTGAGCTGATGCAGGACCTGAAGAAGCAGAAGATACGGTTAGAAAAGTCCCAAATGTGAGAGTGCAGCTTGGACATGGTGAGGGGTTAGTGAGACGTACAGTGGCGCGAGGCGTTTATGGTCTGCTGGAAATGTAAGCGTTAGGATCGGAGCTCTGAGCGGAGTATTAGACAGCATTAAGAGGGTTTCACACACAAACAAAGGCCAATTCATGCATTAAGTATGATCACATGACAGCACTGCCTTCAACCAATCAGAGGCCGGCCTGCTCTGCGAGGGTGCCCGTGGTAATGTGGTTAGACAAGGCAAAGTCAGACAGAGGAGATGGACACTACAATGCAGTTTGTGAAGTCTACTCTATTATATGACTATTATTTAAATAATAATGTCAATGGCAATTTTGTCATGACTAGGGCTGAGCAATATATTGAAAAATGGATAATACCCCAATTGTTGCTCTGAAGAAAATGAAATTAAACTAAATGAAACAATTAAAAATACAGCAAAATCATCTGTAGTGTCAGTGCAGCGCAGCGCCAGCGCAGCGCCTGTAGTGTCAGTGTCGTGTCTGTAGTATCTAGTGTCATCTCCCAAACGAGGGTATAACGTGATCTCTATGGTCTCTTGTGGTTAAGTTTATGCTCCATTCACGTTTTGTGTGATACTTGATCCTCAAAGACACTTACAGGCACTAAAATATAATATCCTCTGAATATCTTTATAGAAATCATAACAATAACATCATTTAAATTATGCACTCATTTTTGACAATATAGTCTCCCCCCTAAAGTCATGACAGATTTCACAACATTTAGCAGCACAGGGCTCCAGACTGGAAGCTCAGCACAGGACACATGATGGACACATGATTGCCCGGTCAGCCTCTGTTTCCTCTTCTATAAAAATGACAAGTATTCTGGAACATCGTTACATCTTCCTAATTCTAATGGGCATTATTTGCATTAACTAATCAGAGAAGTTTTATGTATCAAACACAAACACTAGTGCTCATGTGCCACATGTTTGGAATGGAATAATTGTACATGCCAGAAGCAGGCAGCTGTCTGGTCTTCAGCCAACATCAGATGATTCAAAATCACAAAATATTATCCTGATGACCAGCATATATCTGAGAAGGAGGTCTTCTGTATTAGAAATGCATAAGATTGCAGAGATTGGACTGACACCAAACTGTGGCCAGAAAGTGTTTGTCAAACTAGTTGCAGACGATCCTCTATTCAGAGGAGGAAGGGCTGGCACAGCGGGCTAATATCATGATGCAATATAATATTGTTATTTTGAACTCCAGTTACATTGGTGCTGTTACCTGATGACTCATGAAGTCACAGCTAAATGAACTTCTCACAACAGCCAAAGCGTTACAAGGTCATGTGGCAGAGGAACATGCAGACTACAGCCTCAGCGCGCATGTATCCCGCCGCCTCAGGAGCATCACACAGCGCTTTTACAGCTCAGTTAGTGCACAAGTGAGTTAAGCTTAACACCGAATGCTTCTCAGGATTAGTAGCTGTTAGGGATTTTGTGTTAGCATCCACACATTGTTGCCAACGTACATGGGTGCTCTGCGGGTGCTCGGAGGGGTGGTGGCACTCTCCATGTAGGAGTGTCTCAGCTGGGAGACTGACACCCACGGGTCCTGGAGGAGGTCGGTGAAACTAGAGGCACGCTGGTCTCTGTGGAGGGTGTCCTTTGATGGAGCTTGGGTAACTTCTCTCCCTCTTGATGAATGGGTGGATCTGTGCTCACGCCTGGGTCTTTCTTCAGTTTCTCCGCTCTGGTACCGGGGCCCCAGCTGTTCTTCGATGTGTCCTCTTTTGGGCTCCTCGTTGCTCTTCTCGTGGCCGAAAACCTCAGATGGTAGGACGGCCTTCCTGCTCCGCAGAAGGCCCTGGGTCCTCACCTCCTCTCCCTCATCTAGAGCCTCCTCCTGGGGTGTGGCTGCAGTAGTGGGCCCAGAGGACATGGAGAGGTACGTGGGGCAGGAGGTGTAGAGGTCTGGGGCAGATGGGGCAGATGGGGTGGGCAGGACAGTGCCGTGCTGAGGGTGAGGGCGGGTGGAGGTGTGGGCGGGTCTCCAAGGCACTGGGGGGTCTGACTTTAGGCTCAGATCAGGACTCCTCTGGCGGCCCTCTCCCCGGGCCAGTCTCTCTCTAATGCGGATTCTTCAAGAAACAAAGCATCAGCATTTAACACTGCTCCACACATTATCAAAATGAAGACTTCTACCATGACATGCACTGCTCATGGCCGAAAAATGAGAGAACATGAGTATTTTACCAGAACTGTAGATGACATGTGGGTCTAATACTATCTGACAATATCAGACTCACATGTCAGAACATGTCACTCTCTAGTAGTGTATATTAAACAAACACCACAAAGTTGTGACAACCCATAGCAGAAAACTCCTACTCAAGTGTGAATGGTGTGTGAATAGCAATGTCTACTATTCCTTATGTAAATGTATTAAAATGAGTATGCACTGCCTTTGGTGACCTCTGCAATTTCAAGCAGTTCTTGACATCACACAGAACTGCCCTTATTACAGTCAATTGTTTCCGATTACAAACACAAATTTATAAGAGTGGACACAGGGAGCTCCCAAACTGATGGCCACACTTTTGGTCAGTGCCAGATTCACAGCACAAGTGAAGTTAGTCTGAAAACCACTCCAGCCTAACAGAACACAGGAACGAAGCAGGACTCCACACCAGGGCGGGGGGTCACCATGGACAGGTCAGGGGACATGAGAGTGGGCCCTAAACTTCAGTTATGAGCCAATGAGAGAAGAATGAATTAGTAGATTCATGATGATTGGGGAATGAATCAGATGAAAGCTGCAAAGACTGAATGGCGGGACATGGCAGGGTCATGGCAGGGTCACGGCAGGGTCACGGCGCAGCCTGAGGGGAGGGGGGGTGGTACCTCGATGGCCAGTTGATGGGGGAGTGAGTGTCGCCCTCAGCGTCTGTCTGCAGCAGCCAATCAGAGGTGGTTTTGGACCCTGCACTGTGATGTGAAGAGCCAATGGGAGACATGATTGAGCCTGGGCTAGTCCCTCTGGAAGCTCACACCACTGATATGTGACCCTCAGGAACCAACAGGAGCAATGCTAACCTCATACTAGTTGGCTACCAGTTATTAACAGTGCATCTTGTCATAGGTTGGTGGTATTCTGTTATACTTTACTCTTTTTTATATCTATAGAACTATAGAGTAGTTTTGGTTACTCTTCCCAATGTGAGTACATCTACAAATGACAAAAGTGTCATGTTGACAATACAAAATTATCTGAACGTTTTTGTTTCTTGTGCCTCTCCTTCAAGTATTAATCTGAATCTTTTCTCATGTTTAGTCTTTGTAGTCTAACCTATTTTTGTCCATACTTCACTGTTTTGTCCTTTTAAATTATATTAACTTCAAAATATAAATTAAATATTACCCCCAAACAGTTAGCCTGGGACCAATTTTTTGGCTACTCTCCCCACCTCTGCATCTCATCATAAAAACAAACTTTCTGCCATGCCATAAAAAAAAACAAAAAAACACCTGGACACATCTTGCACCAACCTAAATACTAAATGGTAAAACAAGAATCCCACAGAAGAGAGAGTAGTCTGAAAACTGTAGAGCACTGCTCACCCCTGCCTGCTGAGGATGCTGTGGGCCTGCTGCTCGATGAACAGGTCCCCTGGGGAGGCTGCGCGTTTGGGGGAGGACAGGGAGGGTTGGCTGCTGAGGTGGGGGGAGCCAGGGGCTGTGCTGCTCTGGTTGGGCTCAGCAGGGGGCGCTCTACTAGAGGAGAGAGCCGTCACTTCCATGTACGTTGAGGCGGGCTCTGTGGGGGCAGTGCGGCGCTGGTTCTCCAAGTTCAGTAATCTCTCCCGCTCAGAGAAGGAGTCCACTCGGGTCAGCGTGGGCTCTGGACGGGAGGAAAAGATAACTGACATTTCATTATAATGATCACAAGTACAATTCTCCAAGCATCTTTTTTGGTTTTCTTAAAAGAGGAGTATATATATATGTATGTGTGTATATATACACACACACATATATATTATATACATACACTAATATATATATATATATATATATATATATATATATATATATATATATATATATATACACACACACACACACACATATATATATATATATACATATATATATATATATTTCTATATACAGTCTGTGATCTGAAGTGGTTTTATGTCATCCATACATTTTTCTGCAAATATGACATTTTCTAATTTTCTAAACAATAAAATGTAACATGGTGATCTAAATATGTTATATGTTTGCAATTAACAACGCAAAGAAATGCAATACCTCCTCTCGAATGTATAAATACAGAATATTCCAGAATAGTCCCTGCAGTAGGATTTTGGCTGAATGAATACTGGGAGTATCTCAGGGCTGCTCTTTGTCACCTGTAATATTTTTGCAGTAGGGTTATCAAAAATGTGAGTACTCAAATACTAATCAGTACAAAAACATGGATTAAAAGGGCCTGGACTTTCATGACTGATGATCATTTTTTCAAGTATTTAAAAATTCTTTGTAATGCTCCATTACAGATCTATTGTATAAGCAGCTCTTGAGGTAAAAATATGTCTGCTGTGTGCTGTCTGCATTTACAAAAAAGCATTTTATTTAGTGATAATCAGGAAGCATGGGTTAGCATGCTAATTGATTGAGTCTGTGCATGTGTGTGTCCAAACCGTACAATCTTCTACATTTATCATTATCCTATAACAGGTTCATCTTGACATTTCTACCTGGAGCAGTGTTCCTGATTGGGGGAGCAGTGCGTCCTTCTGGGGGGCTGGTGGGGGCAGGGTTGCTGGTTCTATCCTGCTCTCTCCGGGGGCGGCTGTAGCGTGAGGTGTAGTCTGTGTCTACGTCCTGGTCCAAGGAGATGCCGTAGCGTTCGGCCAGCTGTCTCCTCCTCTCGGCCTTGTACCGAGCGATGCGCTGGGCTTTGGACTCCAGCTCGGGCCCAGTGGTGCTGGTGGTGCTGGAGGGGGTGTAGAGGGCAGGCTGTGGGGCTGACTGAAGCTCGACCTGGGACTGTTCACCCAGCTGCTGCTCCGGGGTCTGGACAACATCCTTACTGTACCTCTGTGATGTCACTGATACAAGTACAGAGGATAGACTGTGTAAGTGAAGTGACATAAGCATCAAAACCAATATCACATCTGGACAATGCCGTCTGATCTTTTTGTATAAACAAATATTACTATGATTATCCAGGTTATAATATAAAACAATAAATAAATACATAAATAAATAATAGTAAAATTGGATAATCTTAGAATCTTAAATTATTAATTTTCAATTCAACCTACACTAAAAAGTAGACCTAAATGTACAGTGCCTTCTCTATCTGACTACGTCACATTAAAGAGTAATTTCTACTTTAAATTTTCTATGACATTTCTTCTCACTCTAAAATGTAATATTTGACATGTTGGCATCCCTGCTCCCATGTGTCTCACCTGAGCTGGGATAATGAGGCTCTGAACTCCTGGTGTAGCGCGTTGTCTCCTCTGATGTCTGACTGTAGTGGGGGGTGTCCTCTGTCCCTCTGCTGTTCAGTGGAATGTTCCCAGAAGTGCTGATGAGGTGGGGGGTGTCTTCTGAGGAGCGGGCGTAGTGCAGTGTGTCCTCTGGAGGGTGGCTGTAGTCCTCTGTCCCTCTGGTGTAGTGTGGGGTGTCTTTTGCCCCTCTGGTGTAGTGTGGGGCGTCTTCTGTCCCTCTGGTGTAATGAGGGGCGTCTTCTGTCCCTCTGGTGTAGTGTGGGGTGTCTTCTGTCCCTCTGGTGTAATGAGGGGTGTCTTCTGTCCCTCTGGTGTAATGAGGGGTGTCTTCTGTCCCTCTGGTGTAATGAGGGGTGTCTTCTGTCCCTCTGGTGTAATGAGGGGTGTCTTCTGTCCCTCTGGTGTAGTGTGGGGCGTCTTCTGTCCCTCTGGTGTAATGAGGGGTGTCTTCTGTCCCTCTGGTGTAGTGTGGGGTGTACTCTGTCCTCTGTCGGGGGTACTGAGGCGGGTCTACAGCGCTGTTACATGGTGTATACTCAGAAGTTCTAATGTAGCCAGGGTAGCTGGGTGTGTCGTTGTCAGCCCTGATGTAGTTCTCTGGAGTCTTGGTGTAGTGTGTGGAGTCTTCTGGACTCTTGTAGTGCAGGGGGTCTTCAGTGGTCCTCATGTAGCGGGGCGTGTCCTCTGAGCTGCGGGTGTACCTGGGCGTGTCCTCCTCCAGCAGCCTGTGGGCCACCAGGCTGGGCAGCAGAGAGGGGGGCACCTCCCCAGTCTCAATGCCCTCCAACCTACGGGCGATGCGCTCTTTCCTGCACACAGGGAGAGAGGGAGTGTCCTACATGTGTCACATTTATCTGATTTGGATCATGATAAAACCACAGACACTTGTTCAGCTTCAGCCCAATGAAGCCAAATGAGTTGAACAGTTATAGTAGCTAATCTGCAAACAAGTCCCATTTTTGGAAATCCGAGTGAGTAAATCAGAAGTGAGGTACTCACCCCTCCCACACACACTGCTGGTTTGGTAGGGGGCGGGCGCAATAGCTGTCAATCAAACCTGGGGCTAGTGGTAGTCGACTTTGGGGAAGGAAGGCACCTGATTGGTCTGTTATTATTGTTCATATCTTGATTTATGGTCAGCAGCTTCAGAGAGAAGCACCACCATTTTTCAACAGAAGCCAAATGGAACCAGACTCTGATGGAACCAGTTCAGGCCCATGTTCACTTCCTATGTGGAAAATAGTGTCAAGCAGGCTAGCTATGTCCATTTATGTAGGCCATGGATAAAACATGAAAGATACTACGATTAATCTTGTTCCACTTTGGATATGGTCAATGTTCACATTAGACTCTCCTTAGACATAAATCCACTGGAGAATTTGCAGAATAAATCATGATTTGGTCTTTCAAACTGTTACATTTATCTGGACAGGTTTAAGAACAACATGCTGCCAGAATATCTTGAGTTGCTAATAGTTTTAGCAGTAGAGCAGCTTCATGAGCAATACTGGACTAATGGAACATGCCAGAAATAGTTAGTAGTCATATGTAAGCAGCATAGTCACTTCACAAACCTGCCTTTTATTTGTTAAATATGTGGACGTGATAAGTGTAAAACTCGCTGTGTGATCATACCTGTTCATGTCACAGTCACTGACGCTTGTGTGGAAACCTTCAAACCGTTTCCTCAGCTCTGAAACTACATCCCAAACAACAAAGGTTAAACAGGATTTCAATGAAGGATCATTTTCTACCACTAACATACAAGGCACTGAGCAAAAAGAGCAGCAGTTTAAAAAGGTAAATACAAGATTTATAAATACATGTTTCCATAAACTAGAGCTTCATTCAAGGTGCACATATGACGTCACGCTCGACTACCTTTGCTTTGGAAGTTCATGTTCATTAACTTTTTGTACAGTGCATTTTGTTCCATAATGTAAAGTGATGTAAAATAGAAAAGCTAAACCAGTAATCCTCTGCAGTCTGTGCATCACATTAGCAGCAAAATTTATTCAGGAGTCATTGCTTACTGAATTGTTTCTGAAAAATTATGCTATTTTATTCAAAGTTGCCAATAAATATAAATAAAACACATTTAAACCTCCATATTCTCGGCTGTTGAATATACTAGTGTTTGAACTTTAACTCCTGCTCTGTTTTAGACAGAGGAATGCAGCAGTGCAGGCAGTGTGCAGGAGAGGCTGGAGTCTTGGACATGAGTGGACCTGGCATTAAAGACCCTCTTACACAACCCTGACAGTCCTGGGAACAATAAAACACTGCACTGGAAATGAAAGTCCCAGTGCTGTGGACAGGCTGACCTTTGGGCAGAGCGTCCAGCAGACTGACATCAATATCAGTGATGCTCCTGACCACGGCCTCCTTCTCCTCACGGCTCAGCTCACGGTGGAAGCTGTGGAACAGATACACTCGGGTAAAGTGAGGTACACTTTATCGTCTCTGTATTTTATTTATTAATTCATTCATTTATTCATTCATTTATTCATTCAAGAAAAGGGGGAACAGTGCATATTAATGAACAGATTATAGGCTTGGGCTAGTTTCCATCTGCAGACCCCCTGGCAGGTTGATGTTACAAAAAACAAACACTCTAAACATGGGGAAATGAGTCCTCTGTATTTGAGCGTGAGTGGAGCCCCAGAGTGGAGAGCTCAGGAGCAGGTCTAAGAGCAGCAGGAAGAGCCTGAACACTGTTAGGACCAATTTAAATGAGCTGATCACATCAGCCCACAGGTTTCATTTAGAAAATGTAAAGGTGCACTATGGGACTTTTCTGCAGGAGCGTCTGCAACCTTCTTGATTTGTGGAGTTACTGATTTGACCGGAATGTTCAACAGTTTATTATAAATGTATTAGCGTGCATCTCGCCAATTAAACTTACTGCACATCATGTCAGGTTTGTGAAGCTGTAGTGTATTGTCTCGTATCCTGCTCTTGTATATTTATATACATGTTGTATATTTATATACATGTGGGAGCATGGCTGATGTCGTCTTGGACAGGCTCGTACTACTAACCATAATGACGGTTTGAATAGTGCCCAGGAGAGATCACTGATTAGACTACTTAATCATGCATGGATAACATCTTCAGGAGTGTTTTTGATGAGAGAATGATATGACATAATAAAAAGCTCCAAACAAGTTGATTTTACATAATACTCCCTCTTTAACAAAGTAAAAATGTGTTTTGGTTATTTGACCAGTTTCTGAACAGAACCAGTGAGAATTATGGGTTAGTACCAGTTCCAGTTTTAGTACTGGTATCGGCCAATATATTATTTGCACTGCCCCATTCTCTCTAACGGACAAACGCACCCCCTGGTAACACCAACTATGAGTCTGATCCAGTATCAGTCCAAACACAGTCTATAAAACACAGTAATGAAATGCTCTCACCTCAGAGCCCTCTTCTGCAGCAGTCTGTGGTTTCCAAGTCTGACGTGTGGATCACTGCCAAGTCCTGCACACACAAAACAATACTGAGACACTTACATTTCAGAGACAGATTTATTACATTTTCTTTGATCCTCTGCTCCAAAAAGTTAATATCATTATATCATAGCACAGCTCAGAGGCAGAAGCACAGTGGGCAGAGCCGTCCTCCCACAGACGGCTGCTTTGTGCTGAACATGAACTTCAGCACATCTCGCAGTCTGATACCAGTCCAACAATCGACCAAACAGTTTTGTTTAGAGCCAACTGCTCCTTCACAGAATTAGAGACTGACCGTACCACTTCTTATCCCCGATGGGGTATCTATGTCCACGACTCAGTGTAAAGTCCAGGCCTCTCTGAGTATGTGGAATATGGAGGAATGTTTGTGTGAAACCAGTGCTGACAGGCTCTTAAAGTACTCCTGCACAGTAAAGCCAAATGACCTCCAGGAGGTACTCTGTCCTGACCCCTTCGACCCCTATGACCTCTGACCCCGCTAACCCTCACACAGACAGAAGGACCTCTGCAGTGTACTGTACTGTACTTCCCTGGGAGGGGGAGAATTCCTCCTCTCTGAGCTACACCATAATGAGGCAGTAAACGCAGCACGGCACTGGTAAACAAGGGAAGAACATTATGTCATGTTACCTTAGTGATTCTATATAAAACATACATTTAAGAAACCTAGGATTTACTTTACAGTCTCTGGGGCAGGCAGACTCAGACCTGGCATTTTCAGATCACACTACAGTGCGCAATGCACCAGCACCAAGGGCCTGGCGCTGTCCATGTGGGGACACAACAGTGGATTATCTGAAGTCATGGATTAGGCCAAAAGTGTGTCACACACAGTTACATCATACTCACACCTGTGTCACTATAGGAGCTCAGAGCAGGTAGAGCATATGCACATATGAGTACAACACGAACACATGACCAGGAGAACTGTAGCCTGCAGGTCAGGAGAGATGCTCTTCTGAGGAGTGACAACACTGACCTGCTGAGGCCGGGGAGTCAGAGCTACAGCCTGGACCCCGTGTTACAGCCTGGACCCCGTGTTACAGCCTGGACCCCGTGTTACAGCCTGGAAGCTCCAATGCAGAATGTCAAGTTGGCAGGAAACACACTGTTATCACAGCCACACTCTTGTCTCAGGCGTGACACAAATACTGCATAACAGTACTTCAGTCAACAACCTGCAGTGTTTCCCATTAATACAGAGCTGGCCATTTTGTGGCTGACCCCATTTGAATCTGGCCTCCAGCACATTTTTGGTAAGACTTGTCTAATAGATTAGGCTTTATTTTACAAACATTTGCTTATGGGCTTTTGATGCTCCAATGATCCTGTTGATCCAGTCCAAAAACACATAGCTCTATTTGGAAATGGCCCTCTGGGAACAGACAGTGCCCTCCCCTGCAGATAGTCCCACATGAATTATGGCAGAAGGCAAAGAGAATTTAGCAAACGTATTGCAGATACTAGTACTGCGCACACAGCAGGGCACTTTTTGTTTTACTTTGTCATTCTTCTGTATCACACTTTTTTCTCTTGTTTCTTTTTTGTAAAGAGAAAGTTCACAAGGTACAATCTCTCATGTCCTCCCTCATATCCACTGAAGTGCCCTATCCCCAGTTTAGAGCGGGCACCACCACCCCTACGTCAGCTCTTACCTTGGCTGCACTTCACATGGCTCAGGTAGTTGGATATCCACGGGTTTTGATACATTTTGGCAAGAAATTCCAGAACAAATTCCACAAGAGAATTCCAAAAGAAATTCCACAACGGGACAAACGCAGAGGTGATGCAGCTAGAAAAGCAGTTAGCCAGAGCCCCAGGACGCGTGGAGGAGGTAGGACGGCAAGAGGGGGGGGGCAGAGGCAGAGTGGTCCCAGCCGCAGTGCTCTCTTGGCAGCCGAAGTCCAGCACCAGCACAGTCCCACGCTAAATGCTAAAGGCTAATCACTGCAACAACAAACTGCAGGCTGCGAGCCGCTAAGTCCGCTAAGCTCATTATCCCGGAGAGGTCCCGTCCCGAGCGGAGAGGAGCTGCGAGAGGTGCTGCCGCTGTCCCCCGGTGCACAGGCAGGGCACTGGGAAGAGATGACAGGAGCGGAGAGAAGGAGAGAGGGACAGGAGGGAGAGGAGGAGAGGAGGAGAGGAGGGAGGAGAGGGCTCTGTCGGCCAGATGAGAAATTCCACTCATCTGGGCTCAGAGGAGGGGTACAGGGAGCAGCACGGAGAGTGAGGAGGAGGCGGAGGAGGAGGAGGGAGGGGCCAACACGAGGCTGCAGGACGAGTACTGCCAAGGCTGAGTCAAAGTTTGTACAATTAGTTTACTACAGTGTGCAGCTTAAGCACGCACATCAAGGCACATTATGGGTTTAGTAAAATGTCCTAAATTCTCCCATTCAACTTTTATGGAGTTTTAAGCCTTATCACAATGTGTCTTCATCTGTCTTCATCTCATCTTCATTCTTCAAGTTAAAGCTGGAGTTGTGATTTGTGTCCATAATGCATGACTGAGTTTTCTTTCATATTCCTGAGGCAAGTTCAGACTGTTATCTCTCGGTATTTTTGATCCAGAGGGATATCAGTCTGGTCACCACTCCCTCCGTCGCACCTTCAGCCAGAACCAGACATGACTGAACAATCGGATTTATTTATTTGTTAAATGATGCGATGTGAAAACAAAGAAGTACCCATCATTTTGCACTAAATCCAACTTTTCTCCCCTTAGTTCAGGGGTGTCAAACTCATTTTGGTCCGGGGGCCGTATCCAATCTACTTTGATCATAAAAGGGCTGAAAAAAAAAAAAAAAAAAAAGGCACATATACCCCAAAAATAACAATAAGTTCAAATATTTGTGCAGAAAAACGTAAATCTATTACAGAAATCTTTAATTGATGAACACTTTCTTTTACAAAAAGTCAGTTTTTCTTGGGAAAATCCTGCACTCGGCTCCACTTTTCTTATGTGTGACATTTTTCTGATGAGGTCGTCACGGTCAACAGTCAAAACGATCGTCCTTTAAGAGCGTTTGGAAAGAGACAAGTCTTCATTTGTGCTGTTCTGGTGGGAGGGGCCACGTACAGAGGCGCTGGAGACGCTGCTCTGCTAGGCGACGCAGAAAATTACCAATATTTTAATAGAAAACATAATTAAAATATTTTTGTAGAAAAACAGCCGAGGGCCAGATTAAAGGTCTTGGAGGGCCGGATCTGGCCCCCAGGTCGTATGTTTGACACCCCTGCCTTAGATGAACAGTTTAGTGCTTTCCTGACTGGCTAATGCACTTGTCAATCACATCCATCTGAACTCTGGACTCAAGTGTTATCAAATTCAAGACTTCAAAATCTCAACATTTTGATTTATCGTAATCGAATCACTATTTGAATGGATGTAATTAGCAAATCGGAATGCCAGCTATTGTTGAAGCACCATAATTTCCTAAATCTCCTGTCTTACGCTGCATAAACACTGCTAAGCCTGGAGCTTAGACCTCACAAACATGCTCGGAAATGTGATTCTCAGTTTGTCAGTTTTCTTTTTTCTTAGTCAGTTCTCATGAATGTGTCGTAAACTTTGACCAGAACTCCTATTATCAAAACATAAGTCACAAATCTAATCACAATGTTGGTCAGAAAAATGTTTTTAAAATAACTATTTGATATTTCTCCCAAATTGTTCAGGCCTGCTCTTGGTGCACTCTTTGCTTCGACTTGCTCGGGGAAAGTGTTGATAGCAGTGTTTCTGTGACACAAAATGCATTATAACACGACGGTAAGCTCATAAAATTGATTTCCAATATATCACCTGTCAACATGAGATTTCCCATGTCCTGTCGCGGTCTCCTCAGAAGGCAGGGTTATCTCTGGGAGGCTGTGGGGGCTGTGGTGGGCTTATCACAGCTCCACAGCACCAGGGCCAGAGCTGTCACTGCCCCACACTGTCCGCTACATGAAGCAGACTCCTCTTACACAGGGCTAAATGTGGACGCTCTGATAAGACGCAGTCAGTCTAGAAGTCATTACATCTGCTTTGGTTTGGGTCATCCACATCCACATCCACACACACACTTCTGCAACGTGCCGCTGTCATCAACTAAAGACATTTTTCATCGACTAAAGACCGGCCGATTGGTTGACTTAAAAGTTGGTGTAGCTAAAGCTCTCAAAACTCTTCTGTATCTCTGTGTATCTGACCCATGGATCTATTAAAATAACTGCCCTAACATGACGACACCTGCAGGGGGACTTCATGCAAAAATACTATTTATGCAAAAATATAATAATAGGAAACAATGTGGAAAAGATTTAATTCTCAAATCCCCACTCCATACCTTCTCCTTTCTTCTTTTGTGCATATAATTCCTTATAGTCTAAAATAAAACGATTAAATCTACAAAGGCTTCCTCTGCCGATTAATTGCCTAAACAAATATAGGCTTATATACATATCTCATTTGCTGTGCCTATGCCTTTGGAAATTTCAACAAAAGTACTGGAAAGATAGAAAATCCTGCATTTTGTTGTAAAATAAAGACATCCTGTAGACTTATTCTTGGCTTATTGACCAAAGCTTAATTCTTGGTACAAGCCAAACTCTGGGCTCTTCCCTCATCACCATCTTCCCTCAGTAGTTTTAGTTCAAAACGATCAAACCAGAGTACAAGTAGTCAAAAGGACACTTAAAGATCATCTAAAAAATGAAATCTACTTGGTTATTTCATAAAGTCAAACCAATATATGATACAGACTCTGGCACATAGAGTGAAGTTTGGTTTAATTCTGCTTTTAACCATGTTCAAAAACATTGTTCACCTCATCAAATACATGGCTAGAGTTGCATGTTACTTCATTGATGCTTGGTTTATGAATCTTGTGCAGCAAGTCCACTCGCTCAAAACTAACAAAACACACTTGTTTGAATTTTCCCGGGATTGCTGCATCGCAGGTAAAAACCCTGTGCAGAAACCCTTCCTTTAAAACATAAGATGCCAAAGCAAAGGTTCTCAGGAGCAAGTTTAAAGGCCAGTGACTATAATGCATAATCTGTCTTTTAAGTTTAAGATGATTTGGATTATATGGACAACAGGAGAAAGGAGCATAGGGCCAGTTATCTGGACATGCCTTTTACGAGCGCGTCTCTGCATAAATTTATCCTAGAAACGATTTGTTTGAAGAGCTTTTGCCAGGGCCACAGCACCTCTTTAATCAGCCAATCAGGACAGGTCTTTAATCCAAGAACTTCTTCAGCAACTACAGGAATATTATCTGTGCAGAGAAAATGATGCGCCTAAATAACTAGAGTCTTTGACATTTGCAAAGTGAGACTGTGATGTGATGAAATTGTGATGTGATGAGTGATTTGATTGAGATGCATCTTTAACTCTAATGACATCATTTTAATATCACACAATGGCTTCAAAAGTTCTTCACATCAACTGCACGCGCCTTAACCCTGGCCTCTGTCCGTGTGCGCTTCACCCCAGGGCTCGGCCATTACCCTACAGGAGCAGTGAGGCTGCTGGGATAGACAGGCCGGGGCAGCTCTGAGCATGAGGTAATGCTCCTGTCATCTGCGGGACTGTACACAGGGAGAATACAGCACTCAGCACTGGGATATGAAGCAGACATGTGTTTAGTGAGGGCTATGGTCCATGTGGGAGGTGGGAGAGGAGCGATGTAAACACATGTATTAAGAGGATACAACAACAAAGTACTGAAACCTGATTCAAACAGGTTCAAACCAGCTCAAACTTGAAGTAGTCAATGATAGGTCTTTAAAACAATACTGCTGCCCATCAGTGTCTCCAGATATGAGGTGACGCAGCCGCATGACCCACCTCTGTAATTCTTGTGGGCTCTGCACCAAAGAACCAGAAGAGCATCCTCTGTGCACAGAGCTGAACAAGAGGGGGACTTGAATCACTCAAGTCTATTTCGACCACAGTCGACCACAAGCATTTTTCCTAATGACATTGGTTACTTATCACATGAACATGTGACCGCAACAGCCCAGCAGATCTCCGCTCTGAGTGTGAGTGTAACCACAACAAAAGCTCCCTGACGCTGCAGCCGCAGCTGGACCGGGGCTGAGGCTTGAGACTCATGAGTCACATTTGTGAAAACAAAAATATCTCTGATCTGAATCCTCCATCCTTTTGCAGCTCAGTGACTGAATTCTAATCATAATACTGGTATTTTCCAATATAGTTCAGCCCAGTTTAATGATGAGGGAATAATACTGTGGTATTGTTCATCATGCCCTTCCACACCCCCACTGGTCCAGCCCCTCAGCCCAGCAGGACAGGGCAGATGGATGGGGTTCAGAGGAGATATATGGAGGGTCTACACATGGATCTGATGCCTCTGCAGACACATACCAGAGCTGGAGGTACACATGTGGACAGAACACCCCTCTGTCGGCCATGTTTGATGGTCTGTGAGCTCATCCAGCTGTGAGGTGACTGAGGGGTCAGGCTGGAAGCACAGAACAGCATTTCATTTGGCCATTTCCTCAGAGTTTCAGAGATTAGATTACATTTAAACAACTGATCCATGTTTGTTTTTATTTTTCATGTCTCAGAGCATTAATATTTGAGAGAAGTTTGAACTAAGAGCTGTAAAACCAATGCAAGAAAAACACTGATTTGAAAAGATGACATCAGTGGATGAGCCAGTTCTCAAACAGGTGTCATCTGGCTCTGTCCTTTTCAAGTCAGAACATGTCCACAATAAGTCACTCTGCTCAATGTGTCTCATTTGTGTTTAGAAATACTTGGACTCTGACGTGGGATATTCAACCAGAAAATCTCTCCAGCTCCCACCAGGACGAGATAAAGACCAGAGTACTAATCCTGGTCTTAAAGTGCTCAACATCTGGACTAAACAGAGGGCAAAAGAGACCCAATTTGAAGAGTCTAGACCTGAGGTTTGGTAGCTCAGTGGGGGCGACAGTATTTCAGTTGGTGTCTCAGTTGAGTGTTTCTCCACTGATCTGTAGATTGGCAGTTCAATTCCTGTTCTCGATATAAGAAACAACATTAGAAATTGGTAGAGTGGTCAGATCCACTGTACAGTGTGTGTGTACACAGGTGTGAGGGGGTGAGGGATTCCTTGAACTAAAGTCCTAAATAGGGATGGGCATGATTAGTCGATTAATCGATAATTGATCATTAATAATTTCATCAATTACGTTCATTTTAATCGACAAACCGAATGTAGGTTGCTGTGTGTAGCGTCACCAAACAGGTGTGTACATGTGTCTCTGCATCAGAAGGAGCGAGACACAAACAGAAACAGTCGGTCAGATTGCAGCGTACTGAAGCACAAATGTGTATTTAACGATGACTTGTACAAGAAATTCCACGCTTTCCGTTGCGTTCGGGACAAGTGTGAGTCCATGTGCACAGTGGATAAAGCAGCACATATATTTCTGTGTCCAGTGGGAAAAAGTTTTGCCAGGTGAGAGTTGCGCAATGTCGAAGACGAGTCCCCACCTCCCTCCCCCCGTACGGTGTCCTGGTTTTGACAAACGCAAATCTGGTCACACTAACCTGTATTCACCTGAGTCATGTCTTTTAATTCGACAGAAGTCCGCATCAGCGACACAAGAGCTGTTTTTTTTTCCCCCTTCGCTTAGTTTATGCAAATGAGCAATGCAGTTTTAAGTTTTGTTTCTGTGAGAGTTGCGCAAAAATTTAATTAAACACATTATAATCTCAAACGGATTGATGTGGCTCTAGAGTCGTTACGGTTTATAAGTCGAAAAGTTGAATTTATTTATGCAGATTAGTAGTGCAGATAATAATAATAATGATGATCATTTTAATATAAAAACATTAATGATTAATCGATAATCGATTGTTAATTCTTCCGACGATCGATTAAGAAAATTTCATCGAATGCCTGTCCCTAGTCCTAAAGTACAAATATATGTATAAAAATATGAACATTTACCATTATCTGTGATATTTTGAGGACCTTTCACCATTCACAGGATAATGGTGATTTTACATTGTTAATTGCCATGGCAACATTACAAATTATTCACTATTCTGAAACCCATATACAGATTTATTTACAAAACACTGTTCTCTTCTGGTTAAATGGTTCACAAACTGTAAAATTTAAGGCCTCCACATGGGAAGTTATGCTAAGAATTTTGGCCAACTTTGGAACACAACCGGACATCCAAACCAAGGGATGTGAGATCCGTTCACAAATCATGACTCATTTCATAAAACCAATCACACTCTCATGACTCTCTCAGTTCAGTGATACCATCTGTAGAGTCAGAATAGCCCTGAGACATGTGCGGTCACCATCGCCCTCACACCCGGGACCCTCACACCCGGGACCCTCACACCCGGGACCCTCACACCCGGGACCCTCACACCCGGGGCCTTGGTCTAAAGGAGCGGCTCTCACACGCCACAGCTGCACAAGACTCATCCAAAACAACTTTCTACAAACACATTGTGCCATGGAATTCAAACTGTTGGTGCTGCATAACATTCCAAAGCTGAGCAAGCACAGAAAACAGAATATCCTGTCTCCTCAGAGTACAGAGATTGATTTGAAAAACAAAAATAGATTGCTGATGTTGTAAAAGTTGTTCAGCTCAATGTTCAGGGATATATTCAAAACTGATCTAGACCCATCTTCTGCTGCTGCTTCTGAGAGTCCACACACTTCTCTCTGACTGGTTAAATCCTCCTGCCACTCACACGGAGCATGACGAAGGCTGACCAGTGGGAAGAGAGTGGGAAAAGTGTTTTTGAGCATAAAGCTGCATTAAAGGCATATCACATGTTTACGGTCTTAAACATGAAAAATAGAAGGAGTTCATTTAAACAGTTTTCAGTGGTGCAAAGTTCTTCCTCACTTATCTTATGCATTTTGAGCATCCTAATTACTCACTACGTTATTTATAAGCACTTTTCACAACTTTCAGAGACCAGAGCAGAGTTTTGTATCAGGGTAAAGCTACCAACAATTAGCATACTAACACTACGTTCCTGATTATCAGACAATAAAATGCTTTCTAATTAGATGTGTACAGGACGTAGCAGACTTGGTTTGATTTCAAGAGCTGTTTAAAATAGTACTGGGACACATTTTGCTCAAATACATGGAAAAAAAAATCTGCTGGGTCTTTAATTTGTACATACTCCAAAAGCTGTTACACAGACCAGACTGCAGGTCAGTGTCACTGTCTCGTTTGATTCTTAAAAGTTAAATCAGTTCATATGTCAGCAGGCTCAGGTGGGGTCACGGTCAAGGGCACAGAGCCCACTGCTAGGCCTACATCACAAGCCTCCATAATGAGATTTGTGAATGTAAAGCCCTCCTGGCGGCATAAACACACACTTAGAGCAGCCACCTAAGACCCTTAAGCCCATAGTGACAAAGAACCACCTCCCTCCCACACTCCCTCCCTCCCTCACTGCTGGTACATGCAAACCCAGTGCACTACAATCACCATGGCTCCTCTTCTACTGAGCAGAGCCTGGAGATGGTTTCAAGTCCTGGCAAATTCTGGAACAAGTACTATTGGGCAATATCTGTTAGGGACAGGCACGATTAGTTGACTAATCAATAATTGATCAGTTAGAATTTCCTTGATTATGTTCATTGCTAATTGACAAACCGAATGTCATCGCGACACACAGAACAGACTCATCATCATCAACATCCCTCTGTCACAGAAAGAACACTCATATTCCACTGAGTCGACTGAGTTAGTCCGAAAGAAGCTGAACTGCATCAGTGCACAAGAGCGTTTTTTTTCTTTTTTTCCTCAGCTTAGTTTATGCAAATGAGTCATGTGGTTTTAAGTTTTGTTTCTACTTGCGTAAAGTTGCATTAAACACATTCTAATGTTAAACGGCCTGATGTGGCTCTAGAGTGGTGATGGTTTATATGTTGTAAAGTTGAGTTTATTTATGTAGTTTAGTAATAGTAATAATAATAATAATGATGCTTATTATATAAAAACGTTAATGATTAATCGAAAATTGTCCAGTCTTCATTCCAGTCTTCAGGAGAAAAGCAGGTGGTGGACCCTCTATTGAAAGGTGTGTGTCTTTGGTCTGCTCTCCTTTTTAATTGTCTATAAATGCTGCACAGTTGACCCATCTCCGCCGTCACTACTGTTTCTTAGCTGCCTGTTCTATTGCAGCTTGTAATCACACTTTCTCTTAAACTGATTTTGCTGCTACTTGTGCTTCACTGTGCTACTGTATCAGGACATTGAACACATGTGTCTGTTTGGAGGGTTAGAGGTTAGTTTAGGTTAGGGGTCAGAGTTAGGACTGCCTGTTTCACTTCCCTACATTTTAATCTAATAAATGTTTGATTGTTTTATGATCCCTCTTTCTCGGGTGCCTTCTGCAAATCTGTAAATCTTAAAATAAATAAAAAATAATAAAATAAAATGCAGTATGTAGTGCAGCTTTAACATTCAACCTTGTGGCCAATTATATGAAATCAATCTATCCCATCTGAAATGATATCACAAAATTTATGTTACATTTAGGCTTATATATTTGAGGAGTAAATTGAAACTTGGTCACAATTATTTACAAGTTCTTAAGATGATATTGTGACCTGAATAATTACGATTATATCCATGTTGTTGTCCCCTGTGACAGAAGCAGCAACAGCACTGACACAACACCAGCTCCACCGGAAAACCGTCTCACACCTCCTACGATCACCTCTCTGCCAACCACCAGCGCTCCACTTTTACACAGGCTAAAAAAAGACCCGCCTCCAATCTGTGTCAGTGATCAGGACAGAAAAAGACCGGCCTCTCTTTACAGAGCACACACAGACACTACGGCGTTAGCACTCTGCCTCACAGCAACAACATCAAAAGCTTTGGGTTGTTCTAGTTTTCATAAATCAACTAAAAACATACACAGGCCAATATATTTCACCTAAGTACTTCTGCCCGTGAATCTTCGGCATCCAGACTACACTGCTCCAGAGGACTCACCACATTTTCATATCCATGTTTCATTTCGTGATCCATGTTATGATGTCGTTTCCTTGTCACAAACAGACACTGAGTTGTGTTTTGTTTCATTCACACATTTAAACACACAAAGCACATTTACTACCTCTTCATGACATCACAAGGTGGAACAGAGCATTTTGAACATTTTGGAGACGTAGACAGATTAATAAAGGCTTTTCTTTTTTTTTTTTTTTTTTTTTGTTTATTAAAATAATTGTTTCATGCATCAATGTGAATGAAAATGTGCACAAAGGCGGCAGGGTGGCTGTGTGGCGAGCACTCATGTCTCACAGCAAGAAGGTTCCGGGTTTGATCCCCGTGTGGAGTTTACATGTTTCTCCCCGTGTCTGGATGGGTTTCCTCTGGGCACTCCGGTTTCCCCCATCAACCCAAAACATGCTACACAGCTCTGTAGAAGAATAGGTGATGACTAAGGTCAGTTAAAAGAATCAATCAATGAACCTGCCCTGGGACGACAGGTGGAAATAAACACTGGTGCTACAACCTGGTACATGCATCTCTCCTGTTAAGATTCATGTAAAAATTATGCGCTGTCCCGGTTTCAATAAATAAATAAATAAATAAATAAATAAATAAATAATATGGACAAAGTATAGACTTCTAATAGTGACCCCTTTTCACACAAAGTAAAACATTTCTAACACTTCAACAGTTCCAACCATATTTATAAGCAGCTTATTTATGTGACACACACATAAAGATCAGTTAAACATGTGTGATGAAACAAAGCACATCGGCAGGTCTGGTTTTTGAGGAGTAACCATATTCTAACATGGCTTAAAACTCACAAGAGACAATGACTGAAGACAATTCATCAGCCTACAATGTATTCAAAACAAACGGGAAAGCTGTTTTGTTAGAAGAATCTGCATTGTCGCGACCGCTCCTTTATCGAGCGAGTGATGTCAGCACACATTTGTTGAATTCACCAGGTGTGGAAATGTGTGCACAGATTTTCTACTTATCCATGTTGGGGATTGTTTTTCATCAGCACTTAAATGGATGTAGATATGTCTCATTCTTTCATTCAGGTGGCTCAGTGTGGCTGTTTAAAAAGGCCAAGAAATGGTGATTACATTGTGTGTTTTGGATGATGCAATCAGCAGTGAATGATCTTCAAACGTCATCAGATTCATCATAATAAGATAAAACATGCTGCATCAGCACAAAATAATAGTGCGTTCTTTATGTTCTGTTGCATGAAATCTCACATTTTGTTCTATTAATGGAACTTTTCTAGCAGTGACACTTGCTCAAATGAGTATCTAGTATCTGATTTCCAACACTTTTGACAACCCTACACATTACTTTCATTCACAGTAAATGTAAAGATGACTGGAGCCAGAACAAAACCTTATGGACCTCCTCTTCAGAGAGCCACATGGACAGAGACAAAGGCAGAGTTGAAGCTGGACGGTTGGCGTGTTGAAAGCGGAGCCAGTGGCAGTCCAGGACATGGCTTTTGTGAATGGAAAAACTTGTGTGAATGCGGCGCTCTATTTTGGTCAGTGACAGAGAGGTGGCAGGTGCAGCACAATGAGCCACTGTGACTGGACCCAACCCAGGCATTCTCTTCAGCACATACACAGGCACCGCAGATCCAACAGCCTATCCACAACTGCACCAGCCTAGTCTATCCAGAACCATGATAATCGTATGAACCACTTGTAGCAGCCAATGTCCAGAGCCACTCGATCCTGAATCATTATCTAGAACTATTATAAAAGAGTTAAAGCTGCCCAAAGCCACTCTCCAGAACCTCTATCCAGAACCACAACAACCATAACCTCTCTCCAGAACCACAGCAGCCTAGATCCAAAACCAGATGAGGAGAGACTTGGGTTTCTGTGTTCTGATCTAACATTTTTAAGACTTGAAAATGACCCTTCTTTCAAAATGTCACTCATACTTTGAATCCCTCTTAAGTAAAACAAATGAACCAAATCTAAGACGTCTCTCGCTTATTCTTATGAACAAATCCTTAATCAGAAGAAGCTTACAGGGTGCATTTAAATCTGGACACACACTGGAGCAGCTCATGAGAGGTTTGTAAGAGGAGACCAGAGATGGCGTATGCTTCATTTGTCTAACAGTAAAAATCCAGCTGTGAGGACTTGAGCACAGAGTCCATAGTTCAAACACAACTTGGCAGATGGTCATGAGGCTGAACATGCAAACTCAAGACCTCACTCTGCTCATGCCACCTCAGAACGTCTTAGATGGGTTGGACTCGGGCCAGCGTGGGATCTTTCTGTGCAGAGATTACGCGTTTCTCCCCGTGGAGTATCCTGTAACCAATGTGGCCGTGACCAGAAAGAGTTTATAATGACGAGACAGGTCCCCAGGCACTGCACTACGATCGCCCCCTGTTCCTGAAAGAAGACGACAAATTTTCCAGTGGGGCAATGAAGTATCTGATAACCCTGGTCACTCATACCATGGCCATACCAGCTTGTCAAAGCCTGATCCCGTCAGATCTCAGAAGCTAAGCAGGCTGGGCCTGGGTAGTACTTGGATGGGAGACACTGGGAATTCCAGGTGCCACAGTGAGGCGCCAGTGGCAAAAAAACTATTGTTGTGTCCTTAGGCAAGACACGTCACCCACATTGCCTAGTAGGAAAGTGGTGTGTGCATGAGTGATGGTGGTGGTCAAAGGGGCCGATGGCGCAGATTGGCAGCCTCGCTTCCGTCAGTCTGCCCCAGGGCAGCTGTGGCTACAATAGTAGTTTACCACCACTGAGTGTGAAGTGACTGAATAATGAACTGTAAAGTGCTTTGGGTAACTTGAAAGGCGCTGTAAATGCAATCAATCAAACATAAATCAAGTCAAAGTAATGATGCAATGTACTGTTGTCACGATTTTTTTTTATTTTATGCATTTATTTGGGGCAAGTAAAGATTTACATTCATAAAAATCATGAAATCATAATAACAAAAACAAAAAACATTTTTTTTTGTTTTGTTTGTTTGTTATGGAGTGGGAAGAAGAAAACTTATTTAATCCCACCCCTACTCTTCATAATCTAACACAATGAGCTTCTTTTGCGTTTATCAGACATTTTTAACTATATAACCTATTTACAAGTGCAGACAAAGTTTAGTTATAGTTTGATAGTAGAACATAAGCAAACCAACAATGGTAAAGTTAAGGATACAGACAATGGTAAGAAACAACAAATACAATGTAGCACATACCAGCAATGGCAAGAAAACAACAAATATAAACCAGCGCTACAGAGGCAGTTTTGTTCCAATATTATGACCCACTCTCCATATATTGTGACCAGATCATATGTTTATAGAACAACTTGAATTTCTGGATATATTGTTGTTGCTTGAGACATGTATCCAGACTGTTCCAGAGTTTTACACCACACACAGACACACAGACACTTTTACGGGTAGTTCGTACATTAGGCAATTTGAAATGTCCATACCCTCTTAAATTATAAGTTCTCTCTCACATTTTGAACAAGCTTTGATTATTAGGTGCTAGTAAATTATTGCACGTTCTGAATAAAATTACCAGTGTGTAATATTGTATTGTTCAGGAATCTTGAGGAGCTTTGATTGAATAAAAAAGATTGTGGTTGTGTTCTAAAAAAACAACTTTATGGATGATTCACAGAGCTCGTTTCTGTAATATAATGAATGGATGAAGTGGACATTGGTAAGTGTCCCCCACATTTCAACACAGTGAAATAAGAGAGAACCAATGAACAGCAGAATGTACAAAGGGCATTTTGATCAAGGTCATATTTCACTTTGTTTACTATAGCAAGCTTTTTGGAAATTTATGTTTTTGTTTTATGTCTAACGTGGGCTTCCCGTGATAACTTTAGATTTAGACACTTAGGAATTCATTCAAAATTCCACATCAAAATGAAGATGAAACTACTGTATTTTCCAGGCTATTAGGCGCACTCTTAAGCCTCCAACCCCATCAAAAAACAATTGTGAGCGCTCTATACACAAATCCACTTGGGTGTCCCAGCACGACTTCACTAAACTACAAAGCCACACCACCCGCCGAACACGCAAACACAGACAGAGCAGACAACGACCGCACAGTCAAAAACACTCACAGACACACTCATCACTCCACGCCTGACGAGGAACGAATCGAAAAAAGTGAGTGCAATGTGCCACTTCTTGACACAACTGAACAACTGAGTCACTGCGAACACGCCGACAATCCATTGGTCCCAGACACACCCTCCCTACACGCCACAACTGAACAAAACCCAGAGTCACCGTGAACGCACCAAACAAACAAAACCACTCACCCATCACACTGTTGGGTTTCCTTTAAAGTCCGGTACAGTTTATTTGTGAAAAAAGTTTGAAAATAGACCATTTAATGACAGTGCACCTTATAATCCAGAGCGACTAATTAGTGCGAAAAATATGGTACTTTTAGTGATAGAATTAAGTTTTAAACTAAATAATAGTGGTTTCTTTATGTTCTGTTGCATGAGATCTTATAGTAGTTCTAATAAAGTTCAAAATTAGACATTGTTCAATCATTGTACTTGCTCAAATGAGTGTCTGACTTCCAATACTTGACAACCCTACAAGGTACTATCAAGTCAAGTCAAATGAGTCATGTTGACACATATTGTGGTTTCACAAGATGAGTAAAAGTGATGAGCGTCCCCCAGCCCACCCTCTGCTCTGAGTTTACACTAACACCAACACCATGAGGTCACAGTTAGACAGAGAGGCTGCACACGCACACACGCACACGCACACGCGCACACACACACACACACACACACCTGCCATGGCTCATACACTGACTCACTTTTATTCCTGGGTCATGTCTAACTTGAGGATTAAGCAGGTTTGTCATTATACCACAATATGACAACTGCTCAGAGGTTACAGCCAGACCCTCCTGAAGGATTTATCATTTGAAGTTAATGCAATTGAATTCTTACATTATTTGTTGTTTTGTTTCTTCTTGTATTTTCAAAAGTAGTAGACCACAGAAATGAGAATCATATTACAGGGCCCATACTGCACTATTTTCTGATGTCATTTTCCTCATGACAAAGTTGTGTTTTGTTTCATTCACACATGTTTATCACACAAACCCTGCATATTTAGGCTTTTGAGTTCTTCTCTTAAAATTGAAAACACTCTGGTCCACCTTATGATGTCATGTGGTAATACAGGAAGTGCTCCACCGTGTTTTGAAAATCCATAAAGCTTCACTAAAATCATTTGGACGATTTCAGCCCTAGAATTGCAAATCTCTACTGAACTAAATGTAGCTGTGAACACTTCATGACATCACAAGGTGGAGCAGGGCATTCTGAGCTATGGAGATGTAGACAGACTAATAATAAAGAGTTACTCAAACATGTGAATGAAACAAAACAACTCCAGGTCTGTTTTTGAAGATCTGGCTCACAAGAGTCACTTTTGCGCAATTTAGGAATTTAAAGGCGTGGTGCAAGAAACACAAATATTCAAATCATTTTCATATTGTAAACAGCTTTTGTCACTTTGTAGACTTACTCACAGTGGGAGACTAATCAAAACTTTTGTCTCAAGTAAGAGTACTGTTAACGTTGTCAAATATATTAAGTAAAAATTATGTCTAAAACTTACTCCAATAAGTACATTTTTAATTACATTACTAAAATAAATGTCACTTATCCTGGGAGAGTTATTTCATTCAAATGTATGTAAAAAATTGTGAAATAATTTGGTAAAGCAATTTTTCAAATACATCACACCAGCCACAGATCAAACTAGAAGACACAACTTATATCCCCAAATAATTCCCCAAGAAGACAAACTATAAATAAGTCATCTTTAAAAACATGCAGGAACAGACCTGAAGGGCCCTGCTCTTGTCCAGAGTTGTAGCGTATCCAGCGTGGTGATGTCCAGAGGGGGACAGTGGAGTGGACCTTATGCTCACACAGACACTGGCCTCCCCACGCCCCCCGCCCCGGCCCTAGCCCCATGTACAGACCTCTATTTGGGGGTGCGTGTGTTGTGGTTGGGTCCAGGCTGGGTGAGGGGTAGGTGGGTGGGTGGGGGGTATTTTTAGACCGGTGCTTTCCCGGGACCATGAGGGCTAGGCCAGATCAATCAAGTGACGGCCACAAGGACAACTGGTGGTCAGGGCAGGCCAGACGAGGGCAGCCGGGAGGAGGGCACTGGAGAGGGGGCAAACACTAGAGCAGGACAAAAACAAACACTTAAGACTTTTTGATCCCTGTGACACTGTGCAGGGCAGGTGAGTCAACATAGTCCAGCGGTGGCTGCACAGGCTGTATAAAAAAGTGGACTAAGAGAGTATGAGGTCATCCGTCTGGCCCCAGTCAAATGAAGCTCTTCGAGGCTGCATTTATAGGAGCAGTTCCATATTAGGAAAAGGAATCGATACATTCAGAGTAAAAAGTGAATTGGAGCTGGAGTCGATGGAGCCGGGAGCGCTCCCTTGCACACTTCCTGTTTGGAATGAGCCAGCTAGCGGGTTAGCTATATCCATTCTATGGTGGGATGGTAGATTAATTTGCCCTCTCTCCCTCTCTCACATGTGACAAGAGGTAGTGTTCCTTTATTGTGACAAACTGTAAAGATGAAAAGTAAAATATTTCTGTCCATTATCCTCCAAACCACAGCCCAATCAATCTGCAGATAAACTAGACTGGCCACATCTCAGTTACACATACAATTAGTGAAGCACCGATACCGATATTAATAATGAATGTTGGTGCAGGTCCAGGAAATTTTGCTGGATTTGTTCCATGATATTGGTTCAGATGAGCTTTACTGACTGTATGAATTCTAGTTGAAACATCATGATGTCCTGGGCCTACATCAAAGCAGGTCAGTAGTTGTTTGTAAGATATATAACAGTTACACAATCAGATCAATTTCATAACAAGTAAAACCAACAAAATAATTTTCAATCCCTACACTGGTATCTGATAATAGTGGATATTGACACATACTTAAAGCCATAGTGAGGATATTGGTATCGGAACTGAAAAAGCTGGATTGGTGCATCTCTGCATACAGTATATACTCTTTTTATGACAATTATAGACAACTTTGTGCAAACTGCAGGTTTCAAACACAAAGTACAAAAGAGAAGGGATTATATTCATACCTTAGTTGTGAAACTGCTGGTAAATGGTCACTACCTAAACTCCAGCACCTGCGGCCAATCCTGAGGGTTAGGGTTAGGGTTTCTATATTTCCAAAAAGTTTTTCTGTGTAGCTCTAGATTCCCCCAAAAAGTTCAAGTAGAGTTTAATTGTTAGCCTTGGGCACATTTCTAAGCCTTTTCAAAATGCACTGAAAACTACTGTGGAAATGAATCCATCATGAAATACAAACTAACACACAGTGGCTTCCAAACTTGACAAACAACAGCATCCTCTAGTGTCCATAGAATGTACTTCACCTATGAAGCAGGGGAAATTCCATACAGTGTTTTCTTACAGTTTAATGAAGTCACCAAGCCACAATAAAAAGAGTAGAAAAGCCCCGGCATAAGCAGCACAAAGCCTCCCTCTGCTCAGGTGCACTCCTCTGTCAGCATAGCTCTGATCAGGGCCAAACCCTGTCCTCATGTTGATCCATAAACAACACAAAGCCACAACACAAAACCACAACAGAGGAGCCGAGGTTGGAGCGGTCACTGCTGTTGTGCACAGAGGTCAGCACACAGGAGACATGCACAGGCCAATGCACGCTCAGAGTTCCAGTGCCCAAAGGAAACACAACTGTCCAAAGTATCTAAAACTGATACATAACAAAATTGGTATCTAATTAGTTTTTTTTTTTTTAGAGCTGGAAATGCTATTTGACCTGCTGCTGTGGCCAGTAAAAGAAATTTGCTGATACAGATTTAGCTGTTAAAATACATAGCAAGGCCCATAAGTTAATTTATGATCACCACTTTAAGATTTGTGAAGATACTGGCCGATACCGATACTGAAAACAATACATTGCCCATCCCTAGTATCAGTACTAAAGTCCCATTGACAGGACAGAAATGAAGTTTTCCTGAATGTCTTTAGAATGATGCTGAGCTGTGTCAGAACAAGTGTCAGAGCACACAGACTAGTACACACACATGGACCAACATGAACCTACTGACCATTACACATGGGAATAGAAAAGAAAGTACTGTAATTTAAAGCTGAAAATCACATTCTACTGTGTAAGAGTGACTTTTATTGTCATTGTGGTATCAGAATCAGTATCGAGTCTATTCCTTCTTATCGAAATACAGTTTGAATTTTTTGTATCTTGACAAAACTAAAAGGAAATTCATTCATGAACAAATATGTGATGAGGACTAAACAAATCTGTTCACTGTATTTAGGTGAGGTCAGAAAGGATGGCTGAAGACAACAAGATTCTATTAGGAAAGCAGAACAATTTAGTTTTAAAATTATCAACAAAAACAAATTCTAGATTTAGTTGACCAAATATGAGTCATCAAAAAGTTTTTTTTTCTTCTTTTTTTTGTGTGTAAACTTAATTTAAATCTGTCAGAATGATTCCTCTCCTGGCACTGTGCGGAGTCGGTCCATAAATCTGTGTATAGAACGAGCTACACAATGTAGTGCCCCACTTGTTCTCACTGTGGGCCCCCTATTAAACTCATCATTTACTCTGACCCACTTTCACAACAAAACCAACATTTGAGACACAATAAAGATGAAAGTCTAAAATCTCTATTCTCTCTTCTCAAACTAAACTCATTTTAGGCCAGTTTTAATAATAATATCTGGACTTCACAGCTGAAATTCACACAACAAACTACACTGGCTTCAAATAAAACAAGGTCCAGATTGAGTCATTATGGTCGTTATAGAGCTACGTGTTGGTCTTTAGTCTTTTTTTTTTTGTACCAGTAAAATTGTGTCCAGACAGAGATTTACATAGATTTAGTTGGAATAGTTTCTTAATGCATTTCTCATTCTGTGAAGCTGACGACGATTATGAGCTTACATCCAAATACATAAGACGTGTAATCAGTACCTCTCATATCTGCAGAGCCTGGTGGAGAACGTGCAGTTGGAGAGTTGCAGTAGGTGAGGCGCAGGAGAGACTGGGGATGGTTCTGAGGCTCTGGAGCAGTGGAGGCTCGACTGGGAGAGTTTCTCACTGGAATGTGACTAACAGACTAACGGCCACGAGGAGGGACAGAGCAACCGTTACCCTCATTAAACACGCATCACACTGTTCTAGAACTGTGGCTCTCAACCGAGGTTTTGTCAAAATATTTCAGATGATCTCCCGGGTCATTTGATTCATAAAGATTTGCTCATTATGAATTCTAATATTTGAAATTTAAAAAGGTCCAATATTACACTAAATTGACTCTTGAATCTGAGCTTTAACCCATGTTTTAATGTTACCTCATCAAAAACAGACCTGGAGTTGTGTTTTATTTCATTCACATGTTTGAGTAATCCTTTATTATGAATCTGTCTACATCTCCAAAGCTCCAAATGCTCTGTTCCACCTTGTGATGTCATGAAATGGTAGTTTTCAAATTAACAACTCCTTTTACCTTTAGTTCAGCAGAGATTAGGGATGGGACAACAAACAACAATGTTGTTTCTTGTGATAAAAAAGGTTGACAATAATCACTTGTGGACATTTTACATAATCACGATCAGTGCCAACAAAGATGTTCACCATTATATCATCTGAATGTGCTGAAAAAAACAACTTATCCTTGATGTTTCCTTCTAGATCATTGATGTTTTCCCTCATAACAAAATACAAATCTATAACATTTGTTTAAAATATGGAACTGCCTCAAGTGGAGGAGTTCAAGTATGTCAGGGTCTTGTTCTCAAGCGAGGGGAAGCCGGAGCGTGAGACTGACAGGTGGACAGGTGCAGCGTCGGCAGTGATGCGGTCACTGTATCGGACCGTTGTGGTTTCCTTTTGCCTCAGCTCCCTCAGCTGAGGTGAAAGGAAAAGCTCTCGATTTATTGCGGGGAAAAAACATTTATGAATGGAGCTTATTCATAATATTAAAAGTATAATTAATCATAACATTTTTAAACTGTCACCAACTTTAATAATTATCCTTATGTAAATCATTAAATCGTAATTATTTTAACCATGATAATCATGACACCAGATTTGAATACTGTACCACGCCTAGTAGAGACCGGCAATTCCAAGGCTGAAATTATCCAAACGCTTCTAGTGAAAGTGGATGGACTAAACACAGTAGAGCACTTCCTGTATCACCACATGACATTACAAGATGGAACAGAGTGTTTTCTGTTGGAGAGAAAAAATAAACCCTAAATATGCCAGGTTTGTGTGTTAAACATGTGTGGGGGAAAAAAAACACAACTCCAGGTCTGTGTGTGATGAGGAAACTACATTATAACAGAGATGAGAAAATATGGGCTTTAAAATGAGCGCCCAAGAGCATCACTGAAGCAGATAAGGGGTCATAGTTTAAGAAACTATGAGTAATAAAACATTAATAGCTGGCACAGGATTTGAAAAACAGTGTTCAAGATAGAATGATCGTGTCTATTTCAATACAGTATGTACACTATCATTTTGGATAAACTCCCTCTGATCTGATAAGACGGCACTGCAGCCATACTCAGTACAGTAAGTTTCCATTGCTCACTGAGAAGGCATCCAAGACCCTACATTAGCACATCTGTATTTTTGCTTACCATTTACATGACGTCAACAATACTGTCCACAAGTACTACCCACTACTACCACTACTACCGCCACTACCACAGCCCAAGCACCGGCACCAGCGCTCACTCACATGGACAAGAGCCAGGAGCACGAGAACGAGCCTCGGTCCAAGACGACGCTGACAACCACAGATACAGGGTCCATGCAGCGAAAAGTAATGCTCTACTGAAACCAAGTCCAAGCAGTAAGCATCAGCCTGCACATAACAAAAATCACAAAGGGAATCTGAATTTATCTTGATACTACTACAGATGTGAGGACTGACTGTTTTTATGTGAAAAGTACAGTATTTTCCGGGCTATTAGGCGTGCTCTCAAGCCTCTAACCCTATCAAAAAACGACCACACCAGAGCGCCTTATAAAGGAATCCACTCAGGTGTCCCAGAACGACTTCGGTAAACTACAAAGCCGCACCACCCGCAGTGCACGCAAACACACAAGGAGCAGACAGCGACCACACAGCCAAAAACACCCACAGACACACTCATCACTCCACGCCGACGAGGAACGGAACAGAGGAACGAACTGAAAAAGCGAGTGCAATGTGCCACTTCTAGACACAACTGAACAACTGAGTCACTGTGAACACGCCGACAATCCGTTGGTCCCAGACAGCACCCTCCCTACACACCACAACTGAACAAAGCCCAGAGTCACCGTGAACGAACAAACAAACAAAACCACTCACCCATCACACTGTTGTGTTTTGTTTAAAGTCTGGTGCAGTTTATTTGTGAAAAAAGTTCAAAAATAGACCATTTAATAACAGTGCGCCTTATAATCCAGAGCACATAATAGCCCGGGAAATATGGTAAGTCTATTTTATAGGTGTGGCCAATATGACAAAAAAGAAATACCACACTTTACTTTTTTCTGCCAGACCATCATTTTGATTTAGATAAAGTCACTGGCTTAAACCCTATTCACACAGGACTAGTATTGACCTGTGGACCTTTGGTGATTTGTAATAATTGCGGAGGACGCCTGAGATCTTAATCTCATGCAAATGCTCCATGTCTGTAATCTGTAAAGTTAAAATTCTGCCGCAAATTACCTACTATATTTCGCCAAACACAGACATTCGGTGATAATACTGGTCTGTGCGAATCTGCATCTCAGTGTTTGTTGTTGTAATTGCGCCTTTTCTCTTTCTTTTCTTTTTGCGTTCTTTCCTCTTTCATTCTCAGTCAGTGTCAGTAAATAATTTAGATATATCATTTACAGACTTTGCTTATCTTGTGCGAATGTACTGCAAGTATCACAGAGTCGGGGTGGTAATTAGCAAATGACCAGACATTCCCAGGTTGTACTTATCCCATGTGAATAATACCGAAGCTGAGAGGGGTCACAACAAAGGCAAACGCAGCAACAAATACAAATGAGACAACACAACAAAAAGCCACAACACAACAAAAAAAAAAGCCACAACAAACCAAAAAAGCCACAACGGAAATGACCGCGGGACTCTATTTTAATGCAAACACCGCAACAAATACAAACACCACAACACAAAAGCCACAACACAAACGCAAATGCGACAACACATTAAAAAGCCACAACACATTAAAAAGCCACAACACATTAAAAAGCCACAATGGAAGTGACCGCGGGACTCTATTTTCCGATGGACCGATCAAGCAGCAAGTGAAGAAGAAGAAGAACTACAACGTGAAAAGTAAAGAAACGGAGAAGTTGGAAACGTAAGTAAAAGCAATTTTTTGTTTTATCATTATTCGTTTTGTCATTGTAGTTCTTCTTCTTCACTTGCCGCTTGATCATTTAGTCGGAAGTCCCGTGGTCACTTCCGTTGTGGCTTTTTAATGTGTTGTGGCTTTTTGATGTGTTGCGGCATTTGCGTTTGTGTTGTGGCGTTTGTACTAAAATAGAGTCCCGCGGTCATTTCCATTGTGGCTTTATGTGGTGTGTTGTGGCTTGTTTTTTGTTGTGTTGTGGCTTTTTGTTGTGTTGTCACATTTGTATTTGTTGCGGCATTTGCGTTTGTTGTGACCCCTCTCGGCTTCCGTAGAATTTATTTTGAAAATTCATGCTCCACAGTGATTGGTTAGATCCAGCTGTCAGTCATTAGTCCCACTGGTGCTGCTCTTGAGTATCAACATTTCAGAAAGTACCCTATTTTCCTTCAGTCTTTTACTGCATAAAAACTGCTAATTCTGACGTTTAGATCTGTACAAACACGTTCTGAAAAGTGATTCTTGTTTTAGTTAGCTCAGATTTCAGTATTTTTCCTTTAAAATGTGAACTTTCAACCCTAGTGATTCAAAATTAAATTACACTGAACCATAATGTAATAATCTGCTAATCATGATGAATCTTGTTGTTCTTAAGCCCCCTGAGTGAGTCCCAGGCCCCTCCCCTTGACTCACTGTTGTGTTGTAACGTGAGGCCTTGAGCCAGGGGGCGGGGCTTCCCTTTCCACCCCAGGACATGAGCTGGACATGGGTCCGTCACGCTACGTCCACTCACAGATACCAGGCCCATCAGCCACTATCATCCGCCATCTGATACACCTGCGGAATTTAAAGAGGCTGACATTTGGACGACACTTTCTGATCTATGTTATAATGTTGTTAGCTCATCACAAACATATCCAGAGTTGTGTTCATCTCACAGAAAATACTCTGGTCCACTTTGTGATGTCGTGTGGTAATACCAAAAAGTGCTCCACTGTGGTTTTAAACTCATACACCTCCACTAGAATTATTTGTGATTTTAGTCCTGGAATTGCTTTTCTCGTGAACAAAAGTTAAAATGTAGCTGTTAACGTGAAAACTACCTCTTTATGACATCACAAGGTGAAAAAGAGCATTTTGAGCTTTGGAGATGTAGACAGACTAATAATAAAGAGTAACTCAACCATGTGTGAATGAAACTAAACAACTCCAGGTCTGCTTCTGAGAAGGGAACAACATTATTACTTTGATTATTTGATTACTTTGATTATCACTATTATTAACTTAAAACTCATAAGAGACATTTTAGTGTAATATAGGAGCTTTAAATAGCTCCAGTCTTTAGTGTTGGCTGTGCCGCTGTTGTAGTGTCGTAGTGTGCAGGAGCGCTCCTCTGCACTGCTCAGCATATCTCCAGATAAGTGCTTTTCCTGTAGAGCCGTGTGCAGTGTTGTTGGCAGTGTGAGGTCTATTGTGTTCACAGAGGAACACACAGGCCCATGTCTCATGTGTAAAGACTCCAGCAGTGTACCTGTTCTACACTCCACTGAGCTGCAGGTGAAGGCAAGAGACCTGGCCACAAAGTAAAATTAACAAACTGAACTCCACCCACAACCACTTTTCAAAGTGACAGTATAAGACCAGTGTGATTGGTCTAACAGGGATCCACACTTTAAACTCCAAGCCTCCAGCCAGTGTTTGTATCAGAAACACCTGGCTGTAGGCCAGTCATGCATGATGTCACATAGCACTTGAACAGTTTTGATCAGAAAACTGCATTATATAATAATATATAATATAATAATGTATATAATATATTGTCTGGCATGTCCACAATCTTTGTATTTTTATACAGAGGGTGTGGTCCCCATGCCTGAAGCACAATGTTTGTCAAAACAAATATGGCTTCATGCCTGAAGCACAGAGTTAGCTAATCCACTTCAAGTGTATAACATGTTAATAGCACTAGATAAAAGTTGATTTAGTGTGTAGAGTTACATTTGAAGCACTTGGACTCGATACCAAATCAAAACATACACAAATTGTGTGGATAAGGACGATCGGGCCGTGAGGAGTTCACATTTATTTCTGAAGGACATGTAGATACTTTGGGTGAATGAACATTCCATCTTATGACTCCATCATCTAAAAATGAAGTACACTAAAACTGTCCATGTGTGACTGTACATGTATGGAGTTTGTTTCTCAGGCAGATTATCCAGTGAGAAGGCAGAATGAGCCTCACTCTTTGGAGGCTCAGTTTCTCTGACTACAACCGACACAAACCCAGCACCTGCAGCCAGTCCTGCATCAGAGGGAGTTCGGAGTGTGCACTGGTGTGAATCTGGCATTACCATGTTTACGATATGAGACGATTCAATATGTCACCATATATCCTGATGTTAAAACAAAGGACCAGAGATTGTGATTAATAATTATGTGTAATATAAAAAATACAATTTCATTCATTTTTAAATAATGAGAATAGTAAATGGAACTTATGAATCTTTCATGAAAAACATGATATCGATTTTTTTCTTACACCTCTAGTGCTAGTGCAGCCTCTGCGGCTCAGTGAGGGGATTCTGGAGGTTCTGTGCTTTCATCAGGCATTGCCTTTCCATATACTGAGAATGAGACAAACTCTTGTGACTCACTTGTGATTGTAGTACCTTTTTCTCCTTCCTGTTTTGAAGGAATTCTTGAGGACCTTTCCTTAAAGATAGAATATTTTGATTTATGTATTGCTAGAACAATGGAGCCAAATCATTCACAGGAAGGAACCCTCAGGCACGAAACCAACCTATAAAACTCAAACCATTGCCTTTTATATCATTTAGATTATGTGTGCCATGTCACAAATCTTGAAACAGAGCTTGTATCAGTTTGTCTTTTTGTCCGTTCTTGACACGTTTATACATTGAACAGAATCCCATGACTATAAATCACAAATCTAATCACAAATGATGGAGCACCATCTTGAAAACATTACATTAATAACTGCTAAAAGTATTGGACTTTAATGTGACAAACTCTTTAGAAAGAAAACCAAGTCAAAGTGTGTAAAAGTTGAAAATGATCATTCTGAGGCATGTGGGGAAATCCTACCCTGCTGTTATGCAACGCTAAAGTCAAATCCAAACAGTGAGGGGAGAATTGGCTGCTGGACAAAGCACATGAAATACATGTTTAACAGGAGATATAAAACTCTACGACCTCCGCTCAGGTCCAGAGGAGTGCAGTCATCAAGTCAACATTTGAACAAGAACCCAACCCAAGAAGCAGCAAGAAGCAGCCCACAGAGCAGAGGGGGGAGCAGGCCTGTGGATCCAGCACGGACAGAGTTTCAAACTTGATATTGATACTAGGGACTTAATACTCAATACTGATTCTGATCCCATGATAAAACTAAAAAACACTCTTTAGACAGTAGAATGTGATTTTATTTCAGTTCTGTCGATGACTTTTTTTGTTTTTTTGTATCGAAAGCTGCTTGATACTAGTTGAAGTATTGATTAGTATCTGATTTTTTGATGCTTTTGAAAATCCAAATCCAGACAAGTATAACCAAGTATAAAGAAACTATTGTTGTGTTAAAAACTACAGTCTACTGTCTAAAAGGAGTGCATTTGTTTTAGGACTGTGGTACAGAATTTAATAATATTGAAGAAGACAAAACTGGTCAACAATGCTCAACACTCTCAAATACTACCTTGAGTTAGGAGTGTAATGTGCCCTTAAGGTGGACTCATCACACACTAAGGATGCACCGATACTGGTATTGGCCCGATACTTCCTTAATATAATCGTACTCGTTAAACATTTGTTGATACCACACACAGATACTACGATTACGCAACACAACATCACTGGCCATGTTCAGGAGGCCGTTTGTTGTTCTACTGTTTTCAATGTCCAGGGGGAGACAAAGAGTCAGAAGACACGGCTCAATGCTCAATCATGTTGTTGTCAGTAGTTTGGAAGTATTTTAGTATTAGAGAGAACGACAGGAGTGATGTGAATTGCAAATGATGTAGTGCCAAACTGTCAAGAGGTGGAAGGGAAAACACCTCATTTAATACAAGCACTTTAATCAAACATTTGAAGACACGCCACAGTGATAAGTACACAGAGTTCACCAAAGCAGGACGAGCTGTCAACAGCCAATTTTAACCAAAGTTTTGAAGAAGCGAGAGAAAATGTCCAAAGACTCGGGCAACTAAAATAACTGAGGCACTTATCCACTACACTGCGCTGGATGAGCAGCCACTTTCCATTGTCGATGATATTGGGTTTCAGGGTCTTACAGATGTTCTAGAGTTTAGATACGAGCTGCCCAATTAAACTATCAGTATCAGTACTTAGTATCAGCAAGTACAGAAATCATTATACTCCTACTCATATTGTTTTTTTAAAAAGTGATATTGATGCATCCCTATCACATTTCATTATTGAATTTTGTCAACTTCAAACTCAAAATTAATAGGACTAGACAAAAAAATTATTTGTCAAATAGTAAAAAACAAGGGTGGCACAGAATTAATCATTAAAAGAACTGTATAGAGTCAGTGTTTAAAAAAACAGTACAAGCTATATTTGACTGGAACACATTTATCTCCTATTAGAGGAAATGGATAAGTCTATACTCCAGTGGCCATCCAGAAGTTGCTGGTTCAATCTCACCTCAAGTATATTAAAGTGTCCCTTGGGTAGTGACCACTTTTAATTTTAAATGAGTTAGTCCTTTGAACATTCATCTTCTGTCAGCCTATCTTGGCTCACAAATCAGACCTTCAATCAGAGCCACCTCACACCCAACCTGCTGAACAGGCCTTCTGGCTGCCCTCAGCATTCTGACTCATTTGTACAAAAACATGGATGTAGTTGTTTAAAGAACTGCTGCTTTGGAGGATCACGGGGTCTTAAATCAGAGCTGTTTGGTGCTTTCTTCGGCTGCCATGACAACCAGAGATCACCCTTTTCATGCTCTCTACACAGTCATAGGTGGGGCTCCTTCTTGTCAGCTGGGGCCCCCATGAGGGACCCACACAGCTGCTTCCAATACACCCCATGTGGCCCCTGAACAGTCACGTAAGGTACAGCAATGACGCCAGAGTTTTATGTAAGCGACCCCTTTGTTTGTTGATGAGAGAGAGGAACGCCCAAACTCCTCAAACAGGATTCTCAATATTCAAATACCCACAACACGCTGCAGTCTGTACTCACAGAGGTTGCCATGGTAATGGAGCACTGACTTTATTTCATGTTTTATAATGGAAGAAAAACCAGTCCTAATAATTCAGACGAGTTTTCTGAGTATACATGTTATTGCTTTTGGACAGAGGCACAAAAGTTCCACCAGTGTCTCGTACTGAAACGTGAAGCTCAGACCCAAAGCTGCCATTGAAGAAAACTGAAATTAAAATTACACAGATGCTTAACATGTGGCATCATTTTGGAGTAAATCACACAATTCAGATGGGCCAGTCAATATTCAACTGGTGATCAACATATGAAACACACACACACAGACACACACAGACACACACAGACACACACACAGACACACAGACACACACACAGACACACACACAGACACACACACACACACACACAGACACACGCACAAACAATGCACAAGCAAATGGCAGCATTAGACACTTTTCGTGCAATGAAATGAAAAACTTCCTTCCTTAGTCTAAACAGGCTTTCATCTCCAAAAACTTGACTCATATTTGGCCTGAAGAATGGCCTCCTCCTGCTCGTTTCCATGGAAATGTTGTTCCTCTGGCTATAATATCCCAAAGTATGACAAAAAACATATCTATTGCCATGGAGAATGTTCCATAGTGTGGTTTTAATATTCCATTCCCACACAGTCATATGTGCTAGACCATTAAAGTATCTGACTGATCATCGTGACATCTGAAGTAATAAAGAACATGGAGAACAAAAAGTCTCAATCCACAGCAGAATACAAACAGATCTTCTGACAGATTACATCGATGATCATGACTCATGCCGGGGAACAAGAGCAGGTCTGGGCCGAGTTTGAAGGAAAATAACTTCAACTCCAGAGTCTCCCCTTCACTTCCAGGTTCAGTAAGCTCACACCCTCACACACAGACACAGACACCCGAGCCAACATGTAGGACACACCAGAGTCCACGCTCTAACTGAAAGTGTTCTGAACCACTGATCACAGTGTCCAAACAAAGACTTCATGTTGATTGGTGGAAGCGTCACAACAGAGGAACAAGCCAAAAAAAATCTCACTTTAGTCACATCCAGTTCGGAGAAAGGCACAGGCATCTTCCCCTGCACGGTTTTCACAAACTAAATAGTCTGTATTTCTCTTAAAATAGGCTGAAGTACATCTGTCGGTGTCGCCATGTTTGTTTTGGTTCGTTTGGCTCTGACTTCTGCCCAAACCACAGTGTTGCCCTGTGATTGGTCAGTTTCCACACCACTGGTGACGGGACCTATCACATGCTGCTGGAGATGAACAAGACAGATTCAGAGAGTTTGTGAACTCGCAAAAGCACAAGAATTCATGGTGCTGGCAAAGCTAGCAGGTCAACAGATGATAGCATTCTTTACATCTTCTCATAAAATGAAACCACCTGACTGACAACAAACTGATCACACACACACACACACACACACACACATCAACACACACATCAACACACAAATCTACACACACATCTACTGCATGCTTTCATCTAGTCCCTCCCTCTCAGACTGCATTTGAGAGTGATTACTTTGCATAGGGAAATCCTCCCATGGAGCTGGTGGCACATTGTCTAGTTCTCATGCCTTATTAGGTCACCTGCGTCCAACATGGGCCCCCTATTCTACAGCGTCCCCAATGGATTCACGCACCTTTGAATCAACCAAAATGTTTGTCAACCCTAAAAACACAGCCTCATTTCACATTTTTACAGAAAGCAAAAACACAGAGGTCCAAGTC
Organism: Boleophthalmus pectinirostris; assembly: GCF_026225935.1. NCBI lineage: Eukaryota > Metazoa > Chordata > Actinopteri > Gobiiformes > Gobiidae > Boleophthalmus > Boleophthalmus pectinirostris. The sequence continues at coordinate 34,366,149 of NW_026571070.1, forward strand.
CAAGTACGACAGCAACAACACAACAGGAAGTCAGATCACATCACAACTCAACAACTCCTGATCACTGTTGTTACATGGACAATCAACAGTCAAATCTTTCATTTACATTTTAGATTATGTGGCCAAACTCTCTGAATGTTAAAGGGAATGTGACATAAACACCCAGATACAAAAGCACATTACACTTACTTTTTAGGGTGGGCTATAGTGATATTAATTACAGATTGGGTATCGGTTCAAAGATATCAGTTCAGCCGATATCCTGGTGAGGCCTTTAATTGGATGTAATAAGACTATTTATTGGCTGATGTAGGACTTATATTAATACAGAGGTTCATGTGTTATTGTAAGAGAAGAGTAACACTTGTGTTGAGGATCTGTCACCTGCTTGTCTCCATGTGCATCTATGTTCCTGAGTGTTCCACAGTATGATTCAACCATCTCCATGGAGACAAACAAGCGACCTCATTACAAGTTACTGGTCACATATGTGGAGAGGCAAAAAAAAAAAGAACGTTGAATGTCATTTATGGTATTTTTCAGCATTTAAAACACCAAATAAGAAGATATAGGCCAACTGTGAAATAATACTGCGGTGCTAAATTCTCCAAAGTGAACTCTTGTGAGCTTAAAGCCATGATATAATGCTGCTACTATGTAACAATAACCACAATATTGATTTTGCATCGTCAAAGTTCTCACAATAATATCATGGACCATCACAATATATCGAATAACAAGTCTCTTTGCTTAAATTTAGAGTTATGATGCAGCAACAGCTAAAAAAAAAGACAGAACTACATAGACCATGATCCTTTGCTCCATTTCAGTGCAGACTACTTGAAGAAATAACGGTTCAAAGCACTTTTAAGTCTTAGTTCTTTGGATTAAGTCTCATCAAGGCATTTTAAGAGAAAAAAGTAGCATATGAACAGATTTAGCTGTTTAACCACCACAAAATATCACAATAAATATCGGACCATGAGATGTATATCGTGAAAAAATCGTACAGAGAGATTTGGATATTGTTTGTTTATGCGACACATTTGACATTTTCACTGTTTTGATGATTAAAATGGACGTTTTTCATATGAAGTTTACACAAGACGTGGTTAAACAAATGCTTTCAGTATCACAGCCATGATTTAGCCTTTATTTTTTATTGCGCCATATCGAATTGTTTTGAAATATATTTTATCCAATCGTAAGCTCACTGTATCGAGATATGTATCATATCTTGGCCTATGTATCAATGTACGTATCGTATCAGCAACTTCTCAATGATACCCAGCCCTAGTTAAATCCCTAATTGTGAGCCCCTCCACCATATCGTGATCTTTCCCAAGATATCGTAATCAATATTGTACCGTGAGGTTCATACCGTGACAATATCGTATCGTGAGATTTGGATATCGTAACACCTAGTCGTTACCTCCTCAAAAACTGACCCGGAGTTGTGATTGTTTCATTCACACATGCTGTTTTGCTGTTTTGTTCCACCTTACGATGTCACAGTGGTAGTTTTCACGTTGCCACCAACCTTTTCTCTTGAATTAAGTATCCAAAAAAATTCTAGTAAAAGTGCACAAAGTTTAGAAATAGGGTGGAGCACTTCCTGTATTACCACATGACATCACAAGGTGGAACAGAGAAGAGCACGGACAAAATTTGAAGGGATTGTGTGTTAAACATGTGTGAATGAAAAAACAAAACACAACAACAACAAAAAACACAAGTCCAGCTCTGTTTGTGATGAGGAAACTACATTAGCACAGAGATCAGAAAATAGCATCATATGAGCCCTTTAATTAAACTGTCAAAATAAACTAATTTATTCTATGAGCACATGGAATATTTTTGTATTCAACTGGGCTTTTCCCAGAAGTTTGTCTAATAGGCTTTTAGACACGACTTCTAAAGCAGCAGTGTGCGTCCCCGGTGCCTTTAAACAGGCTCAGGGCGCAGTGGTCCTCTCACCGCGGTATAGTGTGTCATGTACGGGCTGTAACATAATCACCATTATCCTCCGCGACGTGGGCAGCGTGTGCGCACCCATGTCCACGCACACATACACCAAACCGGTCTACTGTCCGGAGCTCCACGGATCACATTTCAAAGACTCACCAGCGACGCCTTTTACTTTCTGCCCGGGGTAAAAGATAGTTCCACCTGTCCTCCTGTCCCCCGCGCGTCCCCTCACGGCCTCACCTGTGCGCAAACACCGCCCCTCCGCTCCGACGCGCACGCAGCCGACACATGCTCGCTCGTACCCCGTTAAAACAACAAACAACTACAAAAACGCCCGGACATATTCAATGCATCTACAAAGTCGTGTTCGTTTCTTCTAGTTTACATCCATGACTTGACTCACGAGAGGAAAAGACGAAGCTCACGGAAAGTTTCTGCTAAATAACTGGTGAAAATGAAGGTTTAATGTGCTCACCGGGGCGGCTCCTGGAGACAGGCGGCTCCGCGGAGGCTCTAGCGGGGAGAGGAGAGGAGCCACGCCGCTGTCACACACGCTCCGTCGGCGTGTGTCTGCAGAGGACCGCTCACCGCTCACCACTCGTCTCGCTGCTCCAAACTTCTCCTGCTCCTCTGCTCCTGCGCCAAATGTTTGTGTCAAGTTACCTCTGCTTCCGGTCAGTACTGGCTTTTCACAATAAAGCACCGGATGTGGATACAGGCGATGAAAGCGTCGATCTTGGTACAGGGTAACGCTGCTTTAAATAAATGACCATCAAACATTGTTGTTTAGCATTTACATTAATGACTTGCTCCAAATTTGTCAGTTTTTTTGTTATTTTTGTTAATGTTAATTAATTTGTCAGATGTTCGCTGATGATGTAGGTTTGTATGTTCTTTCTCTCTTTTGCTTATCGAGCAGGTCAAACATGGAATGCAGTGTCTGATCATATACAAGAGATTTCAACACTGCAGCATTTTCTAAAGCTTTAAAACTCAAGGTTACTTAACGTAACCCCGGTTCTTTGATAACAGAGTGAGGTGTTTCACTATGGGAATCGCCTCAGACGTGACCATCCACGGAAGCTCCAATGGCACCACGTCTGTCCTTGTCAGACAGGATGACTGTATCTCGGGCTCCGCCCCCTCTACTGATACAGTCAGCCTCTTCCTAATGCAATCATTCTAAAGCGATTTCTTACCGCTTTGCAAGGAGGGCAATGAAGGTGAAACACCTCACTCTGTTATCAAAGAACTGGGGTTACGTTAAGTAACCTTGAGTTCTTTTTCTAACTCCGTTCGGTGTTTCACTATGGGAGATATGGCTCACTCCCGGATTGCAAACAAAACTCCCAAAGCAGTGGGTCACTGCGGTGCCAGACAGTGACCCTAAACGGAGCCAGACACCCTTGGCTCCAGGACCGCCTGTGCCAAAGAAGGGCCAGAGACATCCAGTCTATAAAACTGCACAAAGGTATGTGGTGATGCCCAGCTGGCCGCAGCACATATATCCTGGACAGACACACCTCTGAACAGGGCCCATGAAGTAGCTACACTCCTGGTGGAGTGTGCCCTCAACCCCTGCGGAGGTACCACACCCCTGCAAGTGTAAACCAAGGAGATGGCTTCCACAATCCAGTGAGAAAGCCTCTGACTGGACACCGGCTTGCCCAAATGAGGAGAAGCCCATGACACGAACAACTGATCTGCCTTTCTAAGGCCAACTGTTCTGTCAACATGCATTCGCAATGCCCGGACGGGGCACAGAGTATGAAGTCGACGCTCTTCAGAAGAGGAAAAAGGCGGAGGATGAAAGGCCGCAAGTTCCAAAATAGAACAGCTATACGCCGTATCCACCTTGGGCACAAAGGCTGGGTTGGGGCGCAAGCGCACCTTGGACAGCCCGTGCAAACTGCAAACATGCAGGGCTAACCGATAAAGCTTGCAATTCACTTACACGCTTCGCAGATGTGAACGCAAGAAGCAAAACTGCCTTCAAAGTTGCAAGTTTCAAAGACACAGCCTCCAAGGGTTCAAAAGGATGGAGACAAAGGGCATCCAGCACAATCGAAAGATCCCATAGGGGAACCAGGGGTTTAACCACTGGAAGTTTTCGACGTGCACCCTTCATAAAATGACAGACCAGGGGGTGCTGACCCACTGTTTTGTCTCCAAAACCCACATGGCAGGCCAAAATAGCAGCCAAATAGACCTTGATAGTGGAGAAAGCTTTACGCTTGTCCACCAACTGCTGTAGAAAGCACAGAACATCAGACACAGAACATTGGAAAGAAATAACCTGTCTGGACTCACACCACTCTTCAAACACACGCCACTTACAGTTGTACAAAGAGCGAGTGGAAGCAGCTCTGGCACACTGAATAGTGTCAATAACGTGTGCAGCGTTCAAATTCCACCTCTCACTGGCCAGGCCCAGAGTGCCAGCTGGTCCGGGTGGGGATGGTAAATTTCCCCGCCCGCCTGAGATATGAGGTCTCTCCTTACTGGGAGAGACCAAGGCTCTCCCCGGAGAAGCTGCATTATCTCCGGCATCCAAGGTTTGGACAACCATCGTGGGGCGACCAGGATGAGGGAGAGCCTCTGTTCCCTCACCCGCGCTAGGGTGGGTGATATCAGACTGATTGGAGGAAACGCATAAAGCAAGACGTCTGGCCATGGATGGGCGAGCGCGTCCCCCCCGAGAGGGGCGTTTGTGTCCGCTAAGGAGAAGAACAGCGGACACTTCGCGTTTTCCTGCAAGGCGAAGAGATCTACGGCGGCCTGACCGTATCTGCCATATCTGCTCCACCGCCTGTGGATGGAGAACCCACTCCCCGTACAGGGGGTTCCCTCGCGACAACAAGTCGGTGCCTCTGTTGAGGACACCTGGAATATGCGTCGCTCGGAGAGATAGGAGCCTGGTACTGCTCCACATAATTATCATCTGCACTAATCTGTGCAGTCGTAGTGAGCGGGTGCCCCCCTGGCGATTGATGTACGCAACCACGGTCGCATTGTCTGTTTTCACCAGTACGTGTTGACCCTGGAGAAAATGGAGGAAGTGTTTCAGGGCAAGAAACACAGCCCAGAGTTCCAGTACATTGATGTGCATTTGCGCCAAATGTGGGGCCCAAATACCATTCACTGACCTGCAGGACAGGGTGGCCCCCCAACCTGACAGGGAAGCATCCATTGCCAGGGTCACTCTTGATGACACTGTGCCCAGCGAGACCCCGGCCGCCAAGGCGCGCGTATCCCGCCATGGGTGGAGCGCCATAACGCAGCGCGAATCCACCTTCACCTTCAGGTGTCGTTTGGGTCACAAGTGCAGCGCTGTGAGTCAATGCTGGAAATCTCTCATCATTAATAGACGCAAATGGATGACAGAAATCACTGACGCCATGAGACCAGCAAGGCGAAGGCACGTCCTGAACGTGACCGTCCCGCCGTGATGAAACAATGCGAGGCACCGGGCGAGAGAGAGCATTCTCTCCGCTGTGAGAGTCACACGATGTGAAATGGAGTTTATGCTCAACCCCAGATATTCTGTGTGTTGTTTGGGTTCTAGCCGGCTCTTTGCACGGTTTATACTGAAACCCAGGGCAGTGAGATGATTGAGCACTGTCATAAAGTCTCTCACCGTGCGCTCCCGTGATTCGGAGCACACCAGATAATTGTCTATGTAAGAGAATATTCTGATCCCGCTGGCCCGTAGCGGAGCCAGGGCTGCCTCTACACATTTGCTGAACACTCTCGGTGCCAGCGACAGCCCGAAGGGAATGACCTGGTACTCGTAAGCCATCCCCCGTGAGCAAAACAGAGAAAATTGCCCTGGGTGCACAGGAATATGAAAATACGCGTCCGAGAGATCGATTGTGGTGAACCAATCCTCTTTGCGTATTGAGCGACAGAGCACTTTTTGGGTCAGCATCCTGAACTTGAATCTCCGTAAGTGTTGGTTTAGAACGTGGAGGTCGAGTATGGGCCGTAGGGATGTAGTCCCTTTCTTCGGGACCAGGAAATAGCGAGAGTAAAAACCTCGCTGACAGTCGTTGTTTGGTAAAGGCCGTATTGCTTGTTTGTTTAACAGAGATGTGATCTCGTCCTCTAGGACACGAGCTGCATCTCCTCTGGCCACTGAGACCAACACCCCGTGGAAAGTGGGTGGTTTCACAGCAAATTGAAGCCTGTATCCCCATGCAATGATGGATAGAATCCATGGATGCACTGCGCATGCACGCCACTGCTCCACCTGAGAAGCGAGTGGCCCCATGAAAATCCCCGGTAGCGTCACTCCCCTGCCATGAGTAGTAACGCTTGCCAGAGAAAGAGCGTGAGCTCTCTCCTGTGGCGAAGGCCGGGGAAAAATCAAAGTGAATTGATTTATTTTTTGTGAACGTCTCGCCCTTAGCCCGTGGCCTGGATGCGAGTGTGAAAGCTTTATTTTTGAAAAGAATGCTTTGTGACTTTGTGACCCCTGATTTGTCACCTGCAACATGCAAGGGGAGAGAGAACATGAGAGGACGCTTGGCAAACTGACCAGGGCCTCTGAACTGTTGTCGGGGCTCAACACCATTTTCCTCCTTTTTAAAGGAGGGGGGACAGAGAGAGGACATACTGCTAGGCTGTACGCTTCTTCTTCCCATCCCCAGGGTTCGAGGAGGGGTTTTTAGCCGCTGCTGCAGCACAGGAGTGTTTTCCCCATGGCTTGGGATTGCCTGACCGCTGCTGCTGGCCAGCCTGCTGACCAGCAGATTTCTGTGGACCAGTGGGTGCCCTGAACACCCTGGAGCCTGTTGGCCCAGTGGGGGCAGCTCTCTGGGCTTGCACTGGACGAGAAGGCTGTTTGCGAGGCAGACATAAATTGAAAGCTTCACCCTCTTGTTTACGGCGGGTGCTAGTCTCCTTCATCTTTTCCAGAGCTGGACCAAACAAACCCTTGGTTGGATCATAGGCTGCATCCATGACCTCTGCCTTCTGTGTATCAGTCAGACCTGAGTGGTTAAGCCATAGACCCCTTTCACCTGCGACAGCGAGCCCCATCACATGGCCACAGCCTTGGACAGCTCCACGCGCAGAGCATAGGATGAGGTCATTCACCACACAGATTTCATCCCAAAGGCTCTGGTTTGGTGTACCTGAGTCCAATTGTTGGCCCATTTCCTCAAGTATTTCCCCCTGGTAACCAGACAATAAAGTCACAGTATTGACGTATTGCGTATTTGTACATGCACTGAAAAATGGAGGATGTGACCCTCTCCATTTTACTAGGCAGGGGAATATTACTTGAAGCTGAGATGGCACGGCGATTAGGATGCAGGTGGTACGCCACTGAGGATTCCACCGCTGGGAGTTCAGCCAGCCCCAGCTCTTTCATCCCATGTATCTCCAGTTTAGAGTTGCCCTGAACTGGAAGCTTGCTCTTGAGCGGGTTTTCCCAGAAGCACCTCATCTCCTTCATGCATGCAGGTACAGCAGGTAGGAGCTGTTTGGGAGGCGGCTGGGCTGATGGGAGCTGCTTGCCATCATACAGGTCTTCTCCCCACCATCTGTGTCCAGAGCTTCGGGCCAGGGCACATTAACCCTGGCGGCAGCACGTTTGCACACTTCGTACAGGTTGCTGTCCACAGGGGAGGTAGCACCGGACACATTGGGGGGTCTGGATTGGGCCGATGGAAATGTGGAGTCTTCTTCCATATCTTCCACATCCACAGCCTCATGGAAGTCAGAAGCAGCGTCATCGCCCTCTGTGTCCTCAGTGCCTGAGTCCATGTCGAGGAGGTCCTCAAACAATGGAGGCATATCGGTGGCATCATCATCATCCAAGATGTCTGCCCAGCTCTTAGCAGCTTGTGCAGGCTGGGTGGTGGCTGTGGATTTAGGGGTGGCTTCCATCAGGCATGGGTCCTGGGAGTTAGCCACCGCCACTCTGAGTCTCCTCTCCAATATTTTCTCCGGCATCGATGCACAATGGGAGCAGGACTGGCAGTCCGCCAGTGCCGTCTGAGCGTTTTTAGCGCCCATGCAAGCTATGCGCATTGGATGAGAGTCCTTGCCCGATATGGCGGCCCCGCACAACGCGGGGTACGGGCGGGACGAAGCCTCCTTGGACTTCAGATCTGACCCTGGCGAGGGTGGATGTCGACATAATGCCTGAGACAGAGAAAGATCAGAATAAGTGCAGTGCTAGTCTAGCCGCAATTCGCGACAGGACCGTGAAAACCAGAGCTCGGCGTTTAAGTCGGGCTGTTCGGTTCTGGAAGGGTCTGCTCGCCGTGACGCGTTAGCAGAACCACACACTGCTGCTGAACCGGTCAACAAATTAATGTCGACCGCTCTCAAGGCCCGCCTTGACGAGATAGCCAAATAAAACACAGGTTAACAAATGAATGTTAACGATCAAAGTCAAGTATAAAGTACCGGGACAATCCGCAATCAAATGCCAACTGACCGGTTGCACTAATAGCAGAAAAAGAGCAGCTCGCCTTGACGCGGTCGCCGCCCTAACAATCGTTATTAGCTATTAATAAGTTCGTGAGAACTTACCCAACGTACAAGCCAAAGCCGGCAACTGCGCTCGTCAACGATATCCTTTACGGCTCATTTGTGAACTGTTAAACAGAAGCTAGCTAACTAACCTGTAACGCTGAGGGAGCTTAAGTTGTGGTTTCCACGTGGGAAGAAAGCGAGAATGATTGCATTAGGAAGAGGCTGACTGTATCAGTAGAGGGGGCGGAGCCCGAGATACAGTCATCCTGTCTGACAAGGACAGACGTGGTGCCATTGGAGCTTCCGTGGATGGTCACGCCTGAGGCGATTCCCATCGTGAAACACCGAACGAAGTTAGAAAAAGAACAGTGATGTTCAATGGTCAAATATGTCGCCATGTTTAACCAATTTACATTTTCTTTTATTTTGAGGGATTGTTGGTTTAACTCTTGGTTTAACTCTTAAACTCTTGATTTTGAACTTCAAATGAACTGTTTGAAATGAATTGTATGTATAGTGAGTGTGTTGTGTGTACAGTGAGTGTGTTGTGTGTGTAGTGAGTGTGTTGTGTGTACAGTGAGTGTGTTGTGTGTGTAGTGAGTGTGTTGTGTGTACAGTGAGTGTGTTGTGTGTGTAGTGAGTGTGTTGTGTGTACAGTGAGTGTGTTGTGTGTGTAGTGAGTGTGTTGTGTGTACAGTGAGTGTGTTGTGTGTGTAGTGAGTGTGTTGTGTGTACAGTGAGTGTGTTGTGTGTATAGTGTGTGTGTGTGTGTAGTGAGTGTGTTGTGTGTGTAGTGAGTGTGTTGTATGTATAGTGAGTGTGTTGTGTGTGTAGTGTGTTGTGTGTGTAGTGAGTGTGTTGTGTGTGTAGTGAGTGTGTTGTGTGTGTGAGTGTGTGTGTGTGTAGTGAGTGTGTTGTGTGTAGTGAGTGTGTTGTGTGTATAGTGAGTGTGTTGTGTGTATAGTGTGTGTGTGTATAGTGAGTGTGTTGTGTGTATAGTGTGTTGTGTGTATAGTGAGTGTGTTGTGTGTATAGTGTGTTGTGTGTGTAGTGAGTGTGTTGTGTGTACAGTGATGTGTGTGTGTACAGTGAGTGTGTTGTGTGTACAGTGAGTGTGTTGTGTGTAGTGTGAGTGTGTGTTGTGTAGTGAGTGTGTTGTGTGTGTAGTGTGTGTTTGTGTGTAGTGAGTGTGTTGTGTGTGTAGTGAGTGTGTTGTGTGTACAGTGAGTGTGTTGTGTGTGTAGTGAGTGTGTTGTGTGTGAGTGTGTGTGTGTGTAGTGAGTGTTGTGTGTATAGTGAGTGTGTTGTGTGTGTAGTGAGTGTGTTGTGTGTAGTGAGTGTGTTGTGTGTACAGTGAGTGTGTTGTGTGTGTAGTGAGTGTGTTGTGTGTACAGTGAGTGTGTTGTGTGTGTAGTGAGTGTGTTGTGTGTAGTGAGTGTGTTGTGTGTATAGTGAGTGTGTGTGTGTATAGTGAGTGTGTTGTGTGTATAGTGAGTGTGTTGTGTGTGTAGTGAGTGTGTTGTGTGTACAGTGAGTGTGTTGTGTGTATAGTGAGTGTGTTTGTGTGTACAGTGAGTGTGTTGTGTGTACAGTGAGTGTGTTGTGTGTACAGTGAGTGTGTTGTGTGTACAGTGAGTGTGTTGTGTGTACAGTGAGTGTGTTGTGTGTACAGTGAGTGTGTTGTGTGTAGTGAGTGTGTGTGTGTACAGTGAGTGTGTTGTGTGTACAGTGAGTGTGTTGTGTGTACAGTGAGTGTGTTGTGTGTACAGTGAGTGTGTTGTGTGTACAGTGAGTGTGTTGTGTGTACAGTGAGTGTGTTGTGTGTATAGTGTGTTGTATGTGTAGTGAGTGTGTTGGTGTTGTGTACTTTTGTGTGATTGTTGTTGTACTTTTCTCTGTCCTGTAGATTTTACATCAACCTGCCGAGGGACTGAAGATGGAAATGAGCCACGTTGGCTTTAATCTTTACATATTTACATTTTTAATGTTCATTAATATGTACTGTCCCTTTATAAATAAATCAAATAAGAAAATAAGAACCTGGGACAAGGTGAAATCAGTGTTTCCCACAGACCAAGTAGCATCATCCCCCCCCCTTCCCCCTATCAGTCTTGGTTCAGCACTGGATCAGTCCTGGTTTAGTCCTGGTTTAGTCCTGGTTCAGTCCTGGTTCAGTCCTGTTTTAGTCCTATTTTAGTCCTGGTTTAGGCCTGATTTAGTCCTGGTTCAGCCCTGGTTTAGTCCTGGTTTAGTCCTGGTTCAGTCCTGGTTTAGTCCTGGTTCAGTCCTGTTTTAGTCCTATTTTAGTCCTGGTTTAGGCCTGATTTAGTCCTGGTTCAGTCCTGGTTCAGTCCTGGTTTAGTCCTGGTTTAGTCCTGGTTCAGTCCTGGTTTAGTCCTGGTTCAGTCCTGGTTTAGTCCTGGTTTAGTTCTATTTTAGTCCTGGTTCAGTCCTGTTTTAGTCCTGGTTTAGTCCTATTTTAGTCCTGGTTTAGGCCTGATTTAGTCCTGGTTCAGTCCTGGTTTAGTCCTGGTTCAGTCCTGGTTCTGTCATGGTTCAGTCCTGGTTTAGTCCTGGTTCTGTCATGGTTCAGTCCTGGTTCAGTCCTGGTTCTGTCATGGTTCAGTCCTGGTTTAGTCCTGGTTCAGTCCTGGTTTGAAATGTTAGGCCTGTCTGTTTTGTCTTAATCCAGCCTTTCGCACGTTTGTATGTGGTGCAAAATTCCGGCATATTCGCTCTCTCATACTGTGAAAAACTTTACCTTAGACCAGGAGTCTCCAAGCATTTTCTTCCGGGGAGCTGCTTTTACAAAACAAAAATGCCAGAGAGCTGCTGGTTTTAGGGCTCACAAGAAAATGAATAAATATAAGGGCCACAGCGATAAAACATAAACCATCATTCATTTATTAGTGCACAAAGTTAGGCATCAAAATGTTACATGTGCAACGATAATAGACATTTAATTCAACAAATTTGAGTTATTCAGCAGAATACGTGCCATTCAGAAATCCCTGAGCTACTAGGAGAGGAGGTGGAGAACTGCTGGTGGCTCCTGAGCTACAGGTTGGAGACCCCCTCGTGTATGCCAAGAGGCTGAAGGTGAGATCTACTGTTCTATATGTACAGGAGTGACTAAAGGGGCTGTGAATGTTTTTACTTGTTACTGTGTATTTAGACAGCATCCTTAATAATGTTTCTGTAGCATCATTTTGGTCATACACATCATTACAATATAGTCATTTAAACTGTCCGTATACTTATAACCCTCTCCAGGCAGATTTGCAACAGCTAAATGCCAATTACCTTCTTACTCCACATCCATATTTATGAGTCTTTTTTACTCAAGAGCCTTTTTTCCCATCCATGCTGATAAAACATGGACGATGCAGACTGTGTAAGAATGGCTACACACAAACGGCCTGTCAGAAGTGCAAAGTACTTTTGTGCTTTACAAAGGATAAAAATAGTTTCTTGCAGTATCACACAAAAAAAGTGATCTATACCAAGTTGTTTTGATTGTTGTTCTGTCACTGTAAAAGCTGTTACACTGTGCGTTCATATCATGTTCAGTCTTCAGTGTTAATTTATCACACCGGACCAATGCTGCAAATCTGCAACATCCCAGAACACACTGCATGTGAAGGTCTCTCTCAAAAAAAAGTCTGGATTGTATATTACTACCCCATATGATAATGTTCCCCAAATATCAGATTTTTCCTGTTACTAAAACTGAATTTGAGCCTGAGAGGGATGAGCTGACTGCTAATTACTAAAGAAACTAAATATGAGGGTATAGTCTATAAATTCTGGAATTAAATAGAGTCTTAAAGATGACTGTTGTTTTACATTTAAACTTTCAAGGGGAAGAACATCAGCAGTAATATTTTTCCTTTATCAACAAGCATTTTACGAAGCAAAATTATTCCCTGATTGTGGAAAAGACGTGAGCAGAGTTGTTTTTTAGTTTCTGTTTTTTCCTCGAGTCATGCTAAAAAGAGGGAGTCACTGTCTGTGTGAATGTTCACGTGTCACCAATACAATATTCAAATAGAGCTAATATTAGCACTTCCTGCTCTGATAGGCTCATACTGACCAATCAGCCAAGCCAAAGGTCATCACTGAGATTAAGTATTAACCAGACCAAACTGAGCTTCAGTTTCCAAAGGGTCAAAACTGCAGATTTTCAAAATCAAAAACTGGGACACACCCGGTTTGGAGTGGTGGGTAATTATACAAATTGTGAAACAAGTGCGTGATTAAGGAAAAATGTTCTGCACACTCAGCCCATGTGAGTCATCAGTCACATTTTCTTTGTGTTTTGTTGTTTTTTTAAGCAACTTTTCTGTATTTTACCTAAACAAATGACAGTTTATGTCTCTCTTTACTGTTGCAGGGATCAGACTGATCAAAAATAGAAACACCTGGGACATTTCTTGTATAAAACTGGGACAAATCACTGGTTTGTGGTGGTTGGTAAGAATAAAACTGTGAAACAAGTGCAAAATTAAGGAAAATTGTTATATACTCGGCACTAATGTGAGTCAGTATAGTCACATTTTCTTTGTGTTTTGGTTGTTTTTAAACAGCTTTTCTGTATTTTGCCTAAACAAATGGCAGTTTAAGCTTCTCTTCACTGTTGGAAGGGTCAGATTGGTCCAAAATAGGGACATCTGGGAGATTTTTATATAAAACTGGGACAAATCATTGGTTTTGTATAAATCTGCTGGGACAAGGGACACAGGCTCAAAACTGGGACTGTCCCGGGTAAACAGGGACGTCTGGACACTCTAGTCCAAACACCACACTTCCATTAAGCATCATTATTAACACGTCTCAGATGCACCACATGGACCCAGCCCGGCCCCTGAAGTGTTGAACCGAGGTGCGAGTCAAAATGTTCTTAGACCAACAGCCAGGGTTAACACACGTGAAGTTTATTCTTGAATAGATGAAAATACTGCCCCTGTCCCAACTGAGAGCGACACTAGCAGCACATTAAAACTAAGCACCTGTCCACTTGCTCCTGTCACACAGAACCTGCTGCTTTCATTTAGTGAGTGTGAAGAGGTGAACAGCCTGATATCTTATGTTATTAGGTTCTTTTTTCAGACCAAGAGTTTGTTTTCATCTCTGACAGTTTGTTGTATTCTCTGCTCTTCCTCAGAGTCTCGTGATGTTGCTGAGACGTGTCGGTCAGCTGATTTAAACAGGTTTTGGTGCTGTCTTCCTACCAGTGCCACCTGCAGTCCCACTTCCTCAGGACAGTACCCCAGGTGTGTGAGAGTAACAAAGCCCTCTCGTCCCGGTTTATCATCCCGTGGGTAGGTTTCCGTATTTCAATTGCCTCTTTAATCCAGCGACGATGTTTGTTTTCCTCTGTCCCAGTCATGTTTGCTCCGTCCCAGTCCAGAATGTGCTTCTCTCTTTTACAGTGTCACAAACGGACGATTTGACTGGTTGTTGGATCCTAACAGCGAAAAACGGCTCGAGAAATGGGCTTCGGAAGTTTGCGAACTCCATAAATGCAAAAGTGAATCAGATCTGTGTGAATCTATGTGAATCCTCCATTCAAACTGTTTCCCTTCCCAACGGAATTGAAAAATAGTGAAAGGTGAAGGCGATGGGCAGGATTGATCCACAGGAAGGACCAAAAAGGAAACTTTTGTCTGCCTAAATCATCCCGAGTTTGCAGTGAACATTTTGTATGTGGAGCGACAACAAAGTAAAATCCCGTTTGTTAATGGAGAGGTGCAGAAGACAAACAGACTGAGCTGCACTTTCTTGTTCTTGTGGTTTTACAGAAACATCACGTCTTGGTCTCTTTGCAGTGGAAGGTGTTTCTTGGTGAACAGTTGGTGCCTTTTGCTTTGGGGTTGACTTTTTAAATTCATAACCAAGTTTGAGTGAGGGATCTGGATTTTGTTTTGTTGTCGCTCCACATACAAAATGTTCACTGCAAACTCGAGATGATTTAGTCAGTCAAATGTTTCCTTTTTTGGTTCTTCCTGTGGATCAATCCTGCCCATCACCTTCACCTTTCACTATTTTTCAATTCCGTTGGGAAGAGAAACAGTTTGAACAGAGGTTTGAGTCACACACATCTGATTCACTTTTGCATTTATGAAGTTCACAAACACATTTCTCAAGCCGTTTTCCGCTGTTAGAATCCAAAAACCACACATATACATACAATTGATGTCTGAATCCCAAAACTAAAATATGACAATATCAGAACCAGAAACAAAAGCGATATGTTTCTAAAGACTTGAAAAGATCGACTTTGTCAATAGACACATCCCACTGGGAAAACAAACATGGAGCTTTGATGCTCAATTTTTCGGAGGATCCTTCCCAGTATGAATTGCACAATGACTGGAAGTCCAAAATTGGTGACGCATGTATTGGCATTGCTTCAAAGCGTTGTAAATGTGTCTTCTTCCTGTTTGTCTAATGTTGGTTCTGTCAAATAATGTTGTTACAGTGGAGAGTTTGTGTCTGGGATGTTCCGATGTCCATAAGAGATCCTGCTCAGTGAGTTGGTTTTCTGTGTATTTTTATTTTGATGCTGCCAGGTCTGAAAACAAACTCTTGGTCTGAAAAAAGAACCTAATAACGTAAATTATCAGAAGACCAAATGAACTTTATTGGACTCGGCTGACATGTGTGCCGTGCGTCTCACACTCAGGAGCGTCCTCTCGTCTCGTTTGAATAAACTCGAGTGCAGCCGTTTCCAGGGACGTCGCTACGGAGACGGTCATATGGCAAACAAATGAGAAGAGGAGGGAGGAGGGAGAGAGAGAGAGAGGGAGGAGGAGGAGGTAGGGGCAGAGAGAGGAGAAAGGGAGGGAGGGGAGAGAGAAGTGAAGACAAAGTGTGAGGAGAGAGGGGGAGGGAGAAAGAGAGTGAAGAGATAGAAGTAAAAAAAAGTTTGAGGAGAGAGGGAAGAAAGAGAGAAGAGAGCCATATAGAAGATAGAGAGAGGGAAAAAAAGGAGTAGAGAAAAAGTGTAAGGAGAAGATGAGAGGGAGGGTGGAGACTGGGAGAGAGAGAGAGGAAACGAAAGAGAGGGAAGAGAAAAGCGAAGAAAGAGAGAGGGAAGAAAGAGAAGAGAGAGGAGAGAGATAAGGTAGAAGGAGAGAGGAAAAAGAGGGAGGGGGATAGAAAGAAAGGAGTAGAGAAAAGGTGTGAGGAGAAGACGAGAGGGAGGATGGAGGCAGGGAGAGAGAGAGAGGAAACGAGAGAGAGAAGCGAAAAGAACATGTGAGAAGAGAGGGGCAGGGAGAAAGAAAGTGAAGAGGGAGGAGAGAGAGAAGTAAGGAGAGATAAGGTAGAGGGAGAGAGGAAAAAGAGGAGAGAGAAAAAGTGTGAGGAAGTGGGAGAGGGGAGATGAGAGGGGAGAAAGAGAGTGAAGAGATAGAAGTAAAAAAAAGTGTGAGGAGAAGACGAGAGGGAGGGTGGAGGCTGGGAGAGAGAGAGGAAATGAAAGAGAGGAAGGAGAGAGAGAAGCGAAGAAAACATGTGAGGAGAGAGGGGCAGGGAGAAAGAGAGTGAAGAGGGAGGAGAGAGAGAAGAAGGGAACAAGTGTGAGGAGAGAGGGAAGAAAGAGAAGAGAGAGAGGGAGGGGAGAGAGAGGAGAGGAGAGAGATAAGGTAGAAGGAGAGAGGAAAAAGAGGGAGGAGGATACAAAGAAAGAGGAGTAGAGAAAAGGTGTGAGGAGAAGACGAGAGGGAGGGTGGAGGCTGGGAGAGAGAGGAAAAGAGAGGGAGGGAAGGAAGCGAGAGAAGTAGGGACAAGAGAGGGAAGAAAGAGAGGGAGGGGAGAGAGAAGTAAAGAAAAAGTGTGAGGAGGGAGGGGGGAGAAAGAGAGGGAAGAGACAGAAGTAAAAAAAATGTGAGGAGAAGACGAGAGGGAGGGTGGAGGCTGGAAGAGAAAGAGGAAAAGAAAGAGAGGGAGGAGAGAGAGAGAAGCGAAGAAAACATGTGAGGAGAGAGGGAAGAAAGAGGAAGGAGGAGGAGAAAATGTGAGAAGAGAGAGAGAAAGAAAGAAAAAGTGTGAGGAGAAGACAAGAGGGAGAGTGGAGGCTGGGAGAGAGAGAGAGGAAAAGAAAGAGGGAAGGAAGAGCGCGAAATAGGAACAAATGTGAGGAGAGAGAGAAGAAAGAGAAGGAGGAGAGAGAGAAGAGAATGTTTGAGGAGAGAGGGGCAGGGAGAAAGAGAGTAAAGAGGGAGGAAAGAGAGAAGTAGGGAACAAGTGTGAGGAGAGAGAAAGAAAGACAGAAAGAGGAGTAGAAAAAAGTCATGAGAAAGGGAGAGGGGAGAAAGAGAGTGAAGAGATAGAAGTAAAAAAAAGGTGTGAGGAGAAGACGAGAGGGAGGGTGGAGGCTGGGAGAGAGAGAGGAAAACAAGGAGAGGAAGGAGAGAGAGAAGTAGAGAACAAGTGTGAGGAGAGAGGGAAGAAAGAGGAGAGAGAGGAGAGAGAGTGATAAGGTAGAAGGAGAGAGGAAAAAGAGGGAGGAGGATACAAAGAAAGAGGAGTAGAGAAAAGGTGTGAGGAGAAGACGAGAGGGAGGGTGGAGGCTGGGAGAGAGAGAGGAAAAGAGAGGGAGGAGGGAAGAAAGATGAGTAACGGAGCCTCGATAAGGAACAGAAACATGGAAGTGAAAAGACAGAAAGAGAAAGAGGAAGAGAGTGAGGAAAAGAGGGAAAGGACCAGACAGAGTTGAAAAGAGAAGAAGAGTGAGAGTGGAAAGCAGTGGAAACTCCTGAGACCTGTGTGTGCTCCAGAACCAACACACACACACACACACACACACACACACACACACACACACACACACACACACACACACACACACACAGACCTGTGTGTGCTCCAGAACCAACACACACACACACACACACACACACACACACACACACACACACACACACACACACACACACACACACACAGACCTGTGTGTGCTCCAGAACCAAACACACACACACACACACACACACACACACAGACCTGTGTGTGCTCCAGAACCAACACACACACACACACACACACACACACACAGACCTGTGTGTGCTCCAGAACCAACACACACACACACACACACACACAGACCTGTGTGTGCTCCAGAACCAACACACACACACACACACACACACACACACACACACACACAGACCTGTGTGTGCTCCAGAACCAACACACACACACACACACACACAGACACACACACAGACCTGTGTGTGCTCCAGAACCACACACACACACACACACACACACACACACACACTGACCTGTGTGTGCTCCAGAACCAACACACACACACACACACACACACAGACCTGTGTGTGCTCCAGAACCAACGAACACACACACACACACACACACAGACCTGTGTGTACTCCAGAACACACACACACACACACACACACACACAGACCTGTGTGTGCTCCAGAACCAACCAACACACACACACACACACACACACACACAGACCTGTGTGTGCTCCAGAACCAACAAACACACCCACACCACACACACACACACACAGACCTGTGTGTGCTCCAGAACACAACGAACACACACACACACACACACACACACTGACCTGTGTGTGCTCCAGAACCAACGAACACACACACCACACACACACACACACGCACACACACAGACCTGTGTGTGCTCCAGAACAACGACACACACACCCACACACACACACACACTGACACAGACCTGTGTGTGCTCCAGAATCAACACACACACACTGACACAGACCTGTGTGTGCTCCAGAACCAACAAAACACACACACACACACACAGACCTGTGTGTGCTCCAGAACCAACAAACACACACACACACACACCACACACACTGACACAGACCTGTGTGTGCTCCAGAACCAACGAACACACACACACACAGACCTGTGTGTGCTCCAGAACCAACGAACACACACACACACACACACACACACAGACCTGTGTGTGCTCCAGAACCAACGACACACACACACACACACACACACACACACACACACACACACACACACACACACACACACACACACACAACACACACAACACACACACACACACACACACACACACACACTGACACAGACCTGTGTGTGCTCCAGAACCAACAAACACACACACACACACACACACACACACAGACCTGTGTGTGCTCCAGAACCAACAAACACACCCACACCCACACCCACACACACACACAGACCTGTGTGTGCTCCAGAACCAACGAACACACACACACACACACACACACACACACAGACCTGTGTGTGCTCCAGAACCAACGAACACACACACACACACACACACACACTGACCTGTGTGTGCTCCAGAACCAACGAACACACACACACACACACACACACACACACACACACAGACCTGTGTGTGCTCCAGAACCAACGAACACACACACACACACACACACACACACTGACACAGACCTGTGTGTGCTCCAGAACCAACAAACACACACACACACACACCACAGACCTGTGTGTGCTCCAGAACCAACAAACACACACACACACACACACACACACACACACACACACACACACACACACACACACACACACACACACACACACACACACACACACTGACACAGACCTGTGTGTGCTCCAGAACCAACGAACACACACACACACAGACCTGTGTGTGCTCCAGAACCAACGAACACACACACACACACACACACACACTGACCTGTGTGTGCTCCAGAACCAACGAACACACACACACACACACACACACACACACACACACACACACACACACACACACACACACACACACACACACACACACACACACACACACACACACACACACACACACACACACACACACACACACACACACACACACACACACACACACACTGACACAGACCTGTGTGTGCTCCAGAACCAACAAACACACACACACACACACACACACAGACCTGTGTGTGCTCCAGAACCAACGAACACACACACACACACACACACAGACACAGACCTGTGTGTGCTCCAGAACCAACGAACACACACACACACAGACCTGTGTGTACTCCAGAACCAACGAACACACACACACAGATCTGTGTGTGTGTGTGTGTTCGTTGGTTCTGGACACACACAGATCTGTGTGTGCTCCAGAACCAGTGAACACACACACACACACACAGATCTGTGTGTGCTCCAGAACCAACGAACACACACACACACACAGACCTGCGTGTGCTCCAGAACCAACGAACACACACACACACACAGACCTGCGTGTGCTCCAGAACACACACTCTCACTGACACAGACCTGGCTCCACATCTCTCTATTCAAACATGTGTATGACTCTATTTTCTCATCTGTGTTTCCTCATCACAAACACACCTGGACTTTGTTTTATTTCATTCACTCAAACTCTGCACTTTTACACTATAGTCACTCTTCTACTTTGTGATGTCATGTTTTGATACAGGAAGTGCTCCACTGTGTTTTTAAACTCCACACACCTTCACTAGAATCATTTGGATCATTTCAGGTCTGGAATGACCAATCTCCACTCAACTAAATGTAAAAGGAGCTGTTCATTTGAAAACTGCCACTTCATGACATCATAAGGTGGAACAGAAAATTTTGAGCTTTGGAGATGTAGACAGACTAATTATAGCGTTACTCAGTGGACTGGTCCATCAAAGCATGGTAAAAAATCAAGATCAGATCACCTCGATTAGAACCTGCATTAGGTTTTAGATCCAAAAGATGATTTAGGAAGAAATGTGGAAGAAAGGGAGATGTTTTAAGGGTTGCTCAAGCTGCATGAAGTTTCTGCATGAAGTTTTGAAGCTCCTCCAAATGATTTGGTTTTCCTTAAGAAGCTGTCACAGTCTGAACATTTATTTGTGACGAAAACACTTGAACAGCTTTCAGCTAACATCTTTGGTCCTTAAATGAAGAAATGTTTGTCCCGGTATTCCTCACTCCAGTGTGACAGAAGAACAGAAGAAGCTGATGCTTCACAATATTATGGAAAAGGAAAGTTCAGAGTTTCCACCAAAGCGATGTGACAAAGCCCTTAATCAAGTAGATTATGAAGGGAAGCAGATCAGAGATTTTGATGCGTTTCTTCTTCTTCTCTTGATCTGCCCAAAACATTTTGAACAGTTCCTGCAGCAGACTGGACTGATGATGAGACTTTCAGAAGCTGCTGAAACTGTGCATCCAGGAAAGTGTCAATTATGTTTCTGAAAGGAGGTGAAGATTATTCAAGATTTTAACTGTAGCCGAACAAAGAATGAAGATCAGAAACATCTACTGCAGGAGTCAAAGGCTCAGGAGCATCTTTAATGACAAAGCAACAAAGACACAGTGGAGCAATTTTTATACAGGTAATTTTTTTAAATAAAAGTTTCTGTTTGTGTTTCCAGAATAAAATGACAAATTATTCAAATAAGCCTTATTTATTTGGTTCACTATATTATAGTATAGGCCTGAACATTTTGGTCAGATATGGAGCCAGATGCAGGATTCTAATGTAGAGAATCTACAAAACAAGTTTTTTGACCACCCTATTCCACAAACATGTGTGAAGGAAACAAAACACAACTCCAGGTGTGTTTTTGAGCAGAGAACAACATTATAACATGACTTAAAGCTCACAGGGTAAAAACATTGGCCCTTTAAACAGACACATACTGATCACTGACCATTTGAACTGATTGAATCTCAATCTTGATTAAAAGAGAAAGAGGAGAAGGGATAGATATGAGAAGTGTAAGATAGTGATTGAGGAAAACATTTGTGTGGTTGGAGGATGTTCATGTTGTGACAGTAGGACGCTGTAGGCCTGTGTGAGCTCATCAGTCTGTCACTATTCACCAGGATCTCATTCTCTGACGTCCAAAACCTGCAGCAGCACACAGAACTGTGTGTGTGGTGACAGTAGGACGCTGTAGGCCTGTGTGTATATTACAAATAAACAATTCACAAAAAAGAAAAAGAGGAGGAGTGGAGAGTGGCCTGTGATGATCCTCTGGTCCATGGCCGCAGCAGTGAAGGGCTTTGTGTGTCAGAGGAATCTTCCACACATGACCTGTCAGAGAGTGTGAGAGTGTGTGAGAGTGTAAGTAAGTCTTTATTTATATAACGCTTTCACAGACATTTTCTGTCCCCAAAGATGCTTTACAGAGCATTATTCAGCATTATTCATTCACTCTATACCCTGGTGATGGTAAGCTGCTATTGTAACCAC
Organism: Boleophthalmus pectinirostris; assembly: GCF_026225935.1. Lineage (NCBI taxonomy): Eukaryota > Metazoa > Chordata > Actinopteri > Gobiiformes > Gobiidae > Boleophthalmus > Boleophthalmus pectinirostris. The sequence continues at coordinate 34,387,869 of NW_026571070.1, forward strand.
AGCTGCCCTGGGGCACACTGACAGAGGCACGGCTGCCACACTTTCAGGAGTAAACCACACATGGCACATATAAACCTTATATAAAGATTTACTGCAAAGACAGTGGTAAATTCTTATTTATTTTTTCCATTTTTTTTTCCATATGGCCCTGCAGAGACCTGAGACCAGGACACATGTGCTCGGACTTCCTGGTTCAAGTCAGGACCTGAGCAGCAGCGTCTGGAGACAAACACATGCAGAAGTTTAAGTGTGCGCAGTCTGTCACATGGAACAGTGAGCTGTGCAGTGAGTCCCAGTACTGCAGTGAGTATGTGAACACAGTGAGTCCCAGTACTGCAGTGAGTATGTGAACACAGTGAGTCCCAGTACTGCAGTGAGTATGTGAACACAGTGAGTCCCAGTACTGCAGTATGTGAACACAGTGAGTCCCAGTACTGCAGTGAGTATGTGAACACAGTGAGTCCCAGTACTGCAGTAGTGTGAACACAGTGAGTCCCAGTACTGCAGTGAGTATGTGAACACAGTGAGTCCCAGTACTGCAGTATGTGAACACAGTGAGTCCCAGTACTGCAGTATGTGAACACAGTGAGTCCCAGTACTGCAGTGAGTACGTGAACACAGTGAGTCCCAGTACTGCAGTAAGTACGTGAACACAGTGAGTCCCAGTACTGCAGTGAGTACGTGAACACAGTGAGTCCCAGTACTGCAGTGAGTACGTGAACACAGTGAGTCCCAGTACTGCAGTGAGTATGTGAACACAGTGAGTCCCAGTACTGCAGTGAGTATGTGAACACAGTGAGTCCCAGTACTGCAGTGAGTATGTGAACACAGAGAGTCCCAGTACTGCAGTGTGTGTATGTGTGAACACATGAGGCCGTGTGTGGGACATAATGGGACATAATAATCTGAAGGGCGTCTTTATTCTACTGCCACATATCTGAGGGGCAGAAAGCTCATACATTTTTCACATACTATTGTGCTGCTACAACTTTTACTACATCTGTTGTTCCTACTACAGCCACTACTGTTTACAGTGTATTGATTTATTGAATTTAAGTCTCTGTACTCGATTTTGACTTGTGTTAAAAACATGAAAAACAGAACTAACTCATCCTGAGGCCCAGAGAGAGAAACTTTTACCCAAACTACAAGCACAGTCTTTTAACCATCTCCAAGTGAAAAAATCAAACAAATAATTTTTGACTGAGTTGACTTTTATCCCATACATTAAGAATATCACAAAAATAGGTTTCCATCACCTAAAAAACATAGCCAGAGTCTGCCCTGTTCTCTCTCGGGCCAACACAGAGACACTGATGCTTTTGTCACCAGTCCAATAGACGGCTGTAATGTCCTGCTCTCAGATTGTCCTAAAGAGAGGATTTCAGGTTTGCAATTATTACAAAATTCAGCAGCACGTGTCCTGATGAGGACCAGAGGGCGGGACCACATTTAAAATCACTACATTGGCTCCCTGTGAGTTTCAAGATCGATTTTAAAATTCTTTTACTGTTTTTTAAATGTCTTAATGGTCTTGGGCCCTCTCATGTTTCAGAACTGCTTTTACCCTACGAACCCTCACGGACCCTGTGCTCCTCCGGCAGCAGCTCCTGGTCATTCCCAAAGTCAGGACACACGGAGAGGCATCTTTCCAGAACTATGGCCCTCGTCTATGGAACTGCAGCTGGAGGAGCTCAGGGCCAAAGAGAATGTTCATGTTTTTAAGAGCAGGCTCAAGACCCACCCTTTTTGCTTAACTTTTTTGCTTAGCTTTTGATTTATTATACACTGAAAAAATGGTCCAAGTGGGGTTGCTCCAGTTGCAAAAACTAATTTGACAACAATAACATGACTTTTTTACATTTCTCTGTCCAGCATGTTTAAATCTTACAAAGGTCACTTGATTGTGGCCAGTGTTAGATCTGCATGTTTTAATCAGGTTGAGGAAGCATGATTTTATTATAATCTCTGGTGAGGCTCCTCCCTCTGGAATAGGCGAGTTTCAGCTGACGTCATTGTTATTAAAAGCCCGCATTGCATGCTGGGAAATATTTTGGTCGGAGGCAAGAAACACGGTAGCGTCAAACACGGTAGCGTCAAACACAGTGCGTAACCTCGCGTATTTCTCCCCGATAATGATAAATTCTTGCTGCATTATCAGATGCACAAATAGAAGCACAGAAGAAGGAAAATGTCTTTTTCATATTCCGAGTGAAAAGAACCACTAACGGCGAATTAAACGGCTTTCAAACATTCACAGAACAAACGTAGAAGATCCTAGCAAACTGTGGACTCCAACAAGTTCAATAACGCATCGAGACTCTTGGAGGTTTTCATCTTTTCTGCTGTGAACGGCCCAGGAGTTTCCACCAAGTCACTGTGAATATTTGTCCAGGTAGTTGGCGATTCCAACCAGAAATTTGGTTTGGTCCAGGCTCTGTCGGGGTTGAAAAGGGTGATTTGGCGTCCATCGATGCTTATGACCAATTTCTGGTCAAATGGTCTTAGGTCCTCTGCCGTTAGAGTGGATAAATAACCGGGATCAATACCTTTTACGTGCTTTCTCACTCCGTCCGTCATGTTGAATTAGTGTTTTGGTTCTTGCTTGCATGCAACACACGCTTTTGTCAACAATGAAACTCGCATATTCTCCCCCCCAAAACCTTTGGAGGGAAAATTCAAATGTAACAGGACACAGGACAGTTCCAGGAGCAGAGGACACACAGTGTGGAGCAGGAGGATTATGAGAGCTGAGCGGGAGGTGAGACTTTTCAAAGATGTAATATGCTTCTCTGGACTAGAATGTCATAGTGAAAACATGTTTGTGGTGCCTTATTTGAAATTAGAGTTAATGTAAGGACTGTTTCCATGAAAAAAATTGTACTTGACTTTCCATCTACAAGAGGGTGACAGTTATACTAAGATTTGAATGTGTTTGTTCCAGACTGACAACAATCACATCTTTGGGACATACACCACTTTCTGAGGATATTGTGAAAAAAAAAGAAAAAAGAGAATCTGTTGAACTTCGAGCCAGTTTTTGTTTCATTTATAGGCAGACCAGCAATGACAGAGAAAATCATAAACCAGGTGAATATAAGTGCAAAAACAGCAGATTCTGTGATCTATAGGCATTCTAGAATGTTCTGTCATGTGATTTGTTTTAAACTCTAGGTCACATGAGAGAACATTCTAGAATCCATATAGACCTTCTAGAATGTAAACAAGAACAGGTGCTTTAGCCTGGTCGTCACGGAAACAGAATTGTGACACTTTAAAGCAGTTTTTGGCTTTGACACTTTAATGTTCTGTGACTTCAAAGGGCGTAGATTCTGTAGGGCTGAGCAGAGAGATATTTATATCAGGTGCAGAGAGCCGTGTACACCGGGAGCAGAGAGCCGTTTATATCAGGAGCAAAGAGCCATGTACACCAGGAGCAATGAGATATTTATATCAGGAGCAAAGAGCCGTCTACATCAGGAGCAGAGAGCCGTCTACACCTCTGCTCCTGCTGTAAACGGCTTTCTGCTTCTGGTGTAGATGGCTCCCTCTCTGCTCCTGATATAAATGGCTCTCTTCTCCCATTGTAGAATGATCTCTGCTCTCGGTGTAGACGGATCTCTGCTCTCTACATCAGGAGCAGAGAGCCTTTCCTATCAGGAGCAAAGAGCTGTGTACATTAGGAGCAGAGAGCCGTCTGCACCGGAAGCAGAGAGCCGTCTACATCGGGAGTAGAGAGCCATGTACAGCAGGAGCAGAGAGCCATTTATATCAGAAGCAGAGAGCCGTCTACACTGGGTGCAGAGGTGTAGACGGCTCTCTTCTTCTGGTGTAGACGACTCTCTGCAGAGATTCTGCCATCTAGATTCATTCTATAATGTTCTGTCATGTGATTTGTTTTAAACTCTTGGTCACATGAGAGAACATTCTAGAATCCATATAGACCTTTTAGAATGTAAACAAGAACAGGTGCTTTAGCCTGGTCGTCACGGAAACAGAATTGTGACACTTTAAAGCAGTTTTTGGCTTTGACACTTTAATGTTCTGTGACTTCAAAGGGCGTAGATTCTGTAAGGCAGATAGATATTTATATCAGGTGCAGAGAGCCGAAAGAAGAGAGCCTTCTGCACCAGGAGAAGAGAGCCGTCTACATCAGGAGGAGAGCCGTCTACACCGGGAGCAAAGAGCCATGTACATGAGGAGCAAAGAGCCGTCTACATCAGGAGAAGAGAGCCCTCTGCTCCAGATGTACACTAGAAGAAGAGAGCCGTCTACACCAGGAGCAGAGAGCCATGTACACCAGAACTAGAGAGCCGTCTACACCGTGGGCAGAGAGCCGTTTATATCAGGAGCAAAGAGCCGTCTAAATCGGGAGAAGAGAGCCGTCTTCACCGGGAGCAGAGATCATTCTACAACGGGAGAAGAGAGCCATTTATATCAGGAGCAGAGAGGGAGCCGTCTACACCAGAAGCAGAAAGCCTTTTACATCAGGAGCAGAGAGCCGTCTGCACCGGGAGCAGAGAGCCGTTTATATCAGGAGCAAAGAGCCGTCTACATCTCATGCAAAGAGCCGTCTACATCGGGAGCAGAGGTGTAGACGGCTCTCTGCTCCTGATGTAAACAGGCTTTCTGCTTCTGGTGTAGACGGCTCCCTCTGTGCTCCTGATATAAATGGCTCTCTTCTCCCGTTGTAGAATGATCTCTGCTCTCTGTACACGGCTCTCTGCTCTCTACATCAGGAAGCAGAGAGCCGTCTACAGCTTGGGGAGCAGAGAGCCATTTATATCAGGAGCAGAGAGCCATGTGCACACCAGGAGCAGAGAGCCATGTCACCAGAAGTAGAGAGCCGTCTACACCGGGGCAGAGAGCCGTTTATATCAGGAGCAAAGAGCCATCTAAATCGGGGAGCAGAGAGCCGTCTGCACCGGGGAGCAGAGATCATTCTACAACAGGAGAAGAGAGCCATTTATATCAGGAGCAGAGAGGGAGCCGTCTACACCAGAAGCAGAAAGCCTTTTACATCAGGAGCAGAGAGCCGTCTGCACCGGGAGCAGAGAGCCGTTTATATCAGGAGCAAAGAGCCATGTACACCAGGAGCAGAGAGATGTTTATATCAGGAGCAAAGAGCCGTCTACATCTCATGCAAAGAGCCGTCTACATCGGGAGCAGAGAGCCGTCTACATCGGGAGTAGAGAGCCATGTACAGCAGGAGCAGAGAGCCATTTATATCAGAAGCAGAGAGCCGTCTACACTGGGTGCAGAGGTGTAGACGGCTCTCTTCTTCTGGTGTAGACGACTCTCTGCAGAGAGATTCTGCCCATCTAGATTCATTGTCATGTTCTGTCATGTGATTTGTTTTAAACTCTTGGTCACATGAGAGAACATTCTAGAATCCATATAGACCTTTTAGAATGTAAACAAGAACAGGTGCTTTAGCCTGGTCGTCACGGAAACAGAATTGTGACACTTTAAAGCAATTTTTGGCTTTGACACTTTAATGTTCTGTGACTTCAAAGGGCGTAGATTCTGTAAGGCAGATAGATATTTATATCAGGTGCAGAGAGCCGAAAGAAGAGAGCCTTCTGCACCAGGAGAAGAGAGCCGTCTACATCAGGAGGAGAGCCGTCTACACCGGGAGCAAAGAGCCATGTACATGAGGAGCAAAGAGCCGTCTACATCGGGAGAAGAGAGCCGTTTATATCAGGAGCAGAAAGCCGACTCTCTGCTCCTGATGTACACGGCTCTTTGCGCGTGATGTAAACAGCTCTCTGCTCCACGTGCAGACGGCTCTCTGCTCTCGGTATACACTGCTCTCTGAGCAGAGAGCCGTCTACACCAGGGGCAGAGAGCCGTTTATATCAGGAGCAAAGAGCCGTCTAAATCGGGAGCAGAGAGTCGTCTACACCAGAAGAAGAGAGCCATTTACATCAGGAGCAGAGAGCCATTTTTATCAGGAGCAGAGAGCCGTGTACACCAGGAGCAGAGAGCCGCTTACATCAGGAGCAGAGAGCCGTCTGCACCGGGAGCAGAGAGCCGTTTATATCAGGAGCAAAGAGCCATGTACACCAGGAGCAGAGAGATGTTTATATCAGGAGCAAAGAGCCGTCTACATCTCATGCAAAGAGCCGTCTACATCG